>NC_069090.1:4003570-4376680 GCF_947172395.1 Bicyclus anynana
TGCCCCCGTCTACCCCGTGACGTCTGTATTGCGTCTGCGGAGACAGCGACCTAGACCTTTTTATCTGAGAATCCATTCTGTATAGACACTTTGACATTTAATAAAGCTACTAGAATTTTCTATAGCTATTGTTAAACTTACAAGAGCTAGAATATCACAATATTCTGCAGTATTTTTAAGCCCTGGTAGGTATTTATTTTCGTATCTTTCAAGAGGGTGGACCGATTTGGATGCATTTTTTTAAAATATAATGCTCATTTTGGGAAAAGTTTTTATAGTACGCGCGTTAACAACTGAGTCTTAGGGCCATAAATCATTTCTCTATATCTATCTCGCTTGCACTTATGGGTCTTATGGAGCCGTCTAGTGAAGGGTGTAACAATGAAAGACATATTATCGATAAGTAAAGTTTATTATCGTATCTTGTTCACAAAATTAAAAAAATTAACAATATTTGATTTAATATAATACATATTTCATATTATATAATTATTAACTAAATAAAATTAATCTTCATCTGAGTCTTCATCATCAGAATCTTCGTCTTCTGCCAAATTTATTATAAGCGGCGCGTGATCTCTAATTAGAGCTTTTTGTAAATCTTTGTTTTGAAGTTCTTCGGCATGCCTAACACATTTGGCCCAGTCTTCTCGTGTGACATTTTCTATGGCTCGGTGGAGGTGATTTTCGACATCTGCTATCTTGAAGGTATTATTATTCTTCGCAACTTCTCCCTTTACTTGTGCCCAAATTAATTCTATTGGGTTATATTGACAGTGATATGGAGGGAGCCTTATTACTTCATGACCTCGTTCATTTGCCAGATGGTCTAAAGCGTAGACCTTCTGCGGGTTACTGGCTTTTACTTTTCTTATTAATTCTTCAATAATTTCGTTGCTGGAATATGGAATCTTTTTCTTTGTCAACCATTCTTGAATTTCAGCTTTCCTCGTGTTTCTTGTGGGTATCTTTTCCAACTGTATCGAATGATAGCTTGCGTTATCGACAATTATAACTGAGGGCTCTTCAAGTAGATTCAGGAATTCGGAAAACCATGCCATATATGTTTCGCCATCCATTTCTGTGTGGTAATCAGCATCCTTTGATTTCACCGCTTTAAATATTAGCTTCGCATCTGGAACGAAGCCAGTCCTTGCAGAACCCGCATGGCAAACTATTAATCTTTGGCCTTTTCCCACAGGCTGATTCTTGAAACCTCCTTCATCGTTGCTTCCAAGCCACATCCTCTTTCTTGCATGGTTTTGATTAATCCATGTTTCGTCTAGATAGAAACGTGGTCGCTGATCGTTAGTTCTTCTAAGTAAATCCAATTTCCTTAAAAAGTCCATTCTAGCACAAACAATATCAGTTCTTTCCATTAAATATTTACGTCCTTCGCTATTTTTCTTATACTGGAACCCAACCTCCTTCAGTAGTATTCTCATTGAAGTGTTGCCGCATTTAAAATCGGGTAATTGTTCACGGAATTTTTCTAAAATTTTCGCCACGGATGGATACTCTCCATTCTCATAAAATGAAGCTACAGTTCGCTTCAACACACTTTTATCAAAATCGTCAATATTAGTGACGGTTTGTGGTTTCTTAAAATTTGTTCTTGGTATACAGGTACTGCCTGATTGTGATACTTCCGTCTTGATTCGGTCCACTGTCGCTCTGCTCACACCACAAACAAATGCGGCCATTTCACGTGGTTTGTTGAAATTTAGAGAAGCCACTTTATTCGGATCACTTTTCAATTCATTGAGAAACAGGAATACGTTGTGAATCAGTGTTCGAGCTTGAGGGCTAATATCGCCATGTAATTTCTTCAGATCAACGTTAGAAAATAAAGTATCCATAGTGCGCAACGAGTAACACATGAATGTATTTATTTAATTGCAGTAAACACATTTATAGCAAAAAAAAATACGCAATGCAATTACATTAGAAACCGACCAATCAGAATCGTCCAAATCATTATTGACTCATCATTAGCACGTGCGCAGGTAGCCGTTTATCGATAATTAGGGTGCGCAGGTAGGCGCGCTGCACATTCCTATCTTTTTTGACTTTTATGACCGGACGACTCAGATGATAACGCGCATACTATAGCTAATTGCGATGACAACTATAGTATAGTAACCATCACTGACAGGTTATCGTGCTCTCCGAGGCACGGCAATTTGACACCACAAACTTTTCAAATCTGGACTGGTACTGAGACAAACAAATACTCACAAATCTAGACTAGGACTCGAATCTTGGACCTCATGATTCGAAATCTAACCACTAATCCAATTACGTACAACCAGTGCCGGCCAGAAGTAAATTTTAAAACAGAGCGAGATTCAATTATGCCTCTCCATGCTCTCTGCGCCTCTCCTGTTTGGTCCTAATAAAATATACCTATACCAATTGTGAGTGCAAAGATTGGAAATTAAAGATCTCGACCATAATCTTGAGTGACCAACGTTCTTTACCATTTAGCCCTCTAGGATTTGGCCGTTCCGTTCGCCGTATGGGCGGGCAGCCCTGCATACAATTAAACGAAACAGCTATACATTATTAATATTATTATATCCATTACTACTATTGTCACAGAAAACATACGTAAAAGTATTGTCTCCAAGCAAACAAATAGTCCATAAATAGTGTATGCTAATTTCACGTCGACAGTCATGAGGCAGCGTGGCCGAGCGGTCTAAGGCGCTGGTTTTAGGCACCAGTCCGAAAGGGCGTGGGTTCGAATCCCACCGCTGTCAAAAACTTTTTGCTTTTTTTTTATGAATTGTAATAAATAAAATGACACTTACTATACAATAATTTTATAGGAAACTTTTTATTGTTACAGTATAATATTTCTTGCCTTTTTAAAAATGTTTAATAATAGTACTATCTTTCAACCTTTCAGAATGGTGGTATGAAATTCGTGAAGTCCCAGGTTCAATCTCTATCCATCCGACAATCATAGCAAAACAATTATTATTCGTCTAAAAAATTAAACTTTTCTATACTGTACAGATTTATTTTTGGTTACTTACAGCAAGACTATATTGTAATTACACTGCGTCGTTTGGTGGCCGAATAATCTTAAAAATGTTGAAGTTCCTTCTCGAAAAAAATAAGTAACTAAGTAATTATAACAAGCAATAATTTTTGATTGACTTTTTAATCTTTTCAGCAAAGACGTTAAATATTTTAAACTACATGTTTTACAATCAGTAAAACTTTATGTAAATAAAAAATATATTATGCAACTCATGAAAAATAAGACAAAAATGCAGAAAAAAATATTGCAAGCAAATAATGATTAGGATACGCAGCGCTTTTACGCATGCACGAAATTCATACATGAATAATCCTGCATATGCAAAGTTGCATGTTGCAAACACCGTTCTGCATCACCGCTAACCACTGGGGAGCCCAGCTCGAGGCAGCGCGAGCTAACCTTATTACAACGATGCCCTATTAGTGTGTGAAAGAAAGAAAAAATATTTATTCCTTAAATTGTGCCAAACTTAACATTATATTTACTTAACAGTTTAATTTTATATTTGGCAGAACCTTGAAAAAGGTTTTGTTGCAACGCAACGTCAACGATGCGATGTTTTTCATATATTTTTATACCCACGACGGTACGGAGAGGGTTTATGCGTTTGGGAAGAGGGAATGTTGTATAAGCCAACGTCGCTACAAAAGTACTATAGTCCACAACTTTAGGCTTTTTACACAACCATATCACTTCTCAAAAAGGTTCTTTTAGGGCGACACTTTTCGTTTCGATTCACATACATTGTATTTTTAATAATAAGCTTTACGGCTCTGGGTTCTAACCCTTTTGAGCCCGGATTCACAAACAATAAATTAATTATCTCGGACCAATAATAGAAGGACCTACCTCGCAAGACGTTACCTCTCTGTCAAAGAATCAACGATCTATCTATATAGAGCGGGGCATTTAGAAGTGTTTGTAAAATCGACTGGGATAGTTGAGCGGCTAACGCGTGTAAAAAAACTAACAAACGCGTTAGATTGTTCGATTGTATCGATGTTTCATTGTTGTAATCGTTTTCGTCGTCTAAAAAACTCCCTAAATATTCCGGTTTGTGTAGTAAGTAGTTCAATGGCATAAAAAACGGCCAACAACTTCTAATTCAGTAAAAGATGATGTGACGTTCAATTTGAAAATATTTCTATTTTATTTTTGTTATTCTTTACATGTTAGCCCTTGATTTCAGTCTCACCTGATGGTAAGTGATGATGCAATCTAAGATGGACGGTATGATTTCTACACGACATCATACCGGAACGCTAAATCGCTTAGCGATACGTGTTGTAGGTAGGGTGGTAACCAGCCAGACCTGGCACAATTAAGAAATTCTCAATCGGCCCAGCCGGGGATCGAACCTAGGTCCTCCGTCTTGTAAATCCACCGCGCGTACCAGTGCGCCACGGAGGTCGTCAAAAACATAATTATAATTTATAATAAATTTGTAATAAAAACAATATCTAAAAGAAAAATCGATTCTATTCTTCTAACGAACGAACGAACAGAACATCAATCCATTAATTTAACGTTCTGTGTACAGATTATATTATTCTTGTTAAATATTTTATTATTTATTCTTGTTAAATATTTTCAATGACTGAGTTTACCTCGTCCCTTTCAAAAAACGACAGACAATTTTGTTGCTGCATTTGGGTGCGATGCATTTCCATTTCTAATTCCTCTATGTTAAATATATAGAGTTTGCACAAAAACAATACAAACGACATAAAAAGAACCCAAGCAGACATGAGTCACAAACCATTATGAAAAATAAAGATATTGAGTTTTATGGGTATTAAATGTGCATTTATAAAATTAAATAATAACTTTAATAATTTTTATAAATGTCGTATTTTCATATCAAAAGAAGATGTTTTCTTTTATTTTAATGTGAATTTTACCTTTCATTTATTGCAGAAATACCCTATACTATGATTAATTTTTTGATTTTGTGTTATTAAGTGAAAGAAGATTTGACATTTCACACACACACTTCACAGCACAAAACACTACTTTATTTGTTGTCTGTGACTAATACTCCTACCTCACAGTATTCGTTAACTAAATCCAGACTGTTGGGCGTATTTTCTTCCTTTGTAATTTTTATTATTTCGTTTTGTTCTCGTTTCGTTGTTGTTGTTAATTATTGTTTATTTGTTGTTTGTTTTTCGCGCGTATCTTGTATGTATTATTTATTACCTCATATCTTCGAAACCGCTGAACGGATTTACGTAATTCAGATATCCTTAGATTTGTTTTAATAACCCAAGTGTTCTTAGATAGGTGAAATTAAAAAAAAACCAACAAGACGACTGTGAGATGCTATAGAATCGAGGTGATTTTTTTTTAAATATTGCAACAAGGGAATCAAATTCAAGGGCTTTTTGTGAGAATTTCAAAATGGTATATAATGGCCAAAAAAAAACTACAATTAGAAAAACGTTATTTATTAATTGTATATACATAATACGCGAGGCGGACGACTATAAGGTTTATGAAGTGTAGTTATAAAATACCTTAAATAGACTAAATTAAATATATTGATTATAAAACTCGACATGTGCGAGTCGGATTCGCCCACCGAGGGTTCCGTAGATTTTTTTGAATATTTACTTATCCTCGATTGGACGTAGGTATACACTATCGTACTTTGTAACAAACGTAACAAATAAATCCGAAATTCACCATCTATCTAACTAAAAATTATGAAATAAAATAATTAAATAAACGAATAACCCGACTGCATAAATGATACAAAAACTGATTAAACTAAAAATGTAGACGTAAATCATTATATTCAATATAATAGGTCCCGACTGTTTTCTAATTTTTTTCTACACTTCTGGACTGAACTTGTTTTTTTTCTTTTCAGTTTTTGTATCATATAGGCAGTCGGGTTTTTTATTTGTTTAATTAATTTATTTATTAATTTTATTTAGTTTAGTACGAAAATGAGTGAAGCGGAGCCTGGTGCTAGCCGGAGCAGTTATTCCGCATTGCTATCGTTTCCGTCACCAAAAAAGAAACGTACGAAGCTATCACCCTTATCGTCCTCCGAGAAAACCGTTTTGATTAATGTGTTTAAATATGTCGAGGATACCTTATGCTTGCTTATACATAATAAAAAACAAAACTATAAGGGTTCTTTATTGACTACGGAACCCTGAATATAAGTGAAACATTATCTGTTAGATAAGTAACAGGATATAGGAATATAGAATAAAAAAAATATTGGTTATCAAAGGAAGTTTTATTTCATGACAATATTCGTAAATAATGCTGTAGTAAAATGTTGAGTACCCCTGAGTCAGCTGTTTTTGTTTATTTACATTGTTTAAAATACCTACCCGATCTGACTATAGTCTGATTCTGATGCGGTTTGCAGAGACGGGTTGAGGTTTGATTGGTGCATCCATCTTTGATAGATGTTATGGTGATAACTCTCCAGGGGGCGCTGCATTAAAAGCTTGTATGTAAACTGTAAAACTTTCAATGGCAGCCCCGACTATTTTCTATTCAAGTTTGGGATTACTAAATCTTTTTTTTATTAGCTACATTTTAACCGCTATTAGATATTTTTTTTTAATTTTTCATTGTGTTTTTCATAAATGACGCGCCGGATAGTGCTAATGTGTTTTGTTTGCATTGTTGAGATTGGTTGCGTATGTCGTCTTCTTGCGCTGCCATGTCATGCGTCAACGCAACGCAAATGCATACAATGCGTTGATCCGTTGCACCGATGCAACGCAACACACTAATGAGGCATCGCCCTAACATCGTTCCACATCACCGCTAACCACTAGGGAGCCTAGCTCGAGGCAGCGCGAGCTAACCGTATTAATTGTAATGCCCACGTCATGCTCCAAATATTCGCAATTTCCACGGAAGCGCCGTATGTACTTCATTTATTATGTCATAACACTACAACATGGTAATTTGTAATTTTAGCTGTAATAAGAGCCAGTGTATACTTTCTTATGTTGAATACGCATTTTTTTTTTTTTAAACCTAGCCCTTGACCACAATCTCACCTGATGGTAAGTGATGATTTTCAGCCGTTTCGGTTCATTTTTAGCTACCAGCCAAACAAGACGGTTTCGAGCCGCCTGTATCCAGGCGATTTAAAACAATAAAAATAAACCCATATAAAGATATACTTAAGTAATGGGTCACTTTTCTTCAGCATCTACATACATTATTATACACGCTAAATAATATTTCAAGTCAAAGTATTTTTTTGTAATACTATACAAAAGCTTGATAAAACTTTTGTAGTCGAGACTTACCGACAAAGTGCTGTCATAGCACGGTAACAAGACGAGATTACTTAGAAATAATAAAAACAGTGACAACAGAAAAAAAATATAAAATACGCAATCTTATATTTAAGAGTATTTTAAATGTTATTAAGTAACTTTCACTTTTATAAAACTAAACGATAAATCATTAATTAACGATTACATTACAGTTATAAAAATCTCTCTTTTATAATACATGATATGAGTTATTATTCGCTTCGCTTGCGTTGATGTAAATTTGTGTATAAAATTTTATGGCAAGCAATTAAGGAATTAAATCGTAAATGCGTTACAAACAACTCCCATCCGTAATAAATATTATTTTTTTATCCTCGTATTGAATATAAAACATGAAAAATCCCATCAAAATGTTATCTTTTCGTTTAAAAAACAGAGACATATAAACATACAAACAGAACTTCCATTTTCGAAGTTAGGATATCTTGAATGTTTATGAATTGTTATCTATACTAATGTTATAAAGCTGAAGAGTTGGTTTATTTGATTGAACGCGCTAATCTCAGTAACTACTGGTCCGATTTGAAAAATTCTTTATGTGTTTAGATAGCCCATTTATCGAGAAAGGCTATAGGCTATATATTATCCCCGTATTCCTACGGGAACGGAAACCACGCGGGTAAAACCGCGCGGCATCAGATAGTCTAACTATAAACCAACAAATTTCTAGTAGTTGTTATCATGTACGAATTGTACAGGAAATGTTAAGGCGGTCTCCGGACCTAGCGGCTCATTAAACGTCATTTTAGCATGATTGATCGACGTTGCAGTGATGCACGGCTTCCTCCAGACCTTTGGCTTCAGATAAGCGGCCATTGACACAACGTCAAGGGTAACTTTATAATTTTTATTATTATATTCAGCTCTGTAGTTTTAAATAAAAGGGGTTGAAATAGGGCTGCCACTTACTTGTTGATTTACGTACTTCATTACTCAGTTTTACGCAGTTCGTAACGTATTGAGTTATTCTTATATATATACTAGCTGACGCCGCGCGGTTTCACCCGCGTGGTTTCCGTTCCCGTAGGAATACGGGGATAAAATATAGCCTATAGCCTTCCTCGATAAATGGGCTATCTAACACTGAAAGAATTTTTCAAATCGGACCAGTAGTTCCTGAGATTAGCGCGTTCAATCAAACAAACAAACAAACATACTCTTCAGCTTTATAATATTAGTATAGATATTATTAAAAAATGTGTACATTTCTTTGTTAGTATTTTTATTGTGTGTATTGTAAGCACCTATATTTAACACAATAAAAACAATGTAAAACTGCTTCTACACTTTTTATCTCTATGCCTGTCATTCTAATCCTTAAAAGTACAAAAAAATGCGTACAGAAAGAGCTATATTTACAAACAGTACGAAATTCTGAGTCGTGATAGTCCAGTGGATAAGACCTCTGCCTCCGATTCCGGAGGGTGTGAGTTCGAATCCGGTCCGGGGCATGCACCTCCAACTTTCCAGTTTACGTGAAACAACTTAAACGGTGAAGAAAAAACATCGTGAGAAAACCTGCATACCAGAGAATTTTCTTAATTCTCTGCGTGTGTGAAGTCTGCCGATCCGCATTGGGCCAGCGTGGTGGACAATTGACCTAACCCGTCTCATTCTGAGAGGAGACTCGAGCTCAGCAGTGAGCCGAATATGGGTTGATAACGATGACGAAATGCTGAACAGTGAATCAAGATGTTTCCTTGCTGATATTGAGTGGAAATATTTAATTTTACAACATAGAAATAGAACAGCTTTATTTTCCCATCGTGCATTGAATATCTGACGAAGACGCTGGCGTCGGATACATAGGCGTATATAGGTATATATGTATACATGGGGGAGGTCCTGGGTGGCCCGTGCCCACCCTACAATGGACCTGTGTCCCACCCTAGGATTCTGAGCTACCAATATGGAATTCTATTGTGATACTAATAATGAGTCTCTCAGAGTCACACAGCGGGCGATAGAACGAGCTATGTTAGAAGTATCTCTGCGTGATCGAATCAGAAATGAGGAGATCCGCAGAAGAACCAAAGTCACCGACATAGCTCAACGAGTTGCGAAGCTGAAGTGGCAATGGGCGGGGCACATAGTTCGAAGAGCCGATGGACGTTGGGGTCCCAAAGTGCCGGAATGGCGACCCCGCACTAGTAAGCGCAGTGTTGGTCGACCCCCCACTAGGTGGACTGACGACATCAAGCGATTCGCAGGGATTCGCTGGTGGCTCAGTATCGTGATGTTTGGAAGTCCCTACAAAAGGCCTATGTCCTGCAGTGGACGTCCATCGGCTGATATGATGATGATGATGATGATGATGATGATGATGATGATGATGATGATGGTGATGATGATGATGACTAAAAAATAGACTTGATGTCGGGGGCCAGGCCCCCCTAGGTAATAATCCTAGATACGCCAATGGTCGGCTAGTTTATAATTTGTATGTAATATTTTGACGGTCTTCGTGGCGCAGTGGTATGCGCGGTAGATTTAAAGACGGAGGTCCTGTGTGCGATCCCCGGCTGGGCCGATTGAGGTTTTCTTAATTGGTCCAGGTCTAACTGGTGGGAGGCTTCGGCCGTGGCTAGTTACCACCCTGACGTACCGCCAAGCAATTTAGCGTTCCGGTTTGATGTCGTGTAGAAACCGGATTGGATGTGTAGAACCGGGTGTGGATTTTCATCCTCCTCCTAACAAGTTAGCCCACCCCCATCTTAGATTACATCGTCATTTACCACCAGGTGAGACTGTAGTCAAGGGCTAACTTGTGTAGAATTAAAAAAAAATCCAAGTGTCTCGTATCTTAGTAATCTTGGTATGAAGACTGTTCCAAGACTCTCACAATGCGACCTAGATTAACTGACGGAAATGAGTTTAGCATCGACCGCCGACTAAGGGAGTCGTGCCTAGGATTCGTAAATATTCCGATGTAGCGTCCATCGTGCCAATTGATCGAAAAATTCGCTGATTGGTCGAGTATGGCTTAGTTTACTCAAACTGTAACTATTTGTTCGTTTGTAGGACTTTTTACGCAATCACGATTACTGCTTTTGGTTTAAGAGCATGGATGGTCAGACCATTGCCTCGGTAACTCAACGGTAAAGCGGTCGGACTCATCACCGAGTGGTGGTGGTTCCCCGCCCCGTTGGACTATTGTCGTACCCAATGCTAACACAGTCTTTTCCGACTAGTTAAATAATTAAATAGATAATTAAAAGATATGGCAAATATTCTATAGAATACGTACGGAACCCTAAAAAAAAAAATAAACTGTGGGAGTATGGGTTTCCTCACTGACTATTTCTCAGCTTCTATAACATTACACAGTACTTACACAACCATAAAATGTTATAGAAGCTAGAAGTTTTTCAGTCCAAGCTCCTAGGGTACAGATAGGATATAAGTCTTGAAACTACGTGTCTGACATGCAGTAAAAAAAATATGTTTGATACTTGGCCGATTGAGGGTTTGAACCCTTGAAATCTGCCCCTCCCAAAAGCTATGTTTCACAGAACAGAACATAAAGCGCTTAAGCTAGCACTAAGATGTTCAATCAATGATTGATTAATTATTATTCTAAAACTAGTTAATATTGAAATATGTATTATATAACAGCCCTAGACATTATGGCGACATACATTTCCAACCTTAAACAAAGGAAGTAGCTACCTCAGTAGGATGTTTGCACTCAGAACACAGTTTTTAACCCAGCAAGGGCTCTTTACATACTTAAACACTCTGAACTGTCTGTCAACACTTTTAGCCCTTTATATACACCATTCATCCTTAGATAGCACTTTTACAAGGTTACATTTGACTTATTTATTTATATACTAGCGGACACCTGCGAATTCTTCCACGTGAAACTCTATGTAAACTTTCAACCCCTATTTCACTCCCTTCTATTTATATTTTCGCATGTTCTACATTATATAAAACATGAAACTCAAATCATTGAGTTATATCTCAAAACATGAACAATTTATATGAAGGACTCCATTCAAATCCACTACTGAATTAGTTGCGAAAATAAAATTAAAAGAGGGTGTCCTTTTAATTTTATTTTCAAAACTAAAAGTATCCTATATCTTCATAGTATAGTCTCAAATTGCACCAAGTTTCATTTGATTTCATCTAGTAATTTCAGCATGATGCCAGGTCAACAAAAACCACAAAGAGTAGTCATAGTAATAAGACAGACGCAATAAAAGACACAATAAAGTGGCTTTCTATTGGTAGAAGTTTTTTGGAATTTGTTTAGGAGATCTTCAACAATTGCATGAACTTTACCTCTTTATAATGTTAGTAATACATTAGATGTAACAAATGACACTTTCATTTTCTCATATTAATTAAGTTGAATATGCCCATTCATCGTCTATTTCATCCAACTGTATGTGCATTACATAATTCTCCCATACAAGAATGTAAACATCTCTAATTAACGTGTAATGTAGAGAATATAATCTAGTTAATGCAATCTGTTACTGATTCAGCTCTAATTACTTCCAGAGACCTTGTCATGTATATCTTTATTGCAGTAATACAGAATACCATAAAAGTTAGCATAAACAAGGAAAACTGGACATTCTAAGGTAATCATCACCTCTATATCATCCAATGGAGTGCGTACATCGCACATGTTCATAGGTACAGCAATATAATCTACCATGAGAGAGTGGATTCAGAGAGGGTTGTTTGTTGCTCCAATGCCAATTAGTAGGTTTCAGGTGATAAGGTTTGTCTTAGTAACAATCATTGTATTTACTGGCTCTTCATTGAGTTTCGAACTAATTTATTGTTACTAAGTTAAGTATGTAATTCGCGTTTTGTGGAATTGACAGCTGAGTATACTATGTATATATGCAGCTGAGTATGAGCTACATGCATGTGCATTTCCTGTGAGTGTGGCATGAGTTTTAGCATTGAGAGGAGGGGTTGCAAGCGACGCTGCTCTCACATTCAGCCGCATGGCAGTAAAGGAGGAGATTGAGAAGGAGAGTGTGTTCTTTTTTGGAGAGACAAGAGATATACCAGTGAACAATTACAAAAGGAAACTGCATACTACTGTCCTGATTGCAATATACCTTTCTGATCTCCTACTTCAAAAAATACTGTACTGTAAAGTATTATACTCATTAACAAGGATTGAACTTATATTATTCATCATTATATCAACCCATATTCGGCTCACTGCTGAGCCCAAGTCTCCGCCCGCCCCCTGGCCCAATGAGGATTGGCAGACTTCACACACGCAGAGAATTAAGAAAATTCTTTAGTATGGAGTACACAATACACTATCAGAACTTATATTAGTTTTTTTTTAATTTTGAAAGTATAAAGTGCTAAAAATATGCATAATTTAAATATTTATTTTATTGTAGATTAGTTTTAATTACATATAAAAAAATAATTATGTTGATAACTGCATTACTTTTGTGAATGCCCCTCTTAATATTGCTGAGCAATAGACCGCATTAAATCAGCTGCTGTCAAAGTGTTAATAATATTGGTTACCACATACTCTGAGGCAGAAGGATGTAACTTACAAACTCAGGGTTGTACAGAATTTCATCAAAAATATAAACTGAATATTTTATAGCCCAATCACGGGATTTGAACCTCATAATCCAAAGCCACAAAAAGCTTACAGACCAATGAGGCAAATTTTTAATACAAACACAGTTGGTTGATAACTACAAATTAGAAAGTAATTAACAGGATCAGAAAAGGTGAGTGTGTGGGAGACAAAACTTTCTCTATAACCAATTATTCAAAATGGCTTAATTTAATTTAATACTAGCAAACCCGGTCAAGCTTCTTCTTCTAGCTTCTTCCCTACCCCTACCCCTAACCTGCTCTACCCTACTCTATTGCTACCCGAAAAAAAATCTCTCTGTTAAAATTTGCTATTGTCATACTTCAAAGAATATTCTAACAAAGATTTCACCAAATCAGTTAAGCCATTTTCAAGAGTTGCACTTAGCAACACATTTAGAGATTCATTTTTAAAGTTACTATTATTTCTTTTTATCATTATTTAATTAAATCATTTAACAGCAATTTCTGACAAAATAGATCAACCAAATCAATTAATTACTTAATATAAACTGTGGTAAAATTATTTAATATAAATTTGCAGTTTTACCGGAACAGTCAAACTGTTTAGTTAAATTGTCTGTGTGTGTGTATTGTCTGTCAAAATGCCACTGTGTATATTAATTTTTCTACTGATTTTGATTGAAATTTTGATTAGATAAAACTGTAGGTCTATAGGACAAGTAAGATTAATCTTTCATCAATTTATAGTGTCAACAACCAGAGAAAGAATAATTACCTATAAGTAATACCTGTACTTTTATGTAATATCAAAAAAAATTGGTTGCAATGTAATATACATACAACTGTTTTAAACTGCATCCAACTTATAAATTAATACTCTGCGTAAATTATTCATGAAGTATAATAAATTATTATGTATTCATTATTGTCACTGTTGCCCTAAATATGGCATAGTTTTTTTATAGATGGTTCCAAGATAAGCTGCTTATTATGATAAGCAGGGAATTCATTTATAAATTAAAAGCACTATGTATGGTTCATGAATAATGAATAGTTCAAGCCAGATGACAAATCAATTTAGTAAAATTAACAATTAATGAGTTTAATTCTGTAGAAAATAAATTATTGCTGTAAATGGAAATGTTTTGAGATGAGATTTTTATAAACAAATTATAAAATTAATAACTCTCAGCACTGCTGCAAAATTATGTTTGTATCATCATAAACAAAAACATTAGGATGAAAAGTTTTAATAGAGTGACTCATAATTCATACAGCATGCTGAAGACAGATGTGAACTTAATATTAGCGGCTTGGCTTCCAAAGGACGCAAGTATAAAAACAATTTCAAAATATAACATTCATTTCATAATCGGAGTTCCAAATATAAATTAAACTTACTTTTTTTTCTGAAGCTCGAACAAGTGCGGCTTTGACAAGTGCTTGGACGTCAAGTCAATGATCGTCTCGGTTCACAAAAAAAAGCAAAGGCTGCAACGAATCCTGAACTGCACCACTCTAATCACATCACATCACACCCACGATTATAAACTTTCACGTCCATTTTGTACTATAATAAAATAAAATATTTACATTTCTAATCACATGTTTCAACAAATGCGCCAAATCATTGAGCATTAAACAAAAATCTGTATTTGAAAAATAATCTATTCATTCTTTCCTATTTATTTATCAGTTGTTTCATTTTATAGACTTACTTTACTACGTTATTTAGCAACCGAGGCAACTTGGCTTACGATCACTCACAACGAGAGTAACTTTTTAGGACTGAGTGAAGTAGAACCAGAATTTATTGAATTGAGATTTGCAGATTTTTATTAACACACAGATAGAAACTAAAAACAACAGAAAGCTCACAGCGCTGAGCAGCGCTGCCGCTGAGTATCTTTTTGCCGTTTGTGGCGCTAGCCGCTAAACACTTGATGGGCCGCGGTGGCAGCACTGGGCACAAACACAAACAACTTCAAACTTCAAAAGAGAAAAGCGATTTATGTTACCATAAAATAAACATTTCCCAATAGTATATAATTTTATCTACAAAACTATATAAAAAATTAAAAAGTTAGAAATAAATAATAGTTATATAGTATTATATTAGGGAGCTTTTGTATAAATCAAAAAATAAACTTTTCATCTTTATTATATTAGTTTAAATTGTTATTATTTCATTCAGAATAGACTTGCGCTTAGAGTATTTCAGTAAGTATTTCAGTCTCTACTTTCATTAGGCAAACTTTAACTACAATCGTGCTTACTGCCTGGTGGAAAGCAATGATGAGGTCTAGGTTAGAGCGCGCTTACTTAGAAAATGCCTATTCACTTTTGCCTAAAAATTAAATATTGAAATTGAGGGAAATATAATGAAATAGGGACTCAGACGTATTGTGGTCTGAGAATAGGGAAGTTTAAGAATGTTAAAGTGATACTTTATGAAAACTTACAAAAAAATTATAGGTATAATTTTTTTTATTAATTATAAAACAAGCAGTAATTTTTAACAGTGATTGCCTGAGAAATATTATGAAAAAATTGTTAATTGTTTTTAACCAATTTTCGTATAAATCAGAACGCAGCAATTAATTAACTGTCAACCAACAGACTTGACAAAAATGTCATTGTCAAATAGGAGATACGACAATCCGTTTCACGCTAAAGAATTTAAAGAAATCAATTTAAAATGTCCTATTAATAAAAATGTCTTTACATTATTAATAATTTTATAGTATCAATCAGTGAAATGAAAAATTAAATATTACTTACCACACCGAAAAACTTTCTGCTACCTATCTTTATACATTCTAAAATAAATGACATTTATCAGAATGAATATTGATGTTTCAGATTGTATCGTGGAACGAATCACAGTTCCCTTAAAAATGGCTTCGCTGGTAAATGTTTTGCTGCGAAAAACTTCCAATTTTAGTCCTTCCAAGACATTATTGTTTAATTTACCAGCAGTTAATAATGTGAAGTGAGTGCTGTTTTTATCAATAATATATAATTTATTGTAAAACTTTATTAAAATAACATTTTAAAATTATGTAACATTTTAAGGTTACTATGGACAAGTTCAATATTTTTGTTTGACGTTTTTATCAAATTTATTAACTGTTAGTTCTTCGTAATTTATATATATGTATTACTTTTGAAAAATTGTAATTTGTAGTTCCAAACGGAATGCGCATCGATGGATGCCCGACGAGAATTTCGTGAAACAATTCGAAGGGGTTGTCATGTTTCCCGAGGGTGTTTCTGGTTTACCGAAGCACGGACCATACAACAGTAAGTGTTGACACCGTGTATATTATTAGTACCGGACCACAGGAACTTCGCCGTGGCAAATTTCCAAGCGGTGCGAAAATCAAAGTGTAAAGCAACTAAATCAAATAGAAATGACGTCTAATTTCGCCACGGCGGCCCGGATCCTGGCTACATGAAATATATAATAGGAATATATATAGGAAAATATATATAGGAAATATATTTAAAATAGATGAAAAATAGCACCATTTTTATTTGTCCCTCAGGTATAGTGGCTCCTGGTGAGAAACATGTGCGTAACATGGTGATCAACTTTGGACCACAGCACCCTGCTGCCCACGGTGTGCTACGACTTGTGCTAGAACTGGACGGTGAGGTAACTGATTTAAATCTGTCATTTATCTTATAGCAATAATCTAGAGAAAAAAACATTCCTGTGGAAATATTGGGATAAATAGACATTCACATAGTGTGGTGTTCATTTGGTAAAACAATTTTCAAAATTGGATCTACTGAAGATCCAGATAATACCTCCTACAACCTCACAAACTGCATACTTTACCTGTTTGTTATATTAGTATATATAGGCTTTGTGAGTTTTCCATTAAAACTCAATTTGATTAAAGACAATTTTTACCTTGAGTATATTAATCTTAACGTGGGAGGTCCTGCCATGAAGTGGGCTGTTAATGATATTCATCTTACACAGACTGTCCGTGGCGCCGACCCTCATATAGGACTCCTTCATAGAGGCACAGAGAAGCTGATAGAGTACAAGACCTACACCCAAGCATTGCCTTACTTTGACCGACTTGACTATGTGTCCATGATGTGCAATGAGCAGTGCTTCAGTTTGGCTGTGGAGAAGCTCCTCAACATTGATATACCTCTGCGTGCAAAGTATATTAGGAGTGAGTATTATTCTTTGTTTGGCCTATTTTTTATATAGTGCAGTAGAATATAGAATGACCAGAAAAATAAAACTATAGAAAGAGATTACCCCTACAACCTCATAATACAAGCTCGTTGTACGTGTGAAAGAACAGTTTTTAAGGAAAAATATTATATCATCTTAATATTTACCATAGTTTACCAATTTACAAAATTGATTAAACATAACATTTCTGTTAATTCAATACAATTTGTATAAACAATTGCTTATATTTAGTTCCCACCTTCCTTTTGCCTTTTGGGCCCTGTCATTTAATTGTTTGGTAACTCCATCTTTTATCTTTGTAACTTGACAAGTGCCCTGCCCAATTGCACTTCTGTTTCAAACTAAAATGAAGAGCGTCAGTGAGTATCCATTCTGAAATCTTGTTTCTTGTTTTTATGTCTTTCTGAGTTTTATCATATAAGAATTGTAATCTCCTCCTTCTTGGTCTAACATAGTATGTGGTTTTGGATCACAAGGTACTGGTTCTGAATCCTGGGTCGGGTCATAGAATACTTACTTAGTTATTTTTTCTTTTAAGAAATTTTAAGTAAAAATTCTCTGCCCATAGTTGGAAGTTGCTTACATCCCTATGCCCTCAAAGAGCATGTTAAGCTGTTAATCCCAGTCATTATTTTCAACACCTAATCTTGTCAATCTGCATCAGAGCCACATGGTGAGGCTAAGCTCAATATCCTGGCTGGTAATGACCTCATAAGCTCAATAGTAAAAGCAGTTGAACTCATCAGGAGGTTTGGTGTTTGATTCCCACCCCATTGGTATATTTT
Organism: Bicyclus anynana; assembly: GCF_947172395.1. Classification (NCBI taxonomy): domain Eukaryota; kingdom Metazoa; phylum Arthropoda; class Insecta; order Lepidoptera; family Nymphalidae; genus Bicyclus; species Bicyclus anynana. Next base: position 4,021,502 of record NC_069090.1, read on the forward strand.
CGTATCCACTCCTAATACAGTCTTTCCCGACTATTGGATACTTGGAGAGGAATGGCAATATTGGTCATATTTAAAAGATATGGCAAATATTCTAAAAAAATATGTATGATGAAGTAGAAGTAAGTCTTGGACTCTGCACTCTCAAGAGAAAGAGGAGATTTAATAGAGACATACAAGATTTTAAACAATATTATAATGTAGAGGAGTTAAAAGAATTATTCACTAGAAAGTGTAACCCTAAATTAAGAGGCTATAATATCAAACTCAGATGCAAAAGATCTTCCCTTAAGCTTCAAACACTTCCTCAGTAACAGAATAGTTAAAGTGTGGAATAGACTGCCTGAGGATGTGATAACTGCAAAATCACTAAATGTGTTTAAGAACTATAATTATAATAGTAATAATAATGTTCTAATAACGTCTCCCAGCGCTGTTTGCGGAGCTGACCCGGCTACTGAACCACATAATGGCGGTGGGCACGCACGCGCTGGACGTGGGCGCGCTCACGCCGTTCTTCTGGCTGTTCGAGGAGCGAGAGAAGATGATGGAGTTCTACGAGCGAGTGAGCGGCGCTCGCATGCACGCCGCGTACATACGACCCGGCGGCGTCGCTTTGGTGAGCTTTTTAACCCTTGTGTTGTTTATTTTATTACACTTTTTATTTTTTTTATTATTATAAGGCGGTATTTGTATAATGATAGTATAAATAAAAGGGGTGTTTGATGATTTGAGCCCAGTTCTTTGTTAGGCAGCGTGCACACCGTCACACTGATAGTTGTGTTAGTGATTTTTGTGCAATAATGTTTGTGGTGTAATTATTGATCAAAAATTGTTTAGTGTGGCCAAGGAGAATATGTCAGGCAGGGGAGGTGAGTGTTAAAGCATTCTAAAAGGATCTTTTAAACCTACACCCAAGGTCACAAGTCCTGGGACCTGCTCGAGGTGTTTCCTCTACCCCAAAAATGATGCTACAATCACTGTTGCTGCTACCCATCACATTATACTTGGCACTCCACCTTCTAGTCTGGGCAATGTGCATGTCTCGCTTGCGGCCCTCGGACTCAGTCTAACGGAATTCTACAGAAAATTTGTTGGAAACCCACCTGTAGGCTCCCGGCAGTTGACAGTGACTCATCGCCACAAGTGACATTGGTCTAACAAGGTGTATACAAATGGACGATGCAAGATTATACAATGTTTGTAATTTTCTTACCTGCATTTTGTTATGTTATGCACGTAATGATGAGTTTCTATTCGTGAAACTAGGACATACCGTTGGGTCTGATGGACGACATCTACGAGTTCGCGTCCAAGTACGGCGAGCGGCTCGACGAGCTGGAGGACGTGCTCACGTCCAACCGCATCTGGGTGCAGCGCACCAAGGACATCGGCGTCGTCACCGCACAGGACGCGCTCAACTACGGCTTCAGGTGCGTGCAGTGACCGCTGGCGTGCACACAGTGCTCGGCCAGGGTAAGCCCGACGAGCTCAACATGCGCGACGTCATTACACGATTTTTGACTGTCTTTCGAGAGTTTTCTCCGTTTTGAAAAACCATATGTAGGTATATACTATAATTGGTCAACTAATTTTCGAGTTTTAGCGAGAATAATGAACTGTCAATTCATTTTATATAACTTTAAAGCAGTGCCAAAGTATACTGATACATTGACTTACAACTATCTCTATTTCTATCTTCACTAACCTATATCTCCCTCACAATGACCTTTCGCCTCGCCCGATCACACTTTTCGTAACGGTCACGGCACGCATTTACCAGCTTTCCCCATGCAAATTTACTTCAAACGCTGGTTTTAGAGTCACGCTGACCGGACGCTGACTGTCGGCGCTGACAGCGCAGCGCGTAGCGTGCCGACCATCTCACGCGCTGATAGCTACGCGTTATTCTGAAACGCTCCCTAGGAGCTCATACATTTCGTTTGTCATCGCCGACGATCAGCGTCTTGTCAGCGTGACTCTAAAACCAGCCTAAAACTCACATTTTCATTGTTAATAAATAATTTATTTTTGCTTGTAGCGGTGTAATGCTGCGCGGGTCGGGCATCAAGTGGGACCTGCGCAAGAGCCAGCCCTACGACGCGTACGACCTGGTCGACTTCGACGTGCCCATCGGAACACAAGGGGACTGCTACGATAGGTGAGTAATCTCGTCTAACTAATATGTCGGCAAGTTTCTTGTAATGTGTCTACAAGTTTCTTGTAGTATGTCGACAAGTTTCTTATAATATGTCGACAAGTTTCATGTAATATGTCGACAAGTTTCTTGTAATATGTCGACAAGTTTCTTGTAATATGTTGACAAGTTTCTTGTAATATGTCGACAAGTTTCTTGTAATATGTCGATTAGTTTCTTGTAATATGTCGACAAGTTTCTTGTAATATGTCGACAAGTTTCTTGTAATATGTCGACAAGTTTCTTGTAATGTGTCGACAAGTTTCTTGTAATATGTCGACAAGTTTCTTGTAATGTGTCGACAATTTTCTTGTAATGTGGCGACAAGTTTCTTGTAATATGTCGACAAGTTTCTTGTAATATGTCGACAAGTTGCTTGTAATATGTCGACAAGTTTCCTATAATGTGTCGACAAGTTTCTTGTAATATGTCGACAAGTTTCTTGTAATGTGTCGACAAGTTTCGTATAAATATGTCTATAAGTTGTTAGTAATACATGTTAGTAAGTTTCTTGTAACCTGTTGAGAAATGTTGTTAACTTGTTTGTTGTGAAAAATAACTCAGCTGAATCATATAATCATATTCATAAAAAATATAATTTTCTAATTAATAACACAATTCAATGATGTTCAATTCTGGTAGATTTAAAAAAACTTGAAAATTCTATGATAAAGTAAAATAATTAGTTTTTTACTATCCTGTTATTGTAAAGTAACTAAATTCCACATATGAATGCTGAACAAGGTGTTTCATTATTACATTACTTCATAATTAATTGTGATGGACCTGCCAATGCATAGCTTTAAGCAATGTGTCAAAAAACATTTAATTAGTCGAAGTTACTACACCATTGATGAGTTCCTCAATGATAAAGATGCTTGGAGGCCATTGGATCAGTTTCCACCTTCACACAGGAAGTAAAACTATAAGAAATTGTAATGTTGTCATCAATTGTAAATTATAATATTGTATGATTTTTTTAAAGAGCAACTGTTGAGTTTCTTGCCGGTTTCTTCTCAGCAGAACCTGCCTTCCGAACCGGTGGTAGAATCTTTACAAATCGTCAACTGACGTATCAAAAGTGCTTGTAAACTGAGCCTATTTGAAATAAATGATTTTAGAATTTAATTAAATAAATTACTTGTAACAAACATATTGATTGGCAAGTTTCTTGAAAAATGTCAGCAAGTTCTTGCAAGGCAGTTTTCAAATGAGTATCTTTGGTAGATATCTGATCCGCGTGGAGGAGATGCGTCAGTCGCTGCGCATCATAGAGCAGTGCCTCAACCAGATGCCGGCCGGCGAGGTCAAGACGGACGACGCCAAGCTCACGCCGCCCTCGCGCGAGGAGATGAAGGTTAGAGGTCCCTCTCGAAGGAATAAAAACACCAACCCGTTTACCTAGAACTATGTAATTTTGAAAGTAACATTACATTAAAGTCAACAAGTATGTGTATTTACATTTACATAGAGCCGTGATAGTCCAATATAGATATGAATTCTGCTTCCGACTTCAGAGGGTATTGTGTGCATTTTAAGAAATTAAATATCACGTGTCTGAAACGGTGAAGGAAAACATTGTGAGGAAACCTGCATATCAGAGAATTTTTTCAAGTCTCTATGTGTGTGAAGTCTGCCAATCCGCATTGGGTCAGCATGGTGGACTATTGGCCTAACCCCTCTCATTCTGAGAGGAGACTCGAGCTCAGCAGTGAGCCGAATATGGGTTGATAACTACTAACAGCATTCATCATGTTTAAATATAACAACCGAACAGCAGTCAGTCTGTCAGTCACTCAGTCTAGTTTTCAGGACCACTACGTCAATGTTCCGTACGTTCCAGACGTCCATGGAGGCGCTGATCCATCACTTCAAGCTGTTCACGCAAGGCTACCAGGTGCCGCCCGGCGCCACCTACACCGCGGTGGAGGCGCCCAAGGGAGAGTTCGGCATCTACCTCGTCTCGGACGGAGGTTCCAAACCGTACAGGTAAGTCTATCTATATACATACATATAAATGAATCCATATATCCCTTGGTCACACCATCACGCGTAAACTGCTGGACCGATTTCACATTTTTTTTTATGTGTTTGTTATTTTCAGGAGAAAGTTCTTATACCAGAAAAAAATATTAAAAAAATGACGCCGAAAATTAGAAAAAGTGGTAGGATAGGGTAAGTTAGGGTAGGGGTAGTTGTAAATTTACATCGAGTTTCACGCGAACGAAGTCGCGGGCGTCTGCTAGTATGTAAATAAAATGATTTTGAGATTTACGATATAAATGAAGTTATTGAACACCATATAGGGTACTTTTTATCCAAGTAAAAATTCATACTACATATGCATACAACCTACCTACTCGGTTTTTACACGACATCACTTCGCGGCACGGTACATCTTTCGCGGTAGGGTGGTACCAGTAACGTGTACAAATCTAGGCGTAGACAAAGACTCATCTGCAAGGCCCCTTTTTAACCGACGAAAATGTAGAGCAGCTTCTCATTTGTCGGAATTTAATGGTTCTTTTGAATGAGTATACCTCAAATAAACGAGAATTTCTTCTTTAGATATATGTAGTTCTATTTATTAATTAACTGATTATTAATATGTATAATATACGCATGATAGTGGAAGATATACAGGGCGCTCGGGTGTATTTTCCATAACATAACTTCAAGGTGTTGACGAGTCCACTTAAAGGAGCCAAACTGCATAACACAAATTTTTTTAACAAAAATAATGAAAACTTTTATGTTTTAATACAAAGTAATTCAAATAATTCCGACTATCCATGTAACACACGCCTTTATCCATCCTTGCATTATAAAATGTGTCAAACTTAGCTACGTCATTATTATAAGGATGCGTATAAGGGACACATTTTAAGATGTATTTACAAAAGAAATATTATTTACAACGAAAATATTAATTTTAGACCACATGTTCCTTGAACATTTTCAATTGGTTTTCGATAAAGAATATAACCGCAGAGTTATGGAAAATACTCCCGAGCGTCCTGTATACATTTATACAGGTATTGAGAACAACTGCACAGCTAAAGAGGTCTCTCTATATTTAAATAATTGTTTATAGGTGCAAAATCAAGGCGCCTGGTTTCGCCCACCTGGCGGCTCTGGAAAAGATCGGCAAAAACTCCATGTTGGCCGACATCGTCGCCATCATCGGCACACTCGACGTCGTGTTCGGCGAAATTGACCGATAGAAGAATATAAGCTAATTACGTCATAAGCGATCCATCATGTAGATTAAATTGTACATTTTAAGTTTAAGTAATAATAAATTATTTGTAAAGTACTTTCCTGTTTGAATCATTGAAATATATCCTCTTGATTAACTATTTGTGATATTAATAGTATTCATATAATACAGATAATTATGTAAAATATAAACTAAACTCAATTTTAACTCGATATCTATTTTTTTTGAGAATAATTAATAATAATAAAAAAATAACAAAACCATTATTATATTTGGTACTTATTAAAATTATATTGACGAAAGTACAGGTTTCAAGTAGGTTAAAATATTTAGAGCAGTTGTGGGATTTATAATGAGGACATTTTAAACATTTTAATTTTCCTTCACCTAACCAATATGCAGAGATATAGATACTAAATCCTAAAGAAATGTAACCCTCTCATAAAACTAATATGAAAATGATCTATGATATATCTGTTACATAAGTTTAAATAGTTATCATTGAAATGTTATCCAAACTATAGAAGCTTTTATCAAATACAGTATGTTTATTGCAATATTACAATGTGGTTTCATTTTTATAATTTAAAAGGTAAGATTTAAGTACACAACAAACCAATTCATTGATAAGACGAGTTTAGAGACAGACATTATACTTTGTATAAATAAAAAGAAGAAATACTTAATTGCACACAAAATGCAAATCAATTAAAAATATTTAAAAACTCAATATGAAAAGAATATAAGTCGCATTTTTTTATGACTAAAATACCTGTACCCCTCAGTTAGAAGGACTGTTAGGAATGGGTACTACAATACACCAGTGGGGGAATTTGGAATCCATGATATACCAAATAAAAATTAACACAGACTGGCAAGCAGTATAATCTTGTAAAAATATATTCTTTTTTTGCACTGTGCCAATAGACGCCCTAATTAAAAAACTTTGCAAACTGATCAAGGTTACAATAAAACTATTCAAAAACAAAGAATTTCAATAGCTTAAAGTGGTTTGGGTGTGCATAATAAAAGACAATAATAATAATAAATTCATCATTTTATTTCATTTGAATTATATCAATACCAATATTACACTCGTGGTTCTCACTTGACTCTCTTCTGTTGTCTCTGCCTGTATATGTCGTTGACGGGGGGCGCCACTCCTAAATCATCATCGTCGGAATCTTCGCCGGCTTTTCTTCGACGAGCCTGCCATCAAATCACAATAATATTATGAAGGTGAAAGTTTGTGTTTGAGTTTGAAACTTATGAATCATATTATATTGTAATAATTATCAGTATTAGACTACAAGTCCTTGAACAAAAATTGCCTGTAAAATGAACCATTGTGAATAACGCTAAGAAGGCTGTTACTATATCAGAAAATAACTCTGAACACTATGCCGTCATTTCAGAGTTTATGTTGTTCGATATCATCATCACCTATATGATAAGGTTGCGCCCCTTGGTTTTCAATTCCTGTATATGTACGGCGTTTACGGGTATAGTATCTGTATATGTGTACAAAAGGAATTACACAAATACCGTACATACAGTACAGTAATAAATGACCTATTTTGGTTTTGCAATTGTAGATAAATAAAATTTTGTTCTGACTTCCGGGACTACCAATTTCGTACGGCACTAGGTTTTTCGACATTTATTTTTAATCATCTTTAACACTATAACAAAGCCGTACATTAATAATTACCTGAGTAATTCCATTCACTCGCGTACTCACCTGTACCGCTCAGAATAGACGGCATAGTGCTCAGAGTTATTTTCTGATACAGTAACAGCCTTCTAAGCGTTATTCATGTTGGTTCATTTCACAGGTAATTTTTGTTCAAGGGGTTGTATATATTTTAATGGCCTACTACAGGGCCAAGCCTTTCTCCTTATTGGTGAAGGGACACGGAGCTTAAACCCACCATGCTGCCCCAATGCGGATAGATGATGTTAACCATTATTAGATGACAAAGTCGAACTTCTATAGTTCTTCCTCTTAACGTCCGTTTGCCTCGCCCGATTACACTTTTCGTAACGCATTCACCAGCTTACTCCCCAAGTCATGCGAGTGTCGGAATACGGGTTGACATCAGAAGCGGATTAAAAGGGCAAAACACTATTATTGAATAAAAGTCTGTCAGGTCTAATAATTCCCACCAAGAATATTACCAATAAAACCTCGAATGGCAGAGAATAAATAACCTTCAATGAAGTCCCGTACTTGTGACCGAAGGAGGTAGGGTTAAAGACGTCTGTTAAAACTAGATAACACTCCCCTTCTCCACTCTAAGTCATTCTTCTTCTTCTTTGTCGTTACACTCTTTGACAGAGTGTTCGTGGTCGTCATTTGGGTGTGGTGGCAAGACTCACTATCCGTCGCCATTCCTCCCGTAGTGTGGGTCTCCTAGCACATTCGTTAGCGATCCATGCGGTTTTTACTTGGTCAGTCCAGCGCATTGGTGCCCTGCCACGTGCTCTTGTGCCCTCCACCTTTCCTTGCACCACAAGTCTCTAGTCTAAGTCATTCTCCCGTAAAATATAAGTTGCCAAAATAATCCATGAAGGATTATCGAACCAAAGGTGTGGACGGATCGAACGTCATCACAAGAATGAGCTAGGCCGCCCGAGCGGTTTACCACTACTCCCACCAAACTCACGGAACATTTCCGACCGATCGAAGACAAACTCGCGCAGCACGTGCGTAAAGAAATTTCACTCTAATAATAATGGATAGTTTTACCTTGTTCGTGGTGCTAACTCCATCGTCGTCCACGATCCAGTGCACGGAGCGCGCCAGGTCGAACAGTTTGGTGTCGCAGCCGTTCTCAGGCGTCGGGGCGGGCGCTGTATTACGAAATCATTAAATGTTGCTATGTTATAAGTATTTCCTTTAGGAATTCGGTTACTTGTTCATGCAACGTCTAAAAGGCGTTACGTGAGGTGGTATACGTCACCGCAAGCGCCAATCACAAACCGATGCTTTGTAGCGAATGACATCACAGTTTATGATTGGCGTTTGCGGTGACAAAACACAATTTTATTTTTTAAAAATATTACAAATTTACGAGATTATTTTCACAAATAAAAAAATTTTTTGTACAGTAGGCAAGTAGCCTATTGAACTAAAATAATGAACAAGATCGACCGTGTTCTTCATTCAAATCCGCTGGAAATTTAACAAAAGTTGTAACTCAATAAACTTAATCATTCTAAAGTAGTCTTTATTACATTCAAAATAAGGTTTTAAGTCGATTGGGCAGTCGGCGCCCGGTCGTCGGATGGCGCGTAGGTACGCGTCACCATGACGTAAGCGCGGCGCCGTAATCAAAGAGCCAGTGCCAGCCCGTCCATACGGCGAACGGAGCGGTCGCTCCAGGCGCCAAATCCTAGAGGGCACCTAAATGGTAAAGAAAAATAAAAGAAATTTCTTTCTTTTCGATTGTCTATATTAGGTTAGGCTACGAACTTTTCAAATGTCCCTAGTATAATGTTAGGAGCAAACAGGAGAGTCGCTATAATTGGATCTCGCTCCATTCTAAAATTTACTTCGGGCCGGCGCTGCAAAAAGCTGTTGGTGCACGAATACTCACGTTTGTCGGGCAGCGAGATCCTGTTGAAGAGCTGCATGAGGCGGTCCACGGCCACGAAGGGGCCGCGGAAGCTGCTCGGCGGCGGCATCAGCGTGCACAGGTGCGCCGCGGCCGGCGGGATCGGGAACGTGCCGCCTTTAATTTTTTTTTTTTTTTTCATTTATTTTATTGATAAGATATAACAATTATTTAACATATCGATACTCTCGCCAAACTTGTTCGCGTAGTTTCTGCAGTTCTCGACAGATGGCGGTATAAATAGTGTGACTCGCGCTAACATTTGTTTATTTCACTTTATATAGTACAAACCATGTATACTATTTTTTTCCTTACATGGCAAAAAAGGTAAACAAAGATCCGTCGTCACGACATTCACATATTTCTCACAAACCGTCCGTTTAAACTAAATCATTTATATACACATCACTTCATTTAACGCGCACACCGCGAATTACATAAAAACTGCTTGTAATTAACTATTATATCACATTTATTTCACTAAAAACGAAATCACAACAAGTTTTATTTCTACAGATTAACGAAAATGTTGCGAATTTGACATTTCGTAATGCTAGATTGTCTATGAATTGAAGAGACGGAAAGATACATGAAATTATAACTTGTCGATAATTATGTACATATTTTTTTAATTTTAATATTTGTGTCCTTTGTGGCTTATAAATAAAATAAATGTGTATCTTTATTAACACAGCACCAAAGAATATATTATACTCCATGGAGAAAAAGTAAATCTACATACATGAAAACGTTGGACATAGCAGCGACATTATTTCCGCATACGAATATTTTTTCATAAAGTCAGTGGCAATTTTTTAATGGAGATTTTTGATTTTAAAATAGTTGAAGGACCTAATTGAGAAAAAACAAATAATAATTAAAAAAAATATATACAACCGACTTCAAAATATTAACGTACCCACGAAATTAAAAAAGGGAAAAATAATATCATTATATTTTCTGCCAAGCCAGTGTATTCAATCTATTAATTCAAGGTGTACCCTATCGTAAAGATTTTTGTTTCTCAGACATTATTTTTGTCTGTCATGTGTTTTTTTCAGTAACGACTTAAGTCAACATCAGACGGGCTTGGCAGCGACTTCAAAATGATCAATAAGTAGAAAATATAATAATGTTATCTTTCCCTTTTTAGTTTCGTGGGTACGTTAACATTTTGAAGTCGGTTGTATTTTTTCATAATATTTTTTTTTTTATATTTTTAATATACCTAATAAATAAATCAATCCATATGAAATTCAACCTAAAATCCACCCATCTGAAAGTCGGAATTTTCGGTTAGTTATATTATTGTTAGTCATACACTACTCAGCAATCAGCAATAATATAACAACCAAACAACAAATAAATAACAAGACTAACAATTGCAAACGAAACAAATAAGTAATGATGATATGGAACAAACATTGACACGACCTCACTGTGAGCATGGAAGCGACAATGTGGCACTTTTTGCTCGCAGTAAACTCATCCTAAACCGAGCTTAACCAATCGCGGCGCGAGTGCTCCCGAATGTTTGTAATTATATAGCACGATCAAAAATTATTAAAAAACCGATAAACCGATTCTTCAACCACTTGCAAAATTTTTAAATTAAGAATAAAGAAAACAATACACAAATACGACTTGAATATTATGATTGCTGGATCAGAAAAATAAATAAAAGATTTGAAATACTAATGGAAAAAAATTTATTACTTTTGTTTCGCAACATGGTGAGATTTTTATTTTTCTGGTATACGTAAATCGTGATAGTCAGAGTTATTAGGATATTATATAAAGAAGTTTGAGAGATAGTGATGTACAAGGGGCCGAAACTTTAGTACAAAGGTTTTTTAATATATGACATTATGCGGTAATAAATTTAGTAGGTTCTAGAGCTAGAAAAATGTTACGAATTATAATTAGAGACAGACAGTAAGTGTACATTAATTCCAATTATGTTCTACATAGTCATTTGGACTAGTGGTGTATAACCAAGGTAAAAAAAGAAAGAAATAATAATCTTTAATTCAATAGAAAAATATTTTTGTCGCTTTTTTGTTTTTCTCAATTGTTTTCTTCAACAATTTAAAAATTAAAAATTTCCATTATAAATTGCCACTGACTTTATTTCAAAAATATTCGTATGCGGAAATAATGTCGCTACTATATCCAACAAAATGAAATGAAATGTTAATGTTTTTTTTAACTTTTGTAACTTTTGTATCTTTTGTAATTTTTAAAAATGTAAACTGTAAAATTTTTGTAATTTATGTACTTGGAAATAAAGGCTATATTATTATTATTATTATTACTATATCCAACATTTTCGTGTATTTCATGATTCACTTCTTCTCCTTGGTGTATATATTCTTAAAATGATATTTAATTTCCTAAAATGCACACAACTGAAAAGTTGGAAAACGAAACGAATATGGAACGTATTCGTTTTTTAAGATGACGTATAGTAACGGATATTTTAGTTAGTATGTTGACGTATAGTTTAGTTATTTCAGATATAACGATACCTACTTGATATCGTTACGATGCCCGCGGTTAACTTCTCAACCCTACTGATTGTCTTTGGTTCATAGTCAGCCATTATTGTTGTTTAAAATTGTCATCTAAGAAAATTTCAAGTTTAAGATAGTTTTTTCTGTTCAGTTTATGTGTGTGCAATTAATAAATATTCAGTTCAGTTAAGTCAGTGTTTCATTGGACCCGGGTAGTGCGCCGTAACCCGTTCATTGGTCCTTCGAGCCGGATACTCGGTCGGTAGTTTGAGTGAAGTGACAGTGAAAAGTGACAGGTACAGGCAGTTTGTTGGCGAGTTGACGCTCATTATTCTAGTTGTTATTTAAAAGTAATTGCTAAATCTAATTTTAATAAGATAATTAAAACTAAGGTAACCTAAGAATTTAATATTATAAAATGAAATATTAAAAAAAAATTACAAAAGGTGTTGCAACAGATTAAACGTAGGCGACTACATATCCGTATCCGTACGTATCGGACGCATCGCATCAAATTGCGTTCGACATCCGTTTAATACGATCCGTATGATGCGGATCAGTGGACGCTCTTATATATTATTCTTTACAAATTAGTCCTTGACTCTGATCTTGATGGTAAGTGATGATGCAATATAAGACGGAAGCGGGCTAACTTTTTAAGATGATGAAATCCACACCCCTTTCGGTTTCTACACGACATCGTACCGGAACGCTAAATCGTTTGGCAGTACATCTTTGCCGGTAGGCATAGATTGGCACCAATTTTTTAAATAACAAAGGCCTTCTTATATCTATAAAATTATTATTTATTAGCTAGAATGTGGTACATGTTTTGATCCAATAAATATTGAAATACCTAGACACAGCAAAAGATTAATGTAACCATCTTCTACATTGTAAAGTGTTGTACATAATGCAGTTTACAGCTGAGAACTGACCTGATATAGGGTGCTCTCCCGGCAGTGGGTTGGCCTTCGGCTTGTAAGGTATCATCTGATTCGTATCGGGACGCGCTATATCCTTGTTTGGGTCATTATCCCTAAAATTAGAGTTATATAAATATTTAAAGAAAAAAATTTTCATCTTAATATATAAAAGCAAAAAGTTACTCATCACAAAATCTGAAATACCGCATTACAAAGATGAAATTTGGCAGGAAAGCAGTTTAACCAAGAACGAAGGTTTTGCGACAGGGCCGGATTAGGGAGATTTCAGGGCGGCGAAGTCACGGGTTTCAGCTAATATCCTACTTCCTACTAATATTATAAACGCGAAAGTTTGTATGGATGTTTAGATGATTGTTACTGTTTAACACCGCTACTACTGAAGCAATTTGGCTGAAATTTTGAATGGAAATAGATTTTACTCTGGATTGACACATAGGTTACTTTTTATCCCGAAAAAATCCATGGTTTCCCGAGATTAGCGAAAACTGATGATTTTTATTATATGAATGTTTGTTACTCTTTCACGCCTTGACTACTGAACCAAATTAGCTGAAATTTGGTATTAAGATATATTATAGTCTGGATTAACACATAGGCTACTTTTTATCCCAGAAAAATCCATGGTTCCCGAGGGATTTGTGAAAAACTAAATTCCACGCGAACGAAGTCGCGGGATTCCGCTAGTAATATATATGTATACTTAGTAATATATATACTTTTATACAATTCTCTAGTTCGTAGTAAACTGGAAACTAGCGCCTGTATTTGGAATCCCTATGAATGCACCTATTCGTTAGTATTGGAGAAAGTTCAAAAAGCTTTTCTTAGATATTTGTACAAGCGTCTCCAAGGTTATTATCCCTTTCTGTACCCCACAAAGTTCCTATTGGGTCACTTAGGTTATAACTCGTTGGAGACGAGGCGAGCTTACGATCAATTAATTACTATATGCAAAGTTTTTAGGGGCAGAATAGACTGTCCGGAGCTTCTTAATGACTTGTGTCGAATATTTGCTCCTAAAAACAACCTGAATCCTCGCCGCCGAAAATTGATGGTCGTTCCTTTTTCTCGGACAGTATCACGCGCCAATTCCCCAGTACCACGCACACTAACCGCATTAAATGGCCTGTTGTCGGAGTTTCCTGACTGTGACATTTTTGCAGATAATTGGGCCAAATTGTGCAGGGATATCTTGCAATTTTGCGAGAGGATGTAATTTAAATATATTTTTTTTTTTATTTGATAATTAATGTAATTGATATTTTAGTTAAGATAGTCAATAAGCTTTCTGTACATCAGTTTTTATGTTTAATTTTTCTTATTTTTGTCTATTTTTACTGTGGTGTTTTGTTCTTTTTAATTTTTATGTACATTTCTTTTAATTAGTGTAACTGGATTTATCCGTGCTAATTAATAATAATAAATAAATAAATAAATAAATAAATATGATGTGCATAATTACTTTTGTCCCAGGATGACTGCTGCTAGTTCTGGAGATATCCCAGCGAGAGGACCGCCGAGGGCCCACGATTTGTTAGACATTGATGCCACCTGAAGAAAAAACATGTATTTACATGTAATAGGCTAGTTGACACTTTGTTATAGCGTCTTAAATTGTTCATTAGATGGAAAAAGAATATTATATTTTTTGACAATACGAGCCAAAACGCTGTCGGCCATGACGGTCTATATTTTAACTGTTTCATGACGTCACCAAACTGAGTGTTTGACAAAATTTTTAGTTAATATTTAGTTCAACGTTTATTCCTTTAGTGACAATAAGCAACATAATGACGTCACAAAATAGACTACAGCGTTTATGACGTTTGGAAAAATTCAATAAAACACATAATTTTAAATGAAGTTTTCTATGAAATCCTTAACTAACTAACAAAATTAATTTTGTGTAGGAAATAGTAGTCTGAGACGCATATGACGTCGCTCGATCTCGTGTTGCTTCGTGCCTTCGCTAGGCGGCGCGGTTAAGGCAAAGAGGCACCACCAACCACGATGACCTCTCAGGTCATCATCATGTGTCACTCACCTCAGTATAGCCGATAGACTTGAGCTCAGCAATGCTGCACGGGTAGAGGTCCAGGAACTTGTATCTGTCGACCAGCTGCGCCGTCTCCTTGCCTTCGAACTCTTTGATCTGTAGACAATAGAAGATACAATTTATAGCAATTCGTTGACCATAATCTAATATATAAAATTCTCGTGTCGCGGTGTTCGAACTTGAACTCCTCCGAAACGGCTCGACCGATTTTGATGAAATTTTTTGTGCAAATTCAGTAGGTCTGAGAATCGGCCAACATCTATTTTTCAAACCCCTAAATCCTAGGCTAGGGTAGTGGTAGGGTAGGGGTATGGTATAGGGATAGGGTAGGGGTAGGGTAGCGGTAGGGTAGGGGTAGGGTAGGGTAGTGGTAGGGTAGGTTTATGGTATAGGGATAGGGTAGGGGTAGGGTAGTGGTAGGGTAGTTGTAGGGTAGGGTAGGGTAGGGGTAGAGTAGGGGTAGGGTAGTGGTAGGGTAGTTGTAGGGTAGGGTAGGGTAGGGGTAGAGTAGAGGTAGGGTAGGGGTAGGGTAGGGGTAGGGGTAGGAGTATGGTAGTGTAAGGTAGGGATAGGGAAGAAGTGCAAATAAATAAATTAATAAGTCAAAGCGAAGCTTGAGCGAGTCCGCTAGTTTAAATATATTTTTTTGGAAAGTAGGCTGAAATACAGCAGTATTGTTATGGATTTGAATTTTTTTGTATCAAAAAGACTTGTTGCCTACAAGTGTTTTATGTGACCTAAAAAGCATGCTAACAACGACATAATAGACAAATATCGACGGTCGCAGATATTACACAGTCCCGTCTCTTTCGTTCGAATGCAATGATAAAAATAGCGATATTTTCGGTTGCGCTGCTATTGGTTTACATTTGTCTATTTATCTTAACGAAATATGTCGTTGGTTGAATGATATATAACAATCTGTAATAAATATAGTTAATTTCACATCTTAAACCAAATATGAAGACATACATTATCATTTAATAGCCGTGATAGCCCAGTGCAAATGACCTCTGCCTTCGATTCCGAGGGCGTAGAGGTTCGAATCTGTTCCTGGCAAGCAGCTCCAACTATTCAGTTGTGTGAATATTAAGAAATTGAAGGAAAACATCGTGAGGAAACCTGCATGCCTCTTTTCTTTTCTTTTCTGGAATTTTATTAATTCTCTTGGTGTGTGTGATGTCTGCCAATCCGCATTAGGCCAGCGTGGTGGACTATTGACCTAACCCCTCTCTTTCTGAGTGAAGACTCGTTGTCAACAGTGAGCCGAATATGAGTTATTGAGTAAGCTTGACCCTAGTTTGTCTGACATCAATAGAAAATATTTATCTGAATGATCTGAATTCCAAGTAAACCAATCTTAGGAAATTTTTGGATTTTCTTGTAAGAAAGAATGAAAGACAAAGTTACCTTTTCAAGCACAGCCTGCCTCCGTTTCTCCACCTTGACGATGCTGACCAAGTCCCCGATGTTGGACTCGAACTCCAGGAACCTGTTCCAGATGTCCACCGAGCTCTCCGGCTTCAGACTGCCGGACGATAGCACCCTCTCGAATAGCACGCGTGTGTTGTTGTCCTCTACACAGATAAGTCATTATCTATACTAATACTAGCGGACGCCCGCTCTTAGACCTCCTTAATGCGGCCCTCTCGCAAAATCCGTTCTTACTGGGACACTACTACTTATGAACAATCTCCCTGCCATATTTCAACTTTGTACGTCAAACGGTCTTTGAGATATCTTTCGCGATTATATACTAAGATGTATGTTTATGTGTATTTTTTATTTTTTACTTTTTGTTACTTGTAAATTATATACTAGTGAATTGGGTCGTTGGCTTTAATGGATCTTGGATTAGCTATCTCAGAGAGACAGAGGATGATGAGAAAAAGGACCAAGAGATAAATATCTTAGCATTCCATGGATTCACTGTGCAGTGCCAGGTCCATCATGTGGCAGAAAGAAAAACTTTGAGCAGAGTCCTGGACTTGTAGCCGATAGGTGTAGGGTTAAGGACATCCTCGATAGTTAACTAACACTCCCCTTCTGCGCTCGTGTTGTTCTCTCTGCCTAGACAAATTTAGAATTTAGAGCATGTTTGGATATCTGTTCTAATATAGAACTTATTGCAGTTCTAGAGAGGCCAAGATCTAGAGAGGAATGGTAACATACCCATTTTTAGTTTATTTGTTAGGTCATAATATTTATTCTGTGGTCCTTCAGAATTTTAACCTTACATAGCATAGTAAGCTCTATATGTTTAGTTTGTTTAGAAAAAAGGCAAAATCCTCTGGGATTTTATAATGTTTGTCATACATCCATTAATAATCAGGTGTAGAATCTAGGATTGGTTAGTTCTTACTTGTGGAATTTGATATTGAGACCGCTTTGTACAAAATTTGTAGTCAATCCTTTTGGACCTCTAGCTACTGAAAGGCTTATAGCAACATAAACAGAGTGGTAACCAACCATTCTGTTTGTGACATTCATATCCGAGAATTCTGTTTATATTATCTTGGTACATTGTCTCCATTTATGCAATAAAACTATTTAAACGAAAAACAAAAGTTACCGTTCAGATGTGACAAGTAGTCGATGTAGCAGAGCACATATTCAGGGATGTGTGAGAACTTCTTGAGGCCGAGCTCGAAGATACGGAAGGCGATGTTCTTATCTTTGGAGCAGTAGTACTCCATCAGTGCAGCTGCCACGAACACGTGGTACAGAGACCTGTACAGAGAATCAAATTTAAAAAAAAAACATACAGAACGTTTCCCAAATCATCGTCCTAAACTAGTAAACTCTATGCAATGGTATATGTACCTACAGAAAAAAAAAATTAAAAAAAAAGATATTAAAAAAAAAACAAGCGGACAGTTTACCAAAATCCTAGCAACTTGCTATAATCCTGTGGATCACAGAAAAGACTGTTAGAAGTGATTTCAGAAACAATTTTTTAATTGAAAAATTATTATAATAATACTTTTCAAAAACCTATCCTATAATATCCTATAACTTGTCATAGAATAAAAAAAAAGTATGCATATATACCTAGGATCCTCTCTAGCACGTTTGAACACAGTCCGGGCTGACTTGATTCCCTCGGCGCGGCGAGCAAACTTCATATACTGCACATACGCCAGCGTCGGCTCGATGTCCTCCATGTCCAGGTAGCGAGTGTACACTTGGTGCACCTTGTTATGCGGAGATACGCTTATGTTAATCAATACATATTAAAGACGAGTGTGCTCTAGACCACACGACTGAAGTAAAACTCTTTAGAAAAATTTAAACCTATGAGCCATCTATGAGCCTCAGGTTTCTCTTTCTACAAACACTAACGCTTCGAAAACTAACAAAATGTATGGGATTTACAGATCTGATAGACAACTTGATCACGTGACCTGTCGCTAGCAAAAGTCATTCCCATACATATTTACTTTTTGAAGCGTTTGTAGAAAGAATCGACGTGCTGGCTTCAGGCCCATGTTCTTGAATTGTACAAAATTACAGACAACTTTGTGCGTGAATTTGGGTGCAATACAAGTCCTTGCGTAATTAGTCCGAGCACTTTTTGTAAGTCGTAACGCATTCACCAGCTTACTCCTAAAGTTAAGGGTGCGTAAAGAAGTTTCATTTATTCTATTAAATTAGGCTGATAATGATGATGAGAGCCTCTGTACGTACCTTGTTATAATGCAGCCTGCTCTCCTCATAGTCGGCGTGCGCGAAGTGCAGCAAGGTGGAGTGTTTGAGCGGGCCGCTGGTCGCGCGCTCGTACACCGCTGCCGCCTCGTCAGAGAACAGCCGCACTGCGTTCGAGTCCTGGGAGATTATATGCTGCTTAAGTGTCTGTCGCCAAGCTTATCAGTTGCTAGCCAATGAGGTGCCACAGCATTCAAATAATTCATATGATACTATGATACCATACATGCAGTTATCTTTGTTTTAATTATTATTTATTGAGCTAACCGCGGTTCTTAAGAAATGTACCGTAGATTTCTTTTATTGCACTCTAAGCAAATAATCAAATAGAAGGGAGAAACTCCGTGGGGCATCAGGATTGTTGTGATGAGACTATTTTTACTGGCCCACCAAAAATTCAGAAAAAGCACTGAGCGATGTTCGCAATTCGCATATTATGTTGACGTATTAAACTGATGAATGGGCGTTTAGTGTTCACCCTTCTCCTGCAGAAATTTGGCGGAAAGATCCGGATGGTGAGTGAGGCAAAGCAGGCTATGTGTGTTGGTGTATAAGCAAACACACTGCACAATCTTGTCCCTCCTTCCCCTTTCTTCCACAGAACAGCAAGATGGCGTTCTTATACATTGTGAATATCAAGGCAACAAGGTTTACTAAACGATTTGCATCCACATTTGTAATTCGTACAGCAAGTATTTGGAATGCCTTTCCGGCGTTTGTGTTTCCTGTCACTTACAATGAAAACACATTCAAAGTAAAAGTGAATAGGCATCTACGTGTACTAAGAAAGCGCGCTCCAACTTAGCTTGCTGCTTTCCATCAGGCGATATTTGTAGTCAAGGGCCTATCTTTCCTTTAAAAAAACTAGCAAAGGCGTTTGTTCCTCATCCTCATCGTATTCCTCACCCCTTTTTCCTGCAGAAGTTTAGCGGAATGGTCCAGGAACTGCGCGGCCTGATGCCACACGTCGGGGTGGTGCGCGAGGCACAGCAGGCACTGCTCTATCGCGAACATCACCCGCCGCGCCACCAGCGCCGTGTCCTCCGAGCGCAGGGGGTTGGATCGCTCCCATGTTATGTACTTCTTCCACAGTTCCACCTGACATGGGAGAAATAGAAGAAAAGAAAGAAAAATCGTTTATTTTAAGTGTGCCACACACGAAATTCTAGTGCCGACACCTAATCTACTTGGGCAACTTGAATGCTCTGACTTTATGTAATTTTTCTCGATGTCCAGCAAACAAAGAATGAAATAGGAGTTTAGTAGTTTCACCCGCGTAGTTTCCGATCCCATGGGATACGGGGATAAAACCGATAAAACTCCATGGCCATGGGTTCCGCTAAAGTTTGTTGTTATATTAGTATAGATACCTGTTTCATCTCCTCCCGGTCGACTGTGGGCGGGGTGGCCGGCATGTTTCTGTTCAGTCCTCGAGTCACCGTCTCCAGCTCCTTGGCGACTCGCCGCGCGTTCATGTACTCGCGCGACCGCTCCATCGCCATGCGTTCCGCTAAAGTTGTGTGTTATTTCTATTACTTTTTAGGGTTCCGTACCCAAAGGGTAAAACGGACCCTATTATTAAGACTTGGTTGTCCGTCCGTCTGTCGGTTACCAGGCTGTATCTCATAAACAATAGAAATTACTAAATGTATTTCATGTTTCAAGTTCGTGATAATTAATTTTATGGGCAATATTGTAAGGGATCAATGAAGGTTCATTTGGCAATTAATACAGTTTATTAATTTAAGAAATTTTTAATTCAGATAACTTATTTTTAGAATCTTAATTCTTACCAATAATAGTATTGATGCCTTGTTCAAACGCTATATAATCCTTCCACAGTGTTTCAATACCGATTATAGGTGTGATGACTGCTCGTTGATATACCTACAAAACAATCATAATAATATGATAGTTGTGCTATGTTATTTTTTAATTAAGAACAATATTTTTATCAGGTGAAAGAATTTTTTTTTTTAATCGTTATTATTGCTATATAGGTATCAGTCATTCAAAATGTTAAAGTTTGTGGTGTAAGAAAAACGTTGTCACCTTTCTAACAGCAGATATTTTTTGATTCTCAGCATATGAACCAACGGCATCTACGGCCTTCAAAAACGTTACGTAATCGTTCCATATTGGATACGCGTGGATGTCTAAGCCAATTTTGTCCAGTGCGAAATCGTAAGCCTGTGCCATTTTCTCTCTGAAACACATTTTCATCAAAATATTGGACTTAATTTATTTTAAAAGCAATCTATAATAGAATCTAGGATATAGGCTAACTATTTATATATATATAGTTTTAGAATGACATGAGCTAATAAAATCAAACGCTTTTGTTAATTCGTAATGAAAAAATGCTAATTAGTTGTAAATACTGTGCTAAAATATATATGTAAAGCTATTAACAGAAAGAAAGAAATGATATAAATAGTTGCTATTCTTAATCGAGTTATTGGTTAAGGTTATTTATCGATTGTTGTAACTTTTTCAAGTTTACGGGTCCACACAGGGAAGGATCTAGGGCCACCTACTATTCTTTATAGTATGCGCATTATCATCTGAGTCGTCCGGTCATAAAAGTCAAAAAAGATAGGAATGTGCAGCGCGCCTACCTGCGCACCCTAATTATCGATAAACGGCTACCTGCGCACGTGCTAATGATGAGTCAATAATGATTTGGACGATTCTGATTGGTCGGTTTCTAATGTAATTGCATTGCGTATTTTTTTTGCTATAAATGTGTTTACTGCAATTAAATAAATACATTCATGTGTTACTCGTTGCGCACTATGGATACTAATATATAATAAATTTGGCAGAAGACGAAGATTCTGATGATGAAGACTCAGATGAAGATTAATTTTATTTAGTTAATAATTATATAATATGAAATATGTATTATATTAAATCAAATATTGTTAATTTTTTTAATTTTGTGAACAAGATACGATAATAAACTTTACTTATCGATAATATGTCTTTCATTGTTACACCCTTCACTAGACGGCTCCATAAGACCCATAAGTGCAAGCGAGATAGATATAGAGAAATGATTTATGGCCCTAAGACTCAGTTGTTAATGCTATTAGTATAGCTATATTGACAATTAATTACATGAGTACCATGGTATGAAGAATACGTACTTGTATGTGGGTAACATGCATTTGGTTTCCTTAACGTAATTCAAGTAGAGGCGCCACAGCTCTATGTTGAGGATCTTCATCAGGCACCTCTGAAACAACTGTTGCCGACAAAGAGAATGTGGATGAGAAATGGTAAACTAACGTAACTTTTGTGTTTGTTTTTAACCTGAGTCTTTTTGTATTATTAGAATATTGAGAAAATGTGCTGCTGTGTGATGTGCAACCCATATTCGGCTCACTATTGAAATTTTTAGGTGGATTATAGAAAAATATAACCGTATGGTTATACTTATTTGTATTGTTACTTCTTAGCGGTATTTCATACAATCACCAAAGTATTTATTATTAGAACAAAGTATTTATTATTAGTACAATTTTTATTATTAGTCATTAAAGATTATGTACCAGGATTAGATTTGATAGATTAACATCCTTTTACATTTGAGAGATACAAAAAGACCCAGTACCTATCTGATTTTAAGGTTCTTGAGTACTTTTTACTAAATAGATGGGTGAAGGTCGTTTTTAATTAGACAATATACAATGGTTCCAGGGACTCCAATGTAAATATATTCCTTACATGGAGTCTTTAACAATATAACAACAAATTGAATACATACCGTGTATTTTATTGCTTGAGTCTAAGAAAAATGTAAGTTTTTCAAAAAGCGTCATTTGAAAATGGCTTGTAAACGAAGCGTAATTGGAATTTTTTAAGTGACATGGGAGAGAGTCAATATTATAGATGAATTTGATTCCATTATCTAGCGTATTTGAAATAATGTAATAAAAAATATATTTTTTGCTTTTGCGTTGAAAATGCCTTTTTTATTTTAGTTTATAAGACTGTTATTAAAATTCAAGATTTTAATTTAGTTATAAAACGTTAGGTATAGTTTGCCATATAGCGATGCCCGTTAGCCTACTTCTGAACATATCTAGATAAAATTCATCACAAAAATAGATTACAGATACTATTACTACTAATATATACGAGTATAATGTTTTATTTTTGCCAAAAATTAATTTATTTTTTGTCTGTCTGTGCGTATTTTTGTTGACCGGTCATCACGCTGAAACTACTGAAAGAATTAAAATGAAACTTGGCACTGTTTTAGACCATAATACGAGATAGGTTATTGGATACTTTTGTCGCGAAAATTAATTCAAAAGGGGGTGAAACAGGGGTTGAGTCTCTATGGAAAGTGCTTCATTTTTTAAGTGGAGTTGCACCAGAATGAAGTCGCGTGCGCGTGTGTGTTTTAAAAAGGTATGCAACAAAACTTTCATCAAGAATAATTTGAATTCCAGTTTATAAGGTAAGTAGATGACCTGGCAAACGTTTTGCCCTATTCATATTAAAAAAATAGGTGCTGATTGTCGAAGAATCAAAAGTTAGGGTTACTGCTTCTACCCTACCCTACTATACCCATGTCATACGCCTACCCGATCTCTACTCTACCCTATTCCTTTCCCTATTAAATTTTAATGTAATGTATCCTATCTTTCAAGTTGGGTTAAACTGCACACAGTATGTAAATTTGATTAAAAATATATAGTTTAGGTGTCCATCGCGGTCAAACTACGTGACACGTAATTTATCTATACTAATATTATAAAGAGAAACGATTTGATTGTTTGTTTGCTTTGAATAAGC
Organism: Bicyclus anynana; assembly: GCF_947172395.1. Lineage (NCBI taxonomy): Eukaryota > Metazoa > Arthropoda > Insecta > Lepidoptera > Nymphalidae > Bicyclus > Bicyclus anynana. Next base: position 4,044,560 of record NC_069090.1, read on the forward strand.
TCAGAAACTACTGAACCTATTTGAAAAATTATTTCACTGTTCGGTAGCTACACTATACTCAAGCGCTATAGGCTATATTATATTTTCAAAAAAAATTAGGCATCCTTCAAAAAACTTCAATAATGTAACCCAAGGTGTAACAAATTACCTAAAATATTGTATACATCGCGTGCGCTGCGAAAAGTATTGATAATAGAATAAAATAATGAGTACACATTTGAAAAACATCATTATTTTATAAAAATTCTAACTACTATAGTCATGACACAATAACTGTTCCTTTAATTTAAAAAAATAATAGAATTATTTCTTTATTAGTATCTTGGTATTAATTCTTATTAAAATAAATTACTTCAGAGTCAAGACTGCTTCAATACATATAGGTAACTTTTTGAATTAGTCAAGTCGGACATTTCAAAGTTTTAATAATGTAGTGGCCACTCAACTCAAGAACAGCTGTACGAATTTGGCTGAAAATTGGTGGGGAGGTAGTTTAGAATCAGGAGATGGACATAAGGTACTTATATAGACATAGGATAGGGTAGGGGTAGAATAAGGCTATGGTATGGAAGAAGTGCATAAGTCATAAGTCTAAGCAAAGCTTGACTGGATCTGTATTACTTTATTTCAAGCATTACCTACTGCCAGAAATACATGTGGGATATATGGAATGTCAGTACAATGTGATATGTATGAGGGAATTCAACACTAGCATACTATGCTAATTTTTAAAGTACCTACATAATTTTTTGTTCCCCCAACTGCTGATATATTTTTTTATCCATTTAGTAATTTTGCCTTTCTCATTAAGTAGCATGTAATTAAAGAGTGTCAAGATTTCCTTAAAAGCCATTACAGTAATATGGCAAACAGGCAATTTACACTAAAGTGAGGCACACCTACTAGACATCTAATGGTATTTGGTTTTGATTATCAGTACCACTTTTAACTCAGGTTTATCATGTTTTGGTCATGTTACTTGATTTTTTCAACAATTATATGTTCAACAAATGCCTAGATAAAATCCAATGTGAAGGACGAAAAGTAGATCCTTCAATTAGCTAATGAATAAAATAAAAGTAAATAACTTAGAAAGATAGCAGGGATAATTACATGTCAAAAGTGACCTTCAATGGCAATAATTGAGATTACAATTATTTTTCTTCTTCAATTTCGTAATTTAGCACATATTATTATCTGATCTAATATTATTTCTGTAGTCATTTTAAAATTTACACTTTTGCCAAAGAAAATCACCTCCATCATGTCTGAACACAACAACCCTAGCTGAATAAAAACATAATGCAGATTCTGTTTTACATTTATTTTGTCTTAAAAACTATTATTAACAATTTAATATTTTAAGTCCCACTGACAATCTTTTTGTTGTCTTTTTTTTTCAATACTCATAATTATCACAGATATTTTTTATACTTAAAACAAATTACTTAAACTACAACCATACTAACCTTTTCTACTTTTTCAAAGTTTCTTGCTTTCATCTGAAAATGAAAAATGTAAAGTTATAATTTTTTTAAATTCATTATATTATAATCTTTATATATAAAACTTCAATCTAAATATATAAAAATGAATTCATATATCCCTTGGTCACGCCATCATGAGTGAACGGCTGGACCAATTTCACAATATTTTTTGATGTGTTTATTATTGTCAGAAGGTTCTTAAGACAGAAAAAATTAAAATATTGAAAGAGTAGGGGTAGGGTAGAAGTAGTTGAAAGTTTACATCAAGTTTCACGCGGACAAAATTGTTGGCGTCCACTATGACAGAAGTTTCATGCTGATAATAAAAATACTATAAAGGTCCAATAAGATCAAAAGGGTTACATGAGCTGCTGAATGCAGAAGAAACTCAAGATGGTGGTGTTTAGAACTCCTTACAGAAGGGCTTATGTCTGGCTGTGGTCATCTAATGAAAATGAAGAAAGTAATAAATGTTGCAATAGTAAGATAACATAAATAGTTATATTTCATTTCAACTGTTTTTAGTGGTCAAGTCATTTAGCAACAGATACAGATTGTTGTGTGCATTCATTGGTAGTGTAATGTGGGATATTAAACAAGTATAAAGACTTTTTTTAAGCATTCTTTTGAGTGCAGAATATAATTAATAGAGAGACAAATATGTTATCATCAACATTAACAACCCCTATTTGGCGCACTGTTGAGCAAGTCTCTTCTCTGAATGACAGGCCACTGGCCCAAAGGGGATTGGCAGACTTCACAAACAGAGAATTTAGAAAATTCTCAGGTATTGAGTTTTCTTCGCTATGTTTCCTCGAAAAGTTAGTGGTGCATGCCTCAGACTGGATTTGTACCTACTTACGCCTTCCGAATGAAAAGTAGAGGTCCCTGTCCGTGAGGACATAATTATGCTACACTGTAAATGCTAATTTAAAGCGTTAAAAAAGGATTTACATAATATATTTAGACAAACACCTACCTCCTGTTCTATGTAAATCTTCCAGTACCTCCCCGTGGTCGGGAATGCTGTGATAAGCTTCTCGTACATAGACCGGACCTCATTTATTGGCCTTGTTTGCGCTTCTCTGATCAGAAGAGACCAGGAGTCTACGTCATAGACGTTCGCTTCCACCGCACGCTGAGCGCGACTTAACCTCTCATTTCCCCAGTCCTAGAAAACAAAACAATCAATTGCAACTTTAGATTCAATTGTAATAATTTAGATATACGAATGTATGAAAATTCTGTTGATTTTTTACTTACAATTTCGGCACTTTCGTCGGCTGTCATATTGTTAGCGTCTTCGCTTGGTCTAGTTACAAAACTTTCTAGTACATTTATATCTTACAAGGTTTTAGTTAGAGAGAAATACCAGATATTTTATGTCTTTAGTAAATTACAATATCAAATGTATAAACTTTAATTTAAAAACCGATGCCGTGCACTTCATCCACTTTGAAAATAAAAAACCATAGACTAAAAGTAGACTTAAACATAGTAAAGTTGTGGAAGTGTAGACTATACAAATTAAAATAGATGTTAAATGAGAAAGCACAGACAATAGAACTAAAATGACGCAAGTCCTTAGACAAATTGGATAGGGACTTAATTCCTCAACAAAGTTTATGATCAACGATCTAACGTGCTTACAAAAATGTTTTTTATTTTTATAATCGATAATTGGTTTTTGGCTTTTTAGTGTAAAGAGCTTCCTAAAATTACCTTATAATTACATAAAAAAGTCAACAATTTCTAGTTTACTAAATGATGAAGTCTTTCTAAATATTTCAAATGTAATTGGTCCAAATTTGTATATAGTGCAGGCTAGGTCTGGGTACAAAGGCTGAATTAAAAATGTAAAATATTAAACTATTATTTAAATCTACAAATACCATTTCATTTCATTCAAGGACTGACATTTTTGTTGATAAATTATGGTGTGAAACTGCGTAGTTGTTCCTTAAGTCTAACTTATGTACTCTAGCGCAAGTTTTTTTTTTTTTTATTCTTTACAAGTTAGCCCTTGACTGCAATCTCACCTGATGGTAAGTGATGATGCAGTCTAAGATGGAAGCGGGCTAACTTGTTAGGAGGAGGATGAAAATCCACACCCCTTTCGGTTTCTACACGGCATCATACCGGAACGCTAAGTCGCTTGGCAGTACGTCTTTGCCGGTAGGGTGGTAACTAGCCACGGCCAGACCTAGACAAATTAAGAAAATCTCAATCTGCCCAGCCGGGGATCGAACCCAGGACCTCCGTTTTGTAAATCCACCGCGCATACCACTGCGCCACGGAGGTCATCTATGTCAAACAAAGAACCATAGACTAATGTAGCAAAGTATTATTAGTGTGTTGCCAACTTAATTTTTAAGATAAAAAAAAATGTAAATCCTAATGTCAAAACTCAAATGTCAAAAAAATGTATTTGACTTTGACATTTGTGGGAACAACAAAACTTTGCAGTTTGCTTTGCCACTTTTGATTAGGAATAATCGATTAAAACATGTTATTTTACTCGTTTTTCAAATCCCTCGTCGGTAAGGACGTTGTGGTGGAGTTAAAAAATGATCTCAGCATTTGTGGGACCCTTCATTCAGTGGACCAATATCTGAATATAAAGTTGTCGGACATAAGCGTCATAGACCCCGACAAATATCCTCACATGTTATCGGTGAAGAACTGTTTTATAAGAGGCTCTGTCGTACGCTACGTGCAGTTACCCGCAGATGAAGTGGACACACAGCTTCTCCAAGATGCGGCAAGAAAAGAAGCTACCGTCTCAACAAGATAGGACATTTTAACCTAAATTGCTAACCCTGAGTCCCGGAGTGTCTTACTGGTTTGAAGTGTATGTAAATATTATTTAAGTGTAAGCTTTACAAAATAAAAAGATATGTGAATTAAACTTGTATTCTCTAAACAGTTAGCAATTTAAAATAGGAATCTAAAATTGTAGTGAAATAAGTTCAAGTATAGTGATGCCCTTTTAAACTGTTTAAGTGGCCTCTAGCACAGTTGGCAATGCTGTGATTTCAACAGAAAGGTCTGGGATTAGAATCCCAGGACAGGTATATGCAGGGTATTCATTTTTTCTAAACAGAAAATACAGTTGTTATATTTTTATAAGATATCATATTCAAGGGCTCTTACAAGTAACATAACATACAAATAAAAAGATTTTACTTAATCTACACTAATATATGCTAAAGTAAGTCCATCTGTTTGTCTGTGTTACCTTTTCACAGCTAAACAGCTGAACTGATCATGATGAATTTTGGTACATGAGACCTTGGAACAAATCATAGGGTACTTTTTGACCCTAAAATAAAAATAGAAGGTGGTGAAATAGGGGTTGAAAGTTTACATGGATTTCCACATGGACAAAGTGTTGGATGTATATAATATATTAAAATGCTGCTTCAAAACATTTTATTAAGTATCCTTATCATCTACAATTTCTGGTAAATCTCTATCTGAAGCTTGATCAAAATAATTTTCTGGTATTACATAGTCAGCTGGAGGTTTCATTGGACCATACATTTTCTTTCTTACATTACTTTCTTTTGAACTTTCAGTGTGATTTGTACTTGAAGGACTTTTCTCTTTATCAGGAATGCTTATACTGCCAGAAAGGTCACTTTCTGTGTTAGATATTTCCATTTTAGAATTACTATTTGAAGGTTTAACACTGTTAGATGTTTTTCTATCAGAAGTGTCTACAGTAGTAGTAAGTTTTGTATCATTACTAATCTCTAATGTTTCTCTATCAGTAGAATCTTTTATATTGTTTGAAGCTTCATCATCAGAGTCAACTTCTTCAACAAATTCTTGTGTGTCTTGTTTGTTCACTTTTACTTGATTAACTGGAAGTTTTTTCATCATATCACCTTTTAAGCGTATCCTAAAACAAAATTATGATTAGTTTTAAAAAATATTTTAGGTGGAATTTCTTTTTAATTTATAGTCAGTAGTACTAGAGGTTATTTTTAAGTGCAACCTGACAAATTACTTGACAACCAATAGCTCAAAACAAAACAACACCTCTTAGCTGGTGGGAGGCTTCGGCCGTGGCTTGTTACCACCCTACCGGCAATGACATACCGCCAAACGGCGTTCTTTAAAGTAGAGAGCAATTGGCAGCAGGTATAAATATGCTATACTGTGTAGTCTTGTAAGTATTTTAATTATGCAATAAATATTGTAATTTAATAGCTGATGCCTGCACTATTAGCGTCACTTTAGGTAGATAAATGAAGTGTCGCCGTTACGTCATCGGCTGTCGCCGAGACGTCGCCAACTGCAGTCAACTGCTCTTGACTGCCGTCAACTGCAGTGGGCGACTGACGTTGACTGCCGCCGAGACGTGCCGTTGGCAATGTGCTGCTAGTGTAAATGAACACTAAGGCTCTGCTGTCCGTCCATTCCTCTGTCAGTCACCAGGCTGTATCACTTGAGCCGTTGTAATTAGACAGTTGAAATATTTACAGAAGATGTATTTCTGTTGCTACAAATACTAAAAACTAGAATAAAATAAATATTTAAGAGCTCCCTTATAACAAATGGGATTTTTGCTCAATATTGATAACAACAACAGATATATACTTGAGATATTTACAGTATATGGAGCTATATTATTCAATTTAAAAATGTAATAATATACTAAAATAAAATTAATATTTATTTGACATACATACCTCTTTCCATAGATAACAGAATTGGTTTTTTTCATAGGAATACTGGGACCTTGTTTGATAAGTTCTGGTAAATCTGTAGGTTTCGCAATCTCGGCAAGTCTGCGCATTTCTGTCAATTCTGCTTGCAATTCTTTAATTTTTAACTACAAAGTGATATTTTTTAATTAATAATCTAAAGTAAATAAATGGGGATATTAAACTAACAAATATCCTGCAGTGTCATTCCCATAGTTCCTCAAAATATAGCCTATGTTTATCGTTATGTAAAGTTAAAGATTTTTTAAAATATCTCCAGTAGTTTCAGATAATATTAGTATAGATAATTAATATACAATCATTGAAACAAACATACCTTAGATTTAGAAATCATCTCCTTGTGTTCAGTAGATTGATGGTAATTTGGTATTGCGTCTATTGTCTTCATGTAGTCATCTAAACTGTCCTCATATTGTGTATTCTGTTTCATTTCCTCTCGTATAGTTTTTATAGACACCTCTTCTTTTGTTAACTTTGACTCTAGTTCCTCTATTTTGTGTACCTACAAAATATCATAATTTATTATTTATGTCTAAAGATTTCACAAAATATTGAAATTTGTAAAGATTTTCACTAATATCAAAATGATATTCATGTTCTTGGTTCTTTATTGAGATTATGAATACCCTAAAATACCTATTGCCACATAGGTAGGAAGCATCAGAGGTAAGTATGGGTACTTAAAAATCTTCCAAGAAAGCCCAATTCCATCTTACAACTAATCTATTTATCATCTTATTATTTCATTGTCAATTAACATAACAAGCTAAGAACTAACTTGTCATTGAATAAAAAAAAGACATTCTGTCTTTTTTGAGTACAAAAAATAAAACATAGGCATGCAAAGGTGGCATTGCATATATGTGTAAGCAAAAAAACTTCAGCTGTAAATTCAAATTCATCTATTTTAATTAGGCTTAGTTCATAAGCACTTTTGAAATAAGCCAAGTAGTCAAGTTATGTCATAATTTAATGGTTGTAATTAAAGTAGAAAACTTTAAAATAAATTTACTGTAATTGTAGATACCTGTCACAGTTACAAAAAGAAACGAGCTTACCAGTTCATTATAAGTGAGTGGTTTATTTGACTGTGACGTCACTCCTAATTTCTCCATGCGAGTTTGTCTTTTCTTCTCCACATTGCCAGTGCGGTCGAAGAAAGTATCATCATCAGAATCATAGTAATCATCTGCACCCCAGTCGCGTTCTTTGCGGCGACGCGATTCTAATAAGATAAAGATTAATTACACTATCTAATAACTATACTATGAGAGTGTAATAGTGTGTGTATTTTAAAAAATATTGCACACATAAAAGTGGACCAAGAATAATATTATATGGGAGGATCATTTATATTGGTTCAACCATTCTAGAGATAAGCCTGACAAACAGACTGAAAGACTAAAATAAAAAAAAAAGATTGATTGTTTTACTATCGTAACTAGTAACTAGAACTACTAACATAAGAAGAACTTAATTTCTAGTTCCAGTACCTGAAGAAAAAACAGAATTTTGCATGGATGGAGTAGTTGGTTTATTAAGGCATTATGCACTCACCATGTTTGGCTTGTCTCAACAGGCCCACCCGGTCCAATATTCGGCAGGCCTCCAATGCACATGCCACCACTGCATCCTTTTTCTTACCGCGATGTACCACTTCAGCTATCACTGGCCGCCCTTGAGCGTCGTCTATTGGTAACTCCACACTAAAACCATTATTAAAAAAATTACATTACTCATTTAAGTGGTTTTGCCAAAATAATTCTAGTTGCCTGTTTTTCTGGGAGATTAGAAATTAAATTTTTTACTGTTTATTTTATACATTTAGAAAATAATACTACATAACTAACCTACAAGCAAATTGTCCAACACCTTGCTCCACGCAATCATACTCCAATTCAATACCCTCCCTTGAAAAAAAGCCACGTAAGGTTTTCTTTGGGTCCTGTAGATATAGTTCCTCATTAGCAGTAGATGCGTATGGATTGTCAGTGAGATCAGGTTCTTCTTCTTCTTCATCATCACCTGACAAAAGGAACAAATTACATTACATTACCAAAAATAAGGAACAAAATGCATTAAAATCCACAGGAAAAATTATACAACCCAAAGCATAGACAATATACAAACATAGTTACCCATTCCCCAGTCAATTCCATCCTTCTCTTTTAACTTTTCTTTTTCTTTCCTTATAGCTTCCTCTTTTAACCTAGCCGCCTCTCGTTCTTTGATAGCAGCAATTTGTAATTCCTTTTCTTTTTCATTTCTCAACTCTTTACTCAATTCTTTGTGACCTTCATCTTCAATTAGCATTCTTTGTCTTTCTAAAACCATTTCTGCAGCTCTCTTCTTTATTTCAGTGACTGATAAACTGGATTCACCTTCAGCATCAAAATCTGGTCCCTATAAAAAGTAATAATATTTTATTTAAATCTGCATAATTTATTTATAATTATATAAAAGATTTTGCTTGATGTAGAGCGCCTTTCACAGACACAAGGACAAAAATCAGTCTAATAAGTGTCATAGGTGCTGATCACAAAAAAAAATCATAATGCCGGGACATTATAACTTAAAAAGGCAGCCTTATTGCTTGCTCTTGCAGGCAAGAAAGATTGAAAATTTAACTGTAAGGTAATAAATGTTTGTATCCATGTTTGCAAACATACTTGTTACTGAATCATGCAAATAGTTGATGGTTTTTAACCTAAATCAACACATTGGATACTTTTTACCTGGTCTGTCTAACTGAGTGTTCCCACAAATGTTAAAAAGTACTAATAATACAATTTTCACATTTATAATTCCTAGTATGTAAATATATCATACTCAGTACTCACCAACATGATGTAAATCCTAGAGCTAGCCCCAAATTTGATTTGGTGCCCAACTCTCACTCTTACATAATGTCTGTCCTTTATTCTCTGTCTGTTTAGAAATGTGCCATGTGTACTGCCCATGTCATATAGATACCAGCCTGCGGGTTGTTCGTCGCTTTCTGAAGATTTATATTGAAGTACTGCATGATAGCTGCATAATGATAATAGTTTTCTAAATAACATTGTAAGCTTGGCAAACATGTATGTAATAGCAATTTATTGATGTTAATAATTTAGCTTTACCATCAGAAATAAAAACTGTTATTGAAAAAATATACTCAGAGGCAAGGATAATATACCCAAGGAATAGGAACTTTCCATAAGTATTTATATCTAAAATATCATTCTGACAGTTTTAAATGCACCCAGATCTATGAAAAACAAGCTGAAAAGGGATATTTCTTATAAATAATTTGAGTATGTTGTTGACAGACACTTTTATTATATTTGAGAGACTAGCAGAAGCCCTGCGGTTTTACCAGTTAAGTACATGTTCCCAGGAGTATAAGGGAATAAAATATAGCCTATGCCACTCACAAAAAACATGCATTTCTAATAATAAAATAAAATTATCCCCTACAAATTACAATACCACAAACTTTACCTGTATAAAATACTAGTATAGATATTACACTGACCGAGACATAGTTGGATGAGCCATGATAACTTCACAATTAGGTAATCTTCCAAAAACATAATATGGTTTACTTGTCAAGTTTATCGTCTGCAAAATCATACCAGACTTGAGCACTTCAAGACCATAACTTGTACCTACAAAAATACAAAAAAAAAGATTATTTAGCAATAATATTCAGCATCAATCAATCAATCAATCAAAACCTGTCTGATAACCTCAAAAATAGCAAAATATAATAGCTACAGCTTTTATAGCATAAGTTCTTCTTTGACCTACCACCTGTATCATGCATGTATCTGCAAATAAATAAATTGATTGATTGATTGAGGACAAATATCCTTTTGAAGGCATCTCAAACTCAAAGTCAAAGTTAATTTATTTCAATTAGGCTTAGTTTACAAGCACTTCAAGTTATGTCATGATTTAATGGTGATAATTAAAGTCGACAACTTAAAATTAAAGTTCTTAAAGTTAAGGGCCATTGGTTCTTAAACCTAAAGTAAGAGCCACTATAATTATAAATCTTTCATTAGCTATATTGTATCTTCCTAAATATGTATTATTATTTTAAATAACTGAATTTGTGAGGGATTCAAAATAGATAATGCTACAGTTAACCATCTTTATACATTACACTTTTCATTGCTTTTTAAACTTAATTATTTATACTGAAACTAGCAAATGCCTCCTATTATGCGCACCATGGATCCTGGATTCCAGGAAAAAGTAGCCTTTATGTTGTTTACAAAAAATGTTCATATAATAGAATGGAATAGATCCATAACACTTTATATAAATATAAAATATTAAATTCTAGCTTTAACAAATTAGTAATCATTAACATACCTTCAGGACATAAACCTGACCAAGTTGGCACCTTGTAGGGTATTTCAGAGGAAACCGGAACCGGAGTTTCTTGGCTTTCAATCTCTTTCTCAGTAACATTTCCAAACTTTTCCGCATCTGCTGCAACCTTTTTGGAAGGTTTTTTAAACAACGTAGGCCTTTTAAACTCTGCACCTACATCAGATGCATCTTTTATCTCAATATCCATACTGGACCTAATGTAACTTACAACTATTGTTGAAATTTTTTCGAGTATATTAATAAAATCTATCAGTAGCTCACTAGATTATAATGGTACTGAATAATAAATTGTTTGTATTTGATATTTATATATCAATCCTAATTCATTCATTTATTCTAAAAATAAAACCCCATAAATTAAAAAATAATTTACTCTTTTTAAAGAGAGACAATGACAGTCATAGAATACAATTACTCACTGACAGTTGGCTTGGCAAGCTTCAAACTTGACAGTTAGGGTGGCCACTCACTGGCAATTTTTAGTTGGCCGATTATCGAACAACTAAGATGCCAGCACTTACAACTTAGTTGCGCAACTTTTTAATTTGTATGGGTAGTGGCACCAAAAGTTGAACGGACCCCACTATACAAACGTTTGTGCTAAAATCCCAGCCATAGAATAAACTACGCTACTTACACGTACGCAATATTTTTGCGCATAGTAATGCTTTCACTATACGTACAAATACAAATATAGGCAGTTATTAGTCGCACGCGCTTGTGGGCGGGCGTAATGTGATCGCTCCCCGCAAAAAAATACCTTTGTATAATTACCTACTTATGGTAAGCGTCGTCGTCAAATTTAAGCATTTTATTGATTAACTAGCGGACGCCCGCGACTTCGTCCGCGTAGATTTCGATGTCAACTTTACTACTACCCCTACCCTACCACTACCCCAACCCTACCCAACCCCTACATCTACCCTACCCCTACCCTACCCTACCCCTACCCCCACCCTACCCCTACCCTACCCCAAACCTACTCTTACCCTACCCCTACCTTACCTACACCCAACCCCCATCCTACCCCTACCCTTCCCGTACCCTATCCCTTTCCTACCCCTATCCCACCCGTACCCCTATCTCACGCCTATCCTACCCCTACCCTACCACTTCCCTATCCTACCCGTACCTCTACCCTACCACTACCCTAAACCCGGCCCTAAACCTACCCTACCCCTACACTACCCCTACACTAAAAAAAAAAACCCTACCCTACCCTGTAACTTCTCTATCTTACTCCTACCCTTAGTTAAATCGGTCCAATCCTTCGAGAGTGGTGGTATGACCAAGAGAAATAGAGACTTCTATGCTAATAATATAAAGAGGTAAAGTTCGTGTGGTTGTAGGAGGTAATCTCTGGATCTACTGGACCGATTTGGAAAATTGTTTTACCAATAGAAAGCTACGTTATTTGCAAATGTCATAGGCTATGTTTGATCCCCATATACACACGGGAACGGGAACTACGTAAATGAAAGCGCCGGGCGTCATGTAGCGGAATTTCTGCGTCTTCTAGAAATTTTGTATTATCTCCGAAACTATTTAAGTAATTAACATACTGTAAAGGGCAAATCTTATCTCCATAATATCCTTGTGATTATTAAATAATTTATTTTAATAAGGATTAAAGTTTAGTTGTTTAAATAATGACGTAAACCTAAGTATATAAAATTAATAATTTTTAAAACACAAAAGGTACTATATCTGCTAATATACATATAGAAGATAGATATATGGTGTCGCGGACTTTTTTATAGAACTTTTAAAGATACATAAAGTCTTCATACATTAATTTCAATTTTACTCAATAGTTAAGGCAGCGCATGCGAATAAGTCTGTTTAAGAGGATTTTCGGTCCGACCTGTATGACAAAAACTGTGATAACTCGGCTAATATACATGATACCAATATAAAATATAGCCTATAGCACTCCCCGATAATGTAGCATTCTACTGGTGAAAGAATTTTTAAAATAAAGGTGAAACCGCGCAGTTTCTACTAGTTTTAGTATAAAACCTTACGTTGTTCAACTTTTGTATTAAATACCCAAATCTGAAGTAAAGAATATCCATAGATTTCATTTTATTATTATTTTCATTTGTTCAACTAATGGTGCTTATAGTTTTTGTTTAATTAACTGAACGCAGAAGTATATTAGAGTAAACTAGCTGAATACCGCGACTTCATCCGCGTGAATTGTGTTTGTTACCATTTCACGGCTAAACTGCTAAACCGCCTCGGTGCTAATCGCTTGGCAGTATGTCTTTGCCGGTAGGGTTGTAACTAGCCACGGCCGAAACGTATCACCAGCCAGACCTGGATCAATTATGGTATGACCAAGTTTGGCCCAGCCGAGAATCGAACCCAGGACCTTCGTCTTGTAAATCCTCCGCACATACCACTGCGTCATAGAGGCCGTCAAAAAACTTGTAAATAAAACTGCGAATAAAAACTAAACTTCTATTTTTTATTACTTTTTAGCTTTAGATTTTTCGGTTAATAATCATGGGACATACAGGTTATAGACTAGTATATAAATAATAAAATTATTGTTAGTTCAACTACAGGGTACAAAATGTCCATTATTAGGGCTCTGTGTTCAACTACTGTGGTAAATCCTCAAATTTAGCAAACAAATTACTTTTTTTTATAACTTATCGGGAACTAGGACTTTTCCACTTCATTTGTTTAAATATTGAATATATATGGAATTATTTACTAAACTCAATAAACGTCATTGTCATAAAATATTTGTTTTACATGCATTCAAAGTTGACCAAAACGCTTAAACGTTCATCTTTTGTTGCCACTGCCCTAATCGAATGTGAATCCCTACTCTGATACGTTCGGCGTCCCATTTATTAGTTGCGGCGATTTAGTTGCTGTAGATGTGCGGGCTGTCATATATCGCTATACCTGTTAGTATACCCGGCAACTTAGTCGGCCAACTAAAAGTTGCCAGTGAGTGGGGGCTCTAACAGGTAGAAATGTCAATTGACAAACTTAAAAATAATATGACCAAAAAAATATATGTAATATTAGTTATCTGTATCTTTCAATGTACTCTATGATTTGACTCCATTCCATTTCCTTCGTGTTCTCTTCATTTGACTTATTTGACCATTTGAGTTTGACGTTTGTGCTCTATGGTATCTATCATAATTTCGTAGTTTAAATAATCTGAATCTGTGCATATTTAAATAAAAATTCTATGAGTGTGATTGTGTTGCGTTAAATATTTTTATATTTTTCGAAGTTTATCAGACATTATTTCTCATTTTTTAATTCGTCAAATAATATAACTCATTATCTTCTTTTAATATTCGTGTTGTTTAGTGCTGTGAACAATAAAAATTATGTGAGTGACCGCGACATATTGTTATGGCAACGCACAAATTGACGAATTTACGTTTAATTAGTTTTTATCGCGCATTCTTATTCGGCTATTCGGCTGCAACTGTGACGTCCAAAATTGAGTAAATCACAGGTGAGATGACTTAATATTTGTATCTGTAACTTTTATTAAAAAAAATCTTCCAACGGTTTTTTTGGTAGCGGATTTGATTAATGGGTATTGTCTTATTTATTATGATATTGATATTATAACCGGAATGCTATACGAAGTGAAAGTATTTTGATACTGATCATATGAATAGGTTTCTTCCTTTGACCTTTCACGTTCTTTTTATGCGACCACAACTCTGCGTAGAGACCGAAATTGTTTGATTTGTTTCCATAGCATAACTTGCATATTATGCGAGATCCGTTAGTCAAAATCTTCAAAACTTCGACATTTAATTTCAAGGTTGTTACACCAAACTTTCAATTTTTTTGGAGATGTATATGTTACCGGCAATATGTATAATCCGGTATTCTATACAATGCCTAGGAAATGTCACAATAGTGACAAAAAGAACTTTGTTCCAAAAATGTCAATCATGTCTGTTTCGTTCTTGATGGGTTAACGTAGGTCTAGTATGTGCCATACTTTAGGTCCACTCTGAACACAAAGCGACTAGCTGTGCAGTGTAAAAAAGTACAAATACCAGTGGGTTTTCATATCTGTCCACATTATTAAACTCCAATATACATATATTACAGTATATTGTTTACCAACAAACAAATTAGAAATGAACATAGAAAACGCATGTTATTTTGTAACTTTCTCATTTTAAATTATGTACTGTTTGTTTATAAAATTTCATTCAAAATATATTAACTATATCTAATTGTTCTAAGCTTGAATCACAGCTTTTTTCATTAATTTAAGGACAAGTTAATTATAATTATTATTAAGTTAGAATTGCCTACCCTCATTTTAATTAGTTTGTTGGTACTCATCAAGTAGGGCTGTAATATAGGCATGTATATTGGACAAAAAGCCTTTCTAAGGCTGCATAGGCTTTTTCTAAAGCTGGTATAAGTTATTACACCACTGGTCACTTGTTAATTTATTACAAAATATATTTATCAGATAACACTGAGTTCCCCTAAAACTTATCAGGGAATTTGCTGCAGATATGGAAGCCAAAAGTGATGTATTAATTTTATTATCAGTCAAAGCCATAGTTTACATAACTGATACTGATAATGATGGATTTGATTATAGGACATGATGCTTGGATGCTTCATGTGTGGTTTGTTGGTACTTGTTTTGTTTAATCAATATAATAAGGGAATAAAACAGCCTTGTTATTTGGTGAAGATGTATCTTTCTATTGGTAAAACAATTTTCAACATGAAATTTATTTTAAGGAGTTCCTGAGATTGTCCGCTACCACCTGACAATGTTTATGTCTTTACAGCTTTAGTATAGAAAAATACTTAAATAAACAAACACACACCTAATATAAAACCTTGTCCAATTAGTTACACCTTTTTAGTCCAATTAGTTATTTGAACAGATTTGGTGGTATAAAATTTACTGAGTACATTATAAGTATAAAATGTTCTGAGTACATTACCTTATAGGTGCTGCAGAAATGTATGCAATGTAAAAAAATGTTAGTAAGCACACTCGTCAACACCTTGAACTTTTGGGAAATACTCCCCGGCACCCTGTATATATAATATAAAGAATATAACATTTTCAACTTTTACAACCGCAACATCTCACGATTAGTGCTTGATTCCTAAAATATTCGAAGATCGAAAATTAAAAAAAATGTATGAGAATGACATTTGTTATCAACATGTCACAACATCAAGCAATTAATTGGATCTGTCATTCCCATAAATTTTTTTAGTTTTCGAAGCGTTAGCGTTTGTAGAAAGAGAATCGACATGCCACATGGCTACAGGCGCAGATCCTCCGACCTCCCTACCTTCTCAAGCCATCACAATCCAAACCCCATAATTGGCGATCATACTTAACTATAGTAGGACCATAGTCAAGTGAACGTCAAAATACATTTATTTCAATTAGTTTAGAAACACCAAGCTGTCATGATTTAATGGTGATAATAAAAGTGGAAAACTTAAAAATTTGTATTAAAATACAAACTTTCAGTCTTCCTAAAATCAGGTATGCATTGCTCTGTGTAGAACAATATCTACTATTATCCAACAACCATTTTATAACGATTGAAATTAGTTACACATTCGTTTTCGATAGGGACAATAGTCATAGCCTATAGGCATAGTTCATAAAAAGCTTGCCAGTGAAAGTTGTTTCCGATATGAAACGCTATAGTGCGTTTACCTTTTTAATTTAGTTATTGGCTTAATTTTTTTAACACACTTGCGGATGCCCGTGACTTTGTCTGCGTGGAACTCGATGTAAACTTTCAGCTACCCTTACCCCTTTTTCTAATTTTCCGCGTAATTGTTTAAATTTTTTCTGTCATAAGAACCTTTTTTCTGACAGTAACAAACACAAACTGTGTTTTCTCAAGTGCTTACAGGTATTTACATTATACCAAACCACAAACAATCTTTGTTTTTAATTTTTGTCAGTCTGTCTCTCTTTTTGTCCTGGCTAATCTCCGGAATGGATGAACCGATTTTAACGGGACTTTTATTGAAAGATAAAGGAGCTTATGAAGTAACATATACACATATATCTACTTTTCATCCCGAAAAATCGATGGTTCCCGCGGGATTTATGAAAAACTAAGTTTCACGTGGACGAAGTCGCGGGCATCCTCTAGTTTAAATAAAAACCATATAAATCTTCCCTCCAACCAAGCGAAATTAATTAATTAATTTACGCGTATGAAGGCTTACACCCTGATAGGTTGTTTATTTTCAATTAACCTTCATCAAAAGTTAGTACAGACTTAGTTTACGCCAGCGTAAAATTCATACGAACTCTATTTGATGAAAATGAGTTTTGTAGTTGTTTGTGAAAGCAAATTGTGTACAGTTTAGGTAGGTGTTGTATGTCCAATTTGTTAGACTTACAAGTGTTAAATGTTAGACAAATGTTATAATTATAAATTCTTATTATAAGCGGCTAAATATTCTGTTTATCGTAGATAGCTTATTGGTTGCTTGCGTAACTATATTAGTCAATGAAGGTACCACGGGGGTTATAATCATGAACTTCCGAAGGAAAAGTCTTTCAAATGAAACAAACCGCGTCGAAATCGATCCATTCGCTTGCTACGAATCCACAGATAGACATCGATGTCCAACTTATAAAAACCTTTCTTTTTGCGTCGGTGATTCCAAAAGAAAATATATTTGTTGTCAATAGTAGGTAACGTTAATATTTCTGTGCATCATCTATTTTGAGAAACAAATTGGGCACTGATCTCATATAATAAATATTCGTTAACCTTAACTACTCGAGAAAGTTTATCTACTTATAGATTCATTTATAATGGGTTTCGGGGGTCAGAACGTAAAACTGGTAGTTTGTCACAACTCATCGGGTAAACGGAGCGTAGTTAAATTTAGGCATATAATAGACCACAAACGGGACTCGTCTGAAACGACTATCATTACAGTATCATTAACGGAAAATATAACTGATGGCATCTATTCAGATGACGTCTTTGTCGCAACGCAATTATATTGTTATTAGAGCGCGGGCACACGATGCGTTGCGGCGGCGGTGCGGCGCCGGTGCGGTGTCGCTGCATCGTCTTAAGCTATGGTCTCTTGATCGTGCCGCACACCGTACGTATGATAAACGTATGATAAACGTCAAGAGTGGTCTTTTGTTTCGTCGCCGTCTCTGCGGCGTGCCCCTGCGGTGTGCATCTATACCAATACTATAAAGCAGAAGAGTTTGTTTGTTTGTTTGTTTGATTGAACGCGCTAATCTCATCTCCGATTTAAAAAAATATTTCTTTTTTTTTTTTTTTATGCAATATAGGCCAGCGCTTGACTACAATTAAGCCTGATGGTAAGCATTAATGCGGTCTAAGTTGGAGCGCGCTTACCTAGAAGATGCCTATTCACTCTAGCTTTGAAGGTGTCCAAATTGTATTTATCAGGAAACACAAACGCCGGAAGGGCATTCCAAATTTTTGCTGTACGAATTAGAAATGTAGATGCAAATCTTTTCGTACGAGTTGCCTGGACATCCACAATATATGGATGCCACCGTTTGCGACATCTTGCTGTTCTGTGGTAGAAAGGGGAAGGAGGAACTAGATGGTGAAGTTCCTGAGCACACTCGCCAAAGTATATCCGGTAAAAAACCGACAGACAAGCTACATTGCGACGATGTTGCAAGGTCTGCAATTTCGCCTGTGTCAACGGTTCATTACCAATTATCCTTCTAGCGCGCCGATCTATCGAGTCTAATGCATCAAGCTGATATTTTGCAGAACCATCCCAAAGGTGACTGCAGTACTCCATACAAGTTCTGACATGAGCTTGGTAGAGGGTGAGTAGTTGTTGGGGTGTGAAGTACCGCTTGACCTTATTCAGGATTCCCAGTTTTTTGGCTGCAATTTCAGCTTTTGATTCGATGCATTTCCCGAAATTGAGGTTGGATGAGATGGTAATACCCAGGAGCTCAATTTGATCGCTAATTGGAACAGATATACTCTGGAAAGTGGGAGCCAGGGTGAAAGGGCTCCTTTTCGCAGTAAATAGACATGCCTGAGTCTTGGTAGCGTTGAACTTAACCAAATTGGCATCACCCCAATCTGACACCATCTTCAGGTTCTTGTTCACGCGGTCGACCAAGGCCTTTCTGAGCTCAAGAATCTCAGCACCGCTGGCTCTAGGGCTAGATGTGTAACTCTCCGACACAGTGCTGTCATCTGCATACCCAAAGATACCGGGATTGAGCAGATCGTTGATATGCAGCAGAAAAAGCGTAGCGGAAAGAACAGATCCCTGAGGTACACCGGCATTGATATCCAATAAGTCAGAAGAGCAGCCATCAACGACTACTCGAAATGACCGTTCCCTCAGGAAATCAGATATCCAGCAGCAGAGATCAGCGGGTATTCCGTACGCAGGGAGCTTACTGAGAAGACTGACGTGCCAGACCCGGTCAAAAGCTTTTGAGATGTCTAGGGATACGGCAAGTGCTTCCCCATGTTTCTCAATGGCTTCGCTCCAAGTATGTGTAGCATACACCAGAAGGTCACCAGTAGACCGGTTCGTACGGAAGCCATACTGCCGATCAGACAAGAGGTCGTTTTTCTCTAGGTATGCAAGGAGCTTGCCATTAATAACCCGTTCCATAGCCTTGCAGAGCATGGACGTGATGGCTATTGGTCTATAATTGGCCGGGTCAGCGCGACTTCCCTTCTTTGGTACTGATTGCACATTCGCAACTTTCCACGATTTAGGGACTTGAGCTGAATGAAGAGAAAGGCGGAACAGGCGCGTCAAGATTGGAGCTAACTCAGGGGCACAATTCCGCAAAACCACTGCAGGTATTCCATCCGGGCCACTAGCCTTATTCACGTTGAGGTTACGAAGGACTTTAAGAACCTCCTGCTGGTGGATACGTACTTCCGACATAACGGAGTCACACGAAGGAAGGATAGGTGGTGAAGTATTTCCAGCATCTAAACGTGAATTTTCTGCAAACAGAGAAGCTAATAGGTTAGCTTTATCTGTCGCAGCAACGGCCAGCGATCCATCTGGTCCCAACAGGGGCGGTAAAGAAGGGCGGCAGAAATGAGATTCAACCGACTTTGCAAGGGACCAGAAAGCCTTACTACCACTGGGGTGCGTAGCAAGCTTACGTCCCAAGCGGTTAGTGCGGTCAAATCGAGCCCTTTTTAGGACCCTTTTGTACGACTTGGCGGCAATATTGTATTCCCTTTTCAATTGCTTTGCATTCGAAGCTTTTCGAGAGCGAGCACTCGCCCACGACACAAACGCCGACTGCTTTCGTGCTTCCGCAACTGCACATTGGACATTGTACCATGGGGGAGTTTTACTATTGGGCGCGACGTCAGAAAACGGAATGAAGTATTCCATTGCCTGACGTATCACCCCAGATATTGCACTCTCGCAGTTTGAGGGGTCATTGGTAGAAAAACAAACCTGCCGCCATGGATAAGATGCGAAAAAATGTCGCATCTCATCCCAGTCTGCTGACCTGTATCGCCAAACTCGTCTCTTAGTGACGGGGTTAGAGGCGGGAGGGTAAAAGTTGGAAACAGACTTCACCAGACAGTGATCGGAAGTGCCAAGGGGAGCTGCAACTGACACCGAAAAACTTTCTGGATCTGTGGTCAGCAGAAGGTCTAAACAATAGGGAGTGTGCCCGTCGACATCCGGTACTCGGGTGGCCTCCTGAACATGTTGTGTTAGGTCAAAAGAAAGTGCAAACTTGCGTGCCTCGCGACCAGCATGATCAGTATCCAGGTATGGAAACAACCATTCCCCATGATGGGCATTAAAGTCCCCCAGAAATACCAGCCGAGCAGACGGATATCGACGTTGAACAGTATTGGCAGTTTCAGCAAGATAACTGAACAACCGAGTTGTCTCCTGGTCACCGCTATGCGAACGGTAGACACAGGCATAGACAGTTTGTTCTACGCCGGTGTCCACCAGACACCACAGAACAGAGAAGTGTGACACCTCCAAATTACGAAGACGCTGACAGCAAATATTGTCACGAGCGTACAAGCAGACTCCAGCGTGAGGTGTAAATTTATGCTCAAACGAATATCCGGGATACTGCAAGTACGCCACATCTGCTGGGCATTTTATTTGCGTCTCCATAAGGAAGAGCATGTGCGGCTTTATGGTCTCAAGGTGGTGGTGGACCGCTACGAGATTTGAGTGCAAGCCTCGAATATTTGAGAGGTGCACTGAAAGAGAGAGGTGGTGCAGCCGCTGTGTAAACCGATTACTATTTTTCTTTCTCTTCATTATAGGGGGGAGTGAATAGGATGGAGATGTGGTAGTTGTATAAGGTGCTGCATTCTAGACTCCGTGACTATTGTTGCGGAAACGCTAATGGTAGACCCAAATTGGAGACCGCGGGGACGCCCGAACCCCCCTGGGAATCGCCATTGTGACCTCTCACCGGTTGCCAACCGGCACAATGGAAGCCATCCCAGGATTTTTCGCTAGTTGGCGGGGCAGCCTTTTGTAGGTGGCTAACCTACAATCGGGCCCCCTACTAACTGCGGTCGGCCAGCGGCGCACCGTGCTTCGGATCCCGCTGCTCTCCAAATTGAGCCGCCCGGCGCCTCGACAACTCAGGTCAGAACCTGTCACTGAATGCAGCACAACTATACAGACCCACTCTCCATGTGAAGGCTACTGCAAGCATCACTCCGGAACACGAAACGTTTTGTGGCAAAGCCACTCAACGAATCGCTTGGCGGAGCGTCTTTGTTCGCAGGGTGGTCATACTAGCCGCGGCCCAAGCCTACCACCTATTAATTTCTATGTTATGATAGCCCATATATCGAGGAAGGCTATAGGCTATAGATTATCTCCGTATTCTTACGGGAATGGAAACAACGCGGGTGAAATCGCGCGGCGTCAGCTAGGCGTATGATAAACGTCTTTGAGTGTAGAGTGGGCTATTGTTTCGTCTCCGTCTCTGCGGTGTGCCGCTGCGGCGCGCCGCACGCCGCTGCGGTGTGATCAAGAGACCAAAGCTTTACATAGAAACATGTGGCATGTCACACGATGCGCTCCGGCGCCGCACCGGACTTGCAACCACCGAGACGCGGCGGGGAGGGGAGAATGCGTTGTGACGTCGGAGCGGCACCGGTCAGTTGTTTATGCATTACAACATTACTTTATTAACAGACTGTCCAACACTTCTACGGCGCCGCTGCGACCTAACGACGTTGCGGCGCCGCAACGCATCGTGTGCCTCTTATTGCTGTGAGAGTCGGCAGAAGACATAGTCGACCATTGACGGCCGAGCTGTGTTTCTTGTTCGCGACATTCAAGCAATAGAACTGATACAAAGCATTTGTTCAGTCCATATACTCGATATCAAAGGGGCTGTGGTATTGAGTTCAAAACTGTAAACATAATGCGGTTCTCATATTATGCACACTCAGCGCCTTTCTATGATCTGTCTAAAAATAATCTTTTTAACATAAAAGAGGAACCGACTTCAAAGACGTATTTCAGTTATTTTGATTTAAACACAAAATTATTAAACCAATGTTCATTAAAATTAAATGCGACCAATCTGAAAGTATACTCTTTCAAACAAAAAATAATTTTCAAAATTGGTTAATAAATGACGAAGTTATGAGGTAACAAACATTAAAAAAAAATCATACGCGTCGAATGTCCTTCGCGTTTTCGAATGCGCGTCGCGAAAACCTCCTACTTTTTTTGAACAAGAAGTTAAAGATTTGAAAAGATACTTTCAGATTGGTCTCATTTAATTTTCACGAAAATCGCTTCAGTACTTTAGTCTTAAAATCAAAATAAGTGAAACATGTGATCGAAATTGCGTATACCGTGGCGTTTACGGTCATTATGCTAGGACAGAAAAATAAAATCTTTAAAAAAAAAAAAAATAAACCGACTTCATAGATGCATTACTCTAAAAAGCGAAAAATATTTGCATGCCTATGTCCTTTCTATTGATCGGTTTGAAGGCGGTGCCTAAAAACAAAATAAAATTTAAGAGCCTATTTGGCATAGCCATTTTATTAAAAAGATTTTATTATTTTAGCACATTCTGACAATAAATTTTAGAATTTTTGGAATATTTTTTTTTATTTTTATTTGGTAATAGTTTTGTTTCTTATGACGTTGAAACCACCAGAAAGACTTTCTTTTCTCCAACAATTAGTCAATACTTTCTAATTTGTTAAGTCATGGTGCGTTCAATCCAATTCTATTATATTCAGTTATGCAATAAACCATTATGTGCATAATACCTTTTGTATTGTATTTAATAATTACTCATTCGGCCTTGGTGAATTACACAAGTGCATTTATTTATTAACCACTGTCTATTAGTTTTAGTTTCCATCGTGTTATGTCATGTGAACAAGCTCAATATTAAGGATCCCGGGTTTGAAACTAGTCGGACAATGGATGATATACTTACTACAGTCATTTGGTCAAGAAAATGTTTACTTATAATGTTTTTCAGCTGTCTTGAAAATGTATGAAAAATCTTGTATATTTCATTAAATTCATCATCATCATCATCATTATCAACTCTAACACGGCTCACTGCTGAGCTCGAGTCTCCTCTCAGAATGAGAGGGGTTAGGCCAATAGTCCACCACGCTGGCCCAATGCGGATCGGCAGACTTCACACACGCAGAGAATTCTCTGGTATGCAGGTTTCCTCACGTGACGTGATATTTAATTTCTTAAAATGCACACAACTGACGTCTTTGTCGCAACGCAATTATATTGTTATTAGAGCGCGGGCACACGATGCGTTGCGGCGGCGGTGCGGCGCCGGTGCGGTGTCGCTGCATCGTCTTAAGCTATGGTCTCTTGATCGTGCCGCACACCGTACGTATGATAAACGTATGATAAACGTCAAGAGTGGTCTTTTGTTTCGTCGCCGTCTCTGCGGCGTGCCCCTGCGGTGTGCATCTATACCAATACTATAAAGCAGAAGAGTTTGTTTGTTTGTTTGTTTGATTGAACGCGCTAATCTCATCTCCGATTTAAAAAAATATTTCTTTTTTTTTTTTTTTATGCAATATAGGCCAGCGCTTGACTACAATTAAGCCTGATGGTAAGCATTAATGCGGTCTAAGTTGGAGCGCGCTTACCTAGAAGATGCCTATTCACTCTAGCTTTGAAGGTGTCCAAATTGTATTTATCAGGAAACACAAACGCCGGAAGGGCATTCCAAATTTTTGCTGTACGAATTAGAAATGTAGATGCAAATCTTTTCGTACGAGTTGCCTGGACATCCACAATATATGGATGCCACCGTTTGCGACATCTTGCTGTTCTGTGGTAGAAAGGGGAAGGAGGAACTAGATGGTGAAGTTCCTGAGCACACTCGCCAAAGTATATCCGGTAAAAAACCGACAGACAAGCTACATTGCGACGATGTTGCAAGGTCTGCAATTTCGCCTGTGTCAACGGTTCATTACCAATTATCCTTCTAGCGCGGCGATCTATCGAGTCTAATGCATCAAGCTGATATTTTGCAGAACCATCCCAAAGGTGACTGCAGTACTCCATACAAGTTCTGACATGAGCTTGGTAGAGGGTGAGTAGTTGTTGGGGTGTGAAGTACCGCTTGACCTTATTCAGGATTCCCAGTTTTTTGGCTGCAATTTCAGCTTTTGATTCGATGCATTTCCCGAAATTGAGGTTGGATGAGATGGTAATACCCAGGAGCTCAATTTGATCGCTAATTGGAACAGATATACTCTGGAAAGTGGGAGCCAGGGTGAAAGGGCTCCTTTTCGCAGTAAATAGACATGCCTGAGTCTTGGTAGCGTTGAACTTAACCAAATTGGCATCACCCCAATCTGACACCATCTTCAGGTTCTTGTTCACGCGGTCGACCAAGGCCTTTCTGAGCTCAAGAATCTCAGCACCGCTGGCTCTAGGGCTAGATGTGTAACTCTCCGACACAGTGCTGTCATCTGCATACCCAAAGATACCGGGATTGAGCAGATCGTTGATATGCAGCAGAAAAAGCGTAGCGGAAAGAACAGATCCCTGAGGTACACCGGCATTGATATCCAATAAGTCAGAAGAGCAGCCATCAACGACTACTCGAAATGACCGTTCCCTCAGGAAATCAGATATCCAGCAGCAGAGATCAGCGGGTATTCCGTACGCAGGGAGCTTACTGAGAAGACTGACGTGCCAGACCCGGTCAAAAGCTTTTGAGATGTCTAGGGATACGGCAAGTGCTTCCCCATGTTTCTCAATGGCTTCGCTCCAAGTATGTGTAGCATACACCAGAAGGTCACCAGTAGACCGGTTCGTACGGAAGCCATACTGCCGATCAGACAAGAGGTCGTTTTTCTCTAGGTATGCAAGGAGCTTGCCATTAATAACCCGTTCCATAGCCTTGCAGAGCATGGACGTGATGGCTATTGGTCTATAATTGGCCGGGTCAGCGCGACTTCCCTTCTTTGGTACTGATTGCACATTCGCAACTTTCCACGATTTAGGGACTTGAGCTGAATGAAGAGAAAGGCGGAACAGGCGCGTCAAGATTGGAGCTAACTCAGGGGCACAATTCCGCAAAACCACTGCAGGTATTCCATCCGGGCCACTAGCCTTATTCACGTTGAGGTTACGAAGGACTTTAAGAACCTCCTGCTGGTGGATACGTACTTCCGACATAACGGAGTCACACGAAGGAAGGATAGGTGGTGAAGTATTTCCAGCATCTAAACGTGAATTTTCTGCAAACAGAGAAGCTAATAGGTTAGCTTTATCTGTCGCAGCAACGGCCAGCGATCCATCTGGTCCCAACAGGGGCGGTAAAGAAGGGCGGCAGAAATTAGATTCAACCGACTTTGCAAGGGACCAGAAAGCCTTACTACCACTGGGGTGCGTAGCAAGCTTACGTCCCAAGCGGTTAGTGCGGTCAAATCGAGCCCTTTTTAGGACCCTTTTGTACGACTTGGCGGCAATATTGTATTCCCTTTTCAATTGCTTTGCATTCGAAGCTTTTCGAGAGCGAGCACTCGCCCACGACACAAACGCCGACTGCTTTCGTGCTTCCGCAACTGCACATTGGACATTGTACCATGGGGGAGTTTTACTATTGGGCGCGACGTCAGAAAACGGAATGAAGTATTCCATTGCCTGACGTATCACCCCAGATATTGCACTCTCGCAGTTTGAGGGGTCATTGGTAGAAAAACAAACCTGCCGCCATGGATAAGATGCGAAAAAATGTCGCATCTCATCCCAGTCTGCTGACCTGTATCGCCAAACTCGTCTCTTAGTGACGGGGTTAGAGGCGGGAGGGTAAAAGTTGGAAACAGACTTCACCAGACAGTGATCGGAAGTGCCAAGGGGAGCTGCAACTGACACCGAAAAACTTTCTGGATCTGTGGTCAGCAGAAGGTCTAAACAATAGGGAGTGTGCCCGTCGACATCCGGTACTCGGGTGGCCTCCTGAACATGTTGTGTTAGGTCAAAAGAAAGTGCAAACTTGCGTGCCTCGCGACCAGCATGATCAGTATCCAGGTATGGAAACAACCATTCCCCATGATGGGCATTAAAGTCCCCCAGAAATACCAGCCGAGCAGACGGATATCGACGTTGAACAGTATTGGCAGTTTCAGCAAGATAACTGAACAACCGAGTTGTCTCCTGGTCACCGCTATGCGAACGGTAGACACAGGCATAGACAGTTTGTTCTACGCCGGTGTCCACCAGACACCACAGAACAGAGAAGTGTGACACCTCCAAATTACGAAGACGCTGACAGCAAATATTGTCACGAGCGTACAAGCAGACTCCAGCGTGAGGTGTAAATTTATGCTCAAACGAATATCCGGGATACTGCAAGTACGCCACATCTGCTGGGCATTTTATTTGCGTCTCCATAAGGAAGAGCATGTGCGGCTTTATGGTCTCAAGGTGGTGGTGGACCGCTACGAGATTTGAGTGCAAGCCTCGAATATTTGAGAGGTGCACTGAAAGAGAGAGGTGGTGCAGCCGCTGTGTAAACCGATTACTATTTTTCTTTCTCTTCATTATAGGGGGGAGTGAATAGGATGGAGATGTGGTAGTTGTATAAGGTGCTGCATTCTAGACTCCGTGACTATTGTTGCGGAAACGCTAATGGTAGACCCAAATTGGAGACCGCGGGGACGCCCGAACCCCCCTGGGAATCGCCATTGTGACCTCTCACCGGTTGCCAACCGGCACAATGGAAGCCATCCCAGGATTTTTCGCTAGTTGGCGGGGCAGCCTTTTGTAGGTGGCTAACCTACAATCGGGCCCCCTACTAACTGCGGTCGGCCAGCGGCGCACCGTGCTTCGGATCCCGCTGCTCTCCAAATTGAGCCGCCCGGCGCCTCGACAACTCAGGTCAGAACCTGTCACTGAATGCAGCACAACTATACAGACCCACTCTCCATGTGAAGGCTACTGCAAGCATCACTCCGGAACACGAAACGTTTTGTGGCAAAGCCACTCAACGAATCGCTTGGCGGAGCGTCTTTGTTCGCAGGGTGGTCATACTAGCCGCGGCCCAAGCCTACCACCTATTAATTTCTATGTTATGATAGCCCATATATCGAGGAAGGCTATAGGCTATAGATTATCTCCGTATTCTTACGGGAATGGAAACAACGCGGGTGAAATCGCGCGGCGTCAGCTAGGCGTATGATAAACGTCTTTGAGTGTAGAGTGGGCTATTGTTTCGTCTCCGTCTCTGCGGTGTGCCGCTGCGGCGCGCCGCACGCCGCTGCGGTGTGATCAAGAGACCAAAGCTTTACATAGAAACATGTGGCATGTCACACGATGCGCTCCGGCGCCGCACCGGACTTGCAACCACCGAGACGCGGCGGGGAGGGGAGAATGCGTTGTGACGTCGGAGCGGCACCGGTCAGTTGTTTATGCATTACAACATTACTTTATTAACAGACTGTCCAACACTTCTACGGCGCCGCTGCGACCTAACGACGTTGCGGCGCCGCAACGCATCGTGTGCCTCTTATTGCTGTGAGAGTCGGCAGAAGACATAGTCGACCATTGACGGCCGAGCTGTGTTTCTTGTTCGCGACATTCAAGCAATAGAACTGATACAAAGCATTTGTTCAGTCCATATACTCGATATCAAAGGGGCTGTGGTATTGAGTTCAAAACTGTAAACATAATGCGGTTCTCATATTATGCACACTCAGCGCCTTTCTATGATCTGTCTAAAAATAATCTTTTTAACATAAAAGAGGAACCGACTTCAAAGACGTATTTCAGTTATTTTGATTTAAACACAAAATTATTAAACCAATGTTCATTAAAATTAAATGCGACCAATCTGAAAGTATACTCTTTCAAACAAAAAATAATTTTCAAAATTGGTTAATAAATGACGAAGTTATGAGGTAACAAACATTAAAAAAAAATCATACGCGTCGAATGTCCTTCGCGTTTTCGAATGCGCGTCGCGAAAACCTCCTACTTTTTTTGAACAAGAAGTTAAAGATTTGAAAAGATACTTTCAGATTGGTCTCATTTAATTTTCACGAAAATCGCTTCAGTACTTTAGTCTTAAAATCAAAATAAGTGAAACATGTGATCGAAATTGCGTATACCGTGGCGTTTACGGTCATTATGCTAGGACAGAAAAATAAAATCTTTAAAAAAAAAAAAAATAAACCGACTTCATAGATGCATTACTCTAAAAAGCGAAAAATATTTGCATGCCTATGTCCTTTCTATTGATCGGTTTGAAGGCGGTGCCTAAAAACAAAATAAAATTTAAGAGCCTATTTGGCATAGCCATTTTATTAAAAAGATTTTATTATTTTAGCACATTCTGACAATAAATTTTAGAATTTTTGGAATATTTTTTTTTATTTTTATTTGGTAATAGTTTTGTTTCTTATGACGTTGAAACCACCAGAAAGACTTTCTTTTCTCCAACAATTAGTCAATACTTTCTAATTTGTTAAGTCATGGTGCGTTCAATCCAATTCTATTATATTCAGTTATGCAATAAACCATTATGTGCATAATACCTTTTGTATTGTATTTAATAATTACTCATTCGGCCTTGGTGAATTACACAAGTGCATTTATTTATTAACCACTGTCTATTAGTTTTAGTTTCCATCGTGTTATGTCATGTGAACAAGCTCAATATTAAGGATCCCGGGTTTGAAACTAGTCGGACAATGGATGATATACTTACTACAGTCATTTGGTCAAGAAAATGTTTACTTATAATGTTTTTCAGCTGTCTTGAAAATGTATGAAAAATCTTGTATATTTCATTAAATTCATCATCATCATCATCATTATCAACTCTAACACGGCTCACTGCTGAGCTCGAGTCTCCTCTCAGAATGAGAGGGGTTAGGCCAATAGTCCACCACGCTGGCCCAATGCGGATCGGCAGACTTCACACACGCAGAGAATTCTCTGGTATGCAGGTTTCCTCACGTGACGTGATATTTAATTTCTTAAAATGCACACAACTGACGTCTTTGTCGCAACGCAATTATATTGTTATTAGAGCGCGGGCACACGATGCGTTGCGGCGGCGGTGCGACGCCGGTGCGGTGTCGCTGCATCGTCTTAAGCTATGGTCTCTTGATCGTGCCGCACACCGTACGTATGATAAACGTA
Source organism: Bicyclus anynana (assembly GCF_947172395.1). NCBI lineage: Eukaryota > Metazoa > Arthropoda > Insecta > Lepidoptera > Nymphalidae > Bicyclus > Bicyclus anynana. The sequence continues at coordinate 4,073,826 of NC_069090.1, forward strand.
TGATAAACGTCAAGAGTGGTCTTTTGTTTCGTCGCCGTCTCTGCGGCGTGCCCCTGCGGTGTGCATCTATACCAATACTATAAAGCAGAAGAGTTTGTTTGTTTGTTTGTTTGATTGAACGCGCTAATCTCATCTCCGATTTAAAAAAATATTTCTTTTTTTTTTTTTTTATGCAATATAGGCCAGCGCTTGACTACAATTAAGCCTGATGGTAAGCATTAATGCGGTCTAAGTTGGAGCGCGCTTACCTAGAAGATGCCTATTCACTCTAGCTTTGAAGGTGTCCAAATTGTATTTATCAGGAAACACAAACGCCGGAAGGGCATTCCAAATTTTTGCTGTACGAATTAGAAATGTAGATGCAAATCTTTTCGTACGAGTTGCCTGGACATCCACAATATATGGATGCCACCGTTTGCGACATCTTGCTGTTCTGTGGTAGAAAGGGGAAGGAGGAACTAGATGGTGAAGTTCCTGAGCACACTCGCCAAAGTATATCCGGTAAAAAACCGACAGACAAGCTACATTGCGACGATGTTGCAAGGTCTGCAATTTCGCCTGTGTCAACGGTTCATTACCAATTATCCTTCTAGCGCGGCGATCTATCGAGTCTAATGCATCAAGCTGATATTTTGCAGAACCATCCCAAAGGTGACTGCAGTACTCCATACAAGTTCTGACATGAGCTTGGTAGAGGGTGAGTAGTTGTTGGGGTGTGAAGTACCGCTTGACCTTATTCAGGATTCCCAGTTTTTTGGCTGCAATTTCAGCTTTTGATTCGATGCATTTCCCGAAATTGAGGTTGGATGAGATGGTAATACCCAGGAGCTCAATTTGATCGCTAATTGGAACAGATATACTCTGGAAAGTGGGAGCCAGGGTGAAAGGGCTCCTTTTCGCAGTAAATAGACATGCCTGAGTCTTGGTAGCGTTGAACTTAACCAAATTGGCATCACCCCAATCTGACACCATCTTCAGGTTCTTGTTCACGCGGTCGACCAAGGCCTTTCTGAGCTCAAGAATCTCAGCACCGCTGGCTCTAGGGCTAGATGTGTAACTCTCCGACACAGTGCTGTCATCTGCATACCCAAAGATACCGGGATTGAGCAGATCGTTGATATGCAGCAGAAAAAGCGTAGCGGAAAGAACAGATCCCTGAGGTACACCGGCATTGATATCCAATAAGTCAGAAGAGCAGCCATCAACGACTACTCGAAATGACCGTTCCCTCAGGAAATCAGATATCCAGCAGCAGAGATCAGCGGGTATTCCGTACGCAGGGAGCTTACTGAGAAGACTGACGTGCCAGACCCGGTCAAAAGCTTTTGAGATGTCTAGGGATACGGCAAGTGCTTCCCCATGTTTCTCAATGGCTTCGCTCCAAGTATGTGTAGCATACACCAGAAGGTCACCAGTAGACCGGTTCGTACGGAAGCCATACTGCCGATCAGACAAGAGGTCGTTTTTCTCTAGGTATGCAAGGAGCTTGCCATTAATAACCCGTTCCATAGCCTTGCAGAGCATGGACGTGATGGCTATTGGTCTATAATTGGCCGGGTCAGCGCGACTTCCCTTCTTTGGTACTGATTGCACATTCGCAACTTTCCACGATTTAGGGACTTGAGCTGAATGAAGAGAAAGGCGGAACAGGCGCGTCAAGATTGGAGCTAACTCAGGGGCACAATTCCGCAAAACCACTGCAGGTATTCCATCCGGGCCACTAGCCTTATTCACGTTGAGGTTACGAAGGACTTTAAGAACCTCCTGCTGGTGGATACGTACTTCCGACATAACGGAGTCACACGAAGGAAGGATAGGTGGTGAAGTATTTCCAGCATCTAAACGTGAATTTTCTGCAAACAGAGAAGCTAATAGGTTAGCTTTATCTGTCGCAGCAACGGCCAGCGATCCATCTGGTCCCAACAGGGGCGGTAAAGAAGGGCGGCAGAAATTAGATTCAACCGACTTTGCAAGGGACCAGAAAGCCTTACTACCACTGGGGTGCGTAGCAAGCTTACGTCCCAAGCGGTTAGTGCGGTCAAATCGAGCCCTTTTTAGGACCCTTTTGTACGACTTGGCGGCAATATTGTATTCCCTTTTCAATTGCTTTGCATTCGAAGCTTTTCGAGAGCGAGCACTCGCCCACGACACAAACGCCGACTGCTTTCGTGCTTCCGCAACTGCACATTGGACATTGTACCATGGGGGAGTTTTACTATTGGGCGCGACGTCAGAAAACGGAATGAAGTATTCCATTGCCTGACGTATCACCCCAGATATTGCACTCTCGCAGTTTGAGGGGTCATTGGTAGAAAAACAAACCTGCCGCCATGGATAAGATGCGAAAAAATGTCGCATCTCATCCCAGTCTGCTGACCTGTATCGCCAAACTCGTCTCTTAGTGACGGGGTTAGAGGCGGGAGGGTAAAAGTTGGAAACAGACTTCACCAGACAGTGATCGGAAGTGCCAAGGGGAGCTGCAACTGACACCGAAAAACTTTCTGGATCTGTGGTCAGCAGAAGGTCTAAACAATAGGGAGTGTGCCCGTCGACATCCGGTACTCGGGTGGCCTCCTGAACATGTTGTGTTAGGTCAAAAGAAAGTGCAAACTTGCGTGCCTCGCGACCAGCATGATCAGTATCCAGGTATGGAAACAACCATTCCCCATGATGGGCATTAAAGTCCCCCAGAAATACCAGCCGAGCAGACGGATATCGACGTTGAACAGTATTGGCAGTTTCAGCAAGATAACTGAACAACCGAGTTGTCTCCTGGTCACCGCTATGCGAACGGTAGACACAGGCATAGACAGTTTGTTCTACGCCGGTGTCCACCAGACACCACAGAACAGAGAAGTGTGACACCTCCAAATTACGAAGACGCTGACAGCAAATATTGTCACGAGCGTACAAGCAGACTCCAGCGTGAGGTGTAAATTTATGCTCAAACGAATATCCGGGATACTGCAAGTACGCCACATCTGCTGGGCATTTTATTTGCGTCTCCATAAGGAAGAGCATGTGCGGCTTTATGGTCTCAAGGTGGTGGTGGACCGCTACGAGATTTGAGTGCAAGCCTCGAATATTTGAGAGGTGCACTGAAAGAGAGAGGTGGTGCAGCCGCTGTGTAAACCGATTACTATTTTTCTTTCTCTTCATTATAGGGGGGAGTGAATAGGATGGAGATGTGGTAGTTGTATAAGGTGCTGCATTCTAGACTCCGTGACTATTGTTGCGGAAACGCTAATGGTAGACCCAAATTGGAGACCGCGGGGACGCCCGAACCCCCCTGGGAATCGCCATTGTGACCTCTCACCGGTTGCCAACCGGCACAATGGAAGCCATCCCAGGATTTTTCGCTAGTTGGCGGGGCAGCCTTTTGTAGGTGGCTAACCTACAATCGGGCCCCCTACTAACTGCGGTCGGCCAGCGGCGCACCGTGCTTCGGATCCCGCTGCTCTCCAAATTGAGCCGCCCGGCGCCTCGACAACTCAGGTCAGAACCTGTCACTGAATGCAGCACAACTATACAGACCCACTCTCCATGTGAAGGCTACTGCAAGCATCACTCCGGAACACGAAACGTTTTGTGGCAAAGCCACTCAACGAATCGCTTGGCGGAGCGTCTTTGTTCGCAGGGTGGTCATACTAGCCGCGGCCCAAGCCTACCACCTATTAATTTCTATGTTATGATAGCCCATATATCGAGGAAGGCTATAGGCTATAGATTATCTCCGTATTCTTACGGGAATGGAAACAACGCGGGTGAAATCGCGCGGCGTCAGCTAGGCGTATGATAAACGTCTTTGAGTGTAGAGTGGGCTATTGTTTCGTCTCCGTCTCTGCGGTGTGCCGCTGCGGCGCGCCGCACGCCGCTGCGGTGTGATCAAGAGACCAAAGCTTTACATAGAAACATGTGGCATGTCACACGATGCGCTCCGGCGCCGCACCGGACTTGCAACCACCGAGACGCGGCGGGGAGGGGAGAATGCGTTGTGACGTCGGAGCGGCACCGGTCAGTTGTTTATGCATTACAACATTACTTTATTAACAGACTGTCCAACACTTCTACGGCGCCGCTGCGACCTAACGACGTTGCGGCGCCGCAACGCATCGTGTGCCTCTTATTGCTGTGAGAGTCGGCAGAAGACATAGTCGACCATTGACGGCCGAGCTGTGTTTCTTGTTCGCGACATTCAAGCAATAGAACTGATACAAAGCATTTGTTCAGTCCATATACTCGATATCAAAGGGGCTGTGGTATTGAGTTCAAAACTGTAAACATAATGCGGTTCTCATATTATGCACACTCAGCGCCTTTCTATGATCTGTCTAAAAATAATCTTTTTAACATAAAAGAGGAACCGACTTCAAAGACGTATTTCAGTTATTTTGATTTAAACACAAAATTATTAAACCAATGTTCATTAAAATTAAATGCGACCAATCTGAAAGTATACTCTTTCAAACAAAAAATAATTTTCAAAATTGGTTAATAAATGACGAAGTTATGAGGTAACAAACATTAAAAAAAAATCATACGCGTCGAATGTCCTTCGCGTTTTCGAATGCGCGTCGCGAAAACCTCCTACTTTTTTTGAACAAGAAGTTAAAGATTTGAAAAGATACTTTCAGATTGGTCTCATTTAATTTTCACGAAAATCGCTTCAGTACTTTAGTCTTAAAATCAAAATAAGTGAAACATATGATCGAAATTGCGTATACCGTGGCGTTTACGGTCATTATGCTAGGACAGAAAAATAAAATCTTTAAAAAAAAAAAAAATAAACCGACTTCATAGATGCATTACTCTAAAAAGCGAAAAATATTTGCATGCCTATGTCCTTTCTATTGATCGGTTTGAAGGCGGTGCCTAAAAACAAAATAAAATTTAAGAGCCTATTTGGCATAGCCATTTTATTAAAAAGATTTTATTATTTTAGCACATTCTGACAATAAATTTTAGAATTTTTGGAATATTTTTTTTTATTTTTATTTGGTAATAGTTTTGTTTCTTATGACGTTGAAACCACCAGAAAGACTTTCTTTTCTCCAACAATTAGTCAATACTTTCTAATTTGTTAAGTCATGGTGCGTTCAATCCAATTCTATTATATTCAGTTATGCAATAAACCATTATGTGCATAATACCTTTTGTATTGTATTTAATAATTACTCATTCGGCCTTGGTGAATTACACAAGTGCATTTATTTATTAACCACTGTCTATTAGTTTTAGTTTCCATCGTGTTATGTCATGTGAACAAGCTCAATATTAAGGATCCCGGGTTTGAAACTAGTCGGACAATGGATGATATACTTACTACAGTCATTTGGTCAAGAAAATGTTTACTTATAATGTTTTTCAGCTGTCTTGAAAATGTATGAAAAATCTTGTATATTTCATTAAATTCATCATCATCATCATCATTATCAACTCTAACACGGCTCACTGCTGAGCTCGAGTCTCCTCTCAGAATGAGAGGGGTTAGGCCAATAGTCCACCACGCTGGCCCAATGCGGATCGGCAGACTTCACACACGCAGAGAATTCTCTGGTATGCAGGTTTCCTCACGTGACGTGATATTTAATTTCTTAAAATGCACACAACTGAAAAGTTGGAGGTGCATGCCCCGCACCGGTTCGAGCCCACACCCTTCGGAATCGGAGGCAGAGGTCATATCCACTGGGCTATCACGCCTCTCATTAAATTACTCCATTAGAATCATAGCCATAAAATCATCATGATGAACCATTAAATTTGATACCCATAGTGCAGTATTTGAATTTTTTTAATATCTTATAGCGTCTGTTTCACAGTCGTCTTTTAAGGTTTTTTTTTAATTTCATCTATATAAGAAAACTTCGTCGTGACGAAACTAACGATATCTTAGTTACGTAAATCAATTAAGCGGTTTGGAAGATATGAGGTAATAAAAAATATTACTCTTCTTGCAATCAGGTAATAAATATTAGATTATTGTTTTTTTTTAAAGAACCCACTGACAAAGGAACCGCAGTAACGTTCAAAGTTCAGACATACACATAAAATTTGAATAAATTAGTTAGGTACGTGTTAATTTGTATAATGCGCAGTTGACCCGTTTCCATGTACAAAAAGTAACGTATGCGGCGATAAAGTTTAGGCTATTTTCGCACGTCTTTTGTCTCGGCCCTTAGTCACGCCGACGAGCTTGTGCTTAGGTATACGACTGTGAATCACTTAACGGGCATCGAACTAGTTACTCGACGTGTACCGTTGTCGTGTGGGAATCGCACAATGGGCCGCGTGGAGTAGCGTTTCAATGAAAGTCGTTGTGTTTTGTTCAATAAAATTGTATAATTCAGAGATCTCAAAGCTCTTACTAACCCCCGACGCTATGGTGTTATAAGTTTGACGTGTCTGTATGTCTGTTTGTGGCACCATAGCTCCCGAACGGATGAAGCGATTTCAATTGTAATTTGTTTTGTGTGTAAAGTGACTTATGTGCGGTGGCGCACCTACTCCTAATAGTCTGTCCCGACTATATAGTTGGAAGGGAATGGGAGTATTGGTCATATTTAAAAAAAATGTATGGCAAATATTCTTAAAAAAAAAAACAAAACCAAAAACACACTGGAAGAGAATATTGATAACTTGGTCGAGAGTGTAATTAATGAAATGGATTTTGTTTTAGAATTTACCTAATTTAACTTTCTTTAAATCGCTTGCCGTGTTTTTCATATACCGGAGTAGACCTCTCGTGCAGTTGATATTGTATTTTTTTTTTTAAATTCATCTTCTGTTAATAATGAATTAATGATTGATTATCTGTTACCTGTAAAGCCTTCGTACAGTGGACCTGTAAATCCTTGAAAATCATTTTTTTTTCTTAACTTTTTTCGTAAAATATTACCTTTCTTAGTGACGGTGCTAGTGATAAACTTGTGTGTATTTTGGGAATAAAAAGTAGCCTACGTGTTGACTAATAATCTCCTCTACCTACCACTGAAAGTCCCGTTTAAATCAGTTCAGCCAGAGAGATTAGTCCGGACAAACAGACAGACGGGCAGACAGCCTTGAATTTTAAAAAAGCTTGATTGTTTTTTAGTGTCGTGTAAATAACTATAAGCAGTTATCTTGAAATCGCAGGCACTTCAAAGTGATTTATATGTATTGATTAATATGCAAAACAGACAGGCTGGCTCTGCGGTTTTTTTTTATTAATAGAACTGGTTTCTGCACACATTAATCGTTATTAGATAGCGGTTTCAGTTTCTTATCATTTCTTTTCATACAATATATACTAATATTATAAAGCTGAAGAGTTTGTTTGTTTGATTGATTGAACGCGCTAATCTCAGGAACTATTGGTCCGATTTGAAAAATTCTTTCTTTGTTAGATAGCCCATTTACCGAGGAAGGCTATAGGCTATATATTATCCCCATATTCTTACGGGAACGGAAACCACGCGGGTGAAACCGCGCTGCGTCAGCTAGTCATGAATATGCCGAACCACTCTCACTCAGCCAAGTCACGTCTTTTAGCCAAAAGATTAATTCACTAAGGCTATAATTAGTTAATGAGATTACTCCACTAAGTATATAAAAATTTTAATAAAAAAAATTCAGCCGACTTCCAACTCAAAAATTAACCTGAACTAAAAAGCAAAAAATAACATCTTACCTATATGCTACCTTCTGATCAGTTTGAAGGCGGTGCCAAGCCAGTGATGTTTTAATTTAAGCCGTTTAAATTACAAAATTTCTGTGGTTCTTTCAGAAACGGCTTTAATTAAAACATGACACTGGATTGGCACCGCCTTCAAACTGATCAGAAGGTAGCATATAGGTAAGATGTTATTTTTTGCTTTTTAGTTCAGGTTAATTTTTGAGTTGGAAGTCGGTTGAATTTTTTTTATTAAAATTTTTATTTTTTAATTTTTAATGTTAGCACACCTACTGAGTGTGAACACAAATGAAACGTTATTTTCTTATAATAAGTATCTAAGTCCTACAATCCCAATTTAAAAAATACTACCTTAACTCATATACAAAATTTCACTCCCCCTTTATCCACACGTAATATGAATATTCAGAAAAACGTGAAAGGTGACTGTCCTCCGTCTTCATCACCAGACCCCCTATGCAGTCACAATCCATATGGTTGGAAAGTTCTCATCAATATAAAATCTATCAAGTCCAAACACAAGGTAGCTACTGTGAACCGTCGAGGAGTTCCCTTAACTCTCATTCATCTTCGTCACCAGATCCCTAATACAGTCACAACCTATCCAGGTGGAAAGTACTCATCAATATAAAATCTATCAAGTCCAAACACAAGGTAGCTACTGTGAACCGTCGAGGAGTTCCCTTAACTATCCTTCGTCTTCAACACCAGACCCCTAATACAGTCACAACCCATCTTGGTAGAACATTCTCATCAATACAAATTTATCAAGTCCAAACACAAGGTAGCTACTGTGAACCGTTGAGGAGTTCTCTTAACTGTTCTTCGTCTTCATCATCAGACCCTTAATACAGTCACAACCCATCTAGGTGGAAAGTACTCATCAATACAAATAAATGAAGCCCGAACAAAAGGTACCTGCTGTAAATCGTTGACGAGTTCCATCGTCTGTGTTTCGGCTCCATCATCAGACCAACTCCAGACCTTCATAAAATTAGTAGTGGTTTAAAATACCTTATGGAAACACTAACAAACGTACTAGTCGTCCCTACGATTTTCGAAAGTTCCCCTCAATTTCTCCAGGATGCCATCATCAGATCCTGACATGAAAAAAATGGGACCACCCTGGAATCAAACCCTTCAAAACAAAAAAAGAATTTTCAAAATCGGTCCACAAATGACGGAATTATCGCTGGACATACATAAAAAAAAAAAAACATGCATACAGCCGAACGTAGAACCTCCTCCTTTTTGGAAGTCGGTTAAAAAGTAATTCTAGTACATTTAAGTCAAAAACTTTTTTTGTATATTATAACTAGCGGATCCGGTCAAGCCTCGCTTTGACATTTATGGGACGAAGTGCACTACTTCCCTTTCCCTTTTGGCTTGCAAAAAATTAAAAATACGCCTTTATCAGAATTTTGTTCTGCGTCGAATATCGCTTGTATTCTTCCTTCCATTCTAACGTATATTCCCTGGTTAATTTTACCTTGCTTAGACCAAAGATTTTATAATAGAGACATGTCAGCCCAAAGATTTCACTATAAGAGATGTCACTAGCACGTCAAAACTGAGGTGAAAAAAAGCGGATAATTGTCTCAATTTCATTGAGTCGCCTAGTATTCAACGAAAGTTATTTAAATCAATAATACCTAAATATTGTATACAATGTCGAGTTGTGTATTCAGAGTTGTATATTTTAACTGTAAAAACTGTATGTACTGTATGCCGTGATAGCCCAGTGGCCACTGGCTCCGATTCCGGAGGGTGTGGGTTCGAATCGTTTGGGGCATGCACCTCCAACTTTTCAGTTGTGTGCATTTTAAGAAATTAGACATTACGTGTCTCAAACGGTGAAGGAAAAACATCGCGAGGAAACCTATACACGAAAGAAATGTCTTAATTCTCTGCGTGTGTGAAATCAGCCATAATACATACCGCAATGGGCCAGCTTGGTGGACTATTAGCCTAACCCCTCTTATTCTGAGAGGAGACTCGAGCTCAGCAGTGAGCCAAACATGGGTTGATAATGATGTGCGGTCAGTTGAGTTGCTAAATTCGGATCATTTTAGCAGTGATTAGGCACGTAACATTTGCATAGTATAAAATGTCGTTTAGTCGTCAAGTCTTTCTTTAGGACTTAGGTACTCGTATATGGACAATTAGACATACAACAAAGCACATACATACAACGTAACTAAATAAGATTGTAATATATGTATAGATTGAACGTTTAGAGAGATGCCAGAATACCATTGCCTCATTTACAACTAAATGCAGTTAGTTACCTGTGCAAATAACCCTCGTCGAGAGGAAAACCGCAGACTGTTAAATAGGTCGTACAGGCCTACTTGCTGACAGATTGAAATGTTGTGACGTGTGATGTTAGTACTTTTAACGTAGGTACCTATATAGTCCATCAGTGGCGTGCATAAGGTTTTTAACTAGGGTATGCACTATAGGTGCAAATTGTACAAAATGGAAAATTTCTCCTCTATATCAGGTACGAATGATTTCTAAGGGTGTGCATTGCGTTTATGCATCTATGAAGTGCTCGCTACTGTAGTCCAATGAAATGTTACAATTTAAGAACCGAGGATTGCATTTTTTAGAAGACGCATTTTTTCGTTTTTGGGACATGTGTGGGAGGTCGAATAGAAGCTTAAACTCATGTTTTAGGGATCGCCACCCTTGTCCCTCGTCCGCCATCTTGAAAAAGGGGTGAAAACATTTTTTTCGCGATATCTCGGAAACTATGCGTCTAAGTGATAATTTGTAGCAAATTGTTTTGCCTACAAATATGATTATATTACTTTTTGCCCTAAATTAAAAATTAAAGAAGTTAAATTAACTAATATTTTTGTCTTACGCTCCAGTTGAAACAGTTGAAATATAGAATATAGATAAATATAGAATTAAACATTTTCTCAAATAAATATGTTATTTTTTATCAATCTAGTAGAACAATAAGATCATTTAAAAAAAGTGTCAACTAGCCTATTGTACCTGCTTAGATTTTGTCCGCCATTTTGGATTAACTTACTTGCCGAAATCTATACTTACGTATACAATCGCAGAAAACCGCTAGTTGAAAATACCTGTGTTATAATATGATTGAATTGATTGTCTTATTAATTCAACTATTTTATGATATCCAAGTAGGTATTGTTCGTTCTCTATAGAGATTTGCATGCAATTGAGTTTTTGCCTCGTCGCTGCGATAAACGGCCTCACCGTCTTTTGAAAGGCGAGATTCTTTCTATGATCCGTATCTTTGGAATTGTTACGTGCGGTTCTTAAGATTGTATAGGTAATTGTTGGTGAAAGAATTCGGCTATATTTCTTTATAGTTATTGTATTGTTCACGGAATTGAATGTAACGTGGTATGTAGATTAAATTGGTAATATCAAGTCTCCTCTCAGAATGAGAGGGGTTAGGCCAATAGTCCACCACGATGGCCCAATTCGGATTGGCAGACTTCACACACGCAGAGAATTAAGAAAATTCTCTGGTATGCAGGTTTCCTCACGATGTTTTCCTTCACCGTTTAAGACACGTGATATTTAATTTCTTAAAATGCACACTGAAAAGTTGGAGGTGCATGCCCCGGACCGGGTTCGAACCCACACCCTCCGGAATCGGAGGCAGAGGTCATATCCACTGGGCTATTGGTAAATTTGTACTACTAATACTATTGGTGTTTTGTAGTTTGATACTTTGGAAAAATAGCCTTTTGCTGCATATTACCATATTTTTCATAAACTCTACATATTCTCTCGACAAGGTACTGAATAGAAGTCATAAACATTTTAAAGTACCCTCTAAGTTAGAAAGGCGAAGGAAGGCGATATCAAAAGCGAAGGTAGGAAGCATTTTATTCAAATATTTAAATATTTATTCTACTCGTGGAAGATTCTTCTTAGGATATATAGAGAATTCACTTAATAGGCGGCGACGGTACCGCACCACCTATTTGAAAAACGAGCATTTCTACACTGGGAACAGTTTGATTGTTATGAGATATAATTATGAGATGTTTTACATATTTAGCAAGATTGAAATGGATATCCACTGCAGGACATAGGCCTTTTGTAGGGACTTCCAAAAATCACGATACTGAGCCACAGCATCTAGCGAATCACTGCGACTCGCTTGATGTCGTCAGTCCACCTGGTGGGTCGACCAACATTGCGCTTACTAGTGCGGGTCGCCATTCCAGCACTTTGGAACCCCAACGTCCATCGGATCTTCGAACTATGTGCCCCTTCCTTTGTCACTGCAGCTTCTTTAAGAAACGATTATTAGTATTACTGGTAGTCATTTTCAAGTTTAAGCACCTACTCGTATGCTTCAATTTTGAGTTCTTTTACGTGATGCTCTCGTAGAAGATGCTTTCAAAATAAGTTAATTTTTTTGTTTTACCTACATTGAATTATTGTCATTATAATATTTCAATAAGTCGATTAATTTGGATCTTTGTTAATCAGGATGGAACGGTTCAGGATTTTTGCCATAGAGATAGGGTATGGAATAGCAGAAAGGCTCCTTTTTATCCATATATTCTTCGATTTAATCCCGATTGCAGGATGAAAACGCGGGCATATAGTATATAGCTTAGCTCAGCAGTGTACTGGAACAAGAGCTCATTATGGAGATTGTATAAAAAATTTATTACCCCGTCCATATCCTGCCTTTGTGTTTACTCGCTTCGCTAACCATCGCGGTTTATTGTGTATTGTGTAACAGACATGCAGACATACATATGTACATGTGACGTGAGACAATGAGGCATTGTCAATCTAATTATTGATGTAATTCGATCGACGGGACTCCAGGGACTCTATTGTTAGACGATATTTATAGGTAGCCCCTGTTGCGTTGGATGGCGTTTTGTGCGTCTGTTTGTTGTATAGTAACTACGCAACTGTGGACAGATTTAGATGACGTCTTTTTCTTTGATTACTTAAGCTTTTATTTTACTTGTTAGTTGTGTGGGAGCTAAATTTGAACCACTTCCCGATGCGAAAGTTCCATTAGAGTCAAATGTATCCTTGCAAATATGCAATAATACCGTAACATACTACCATATCTCAAAATTTAAAAAATAATCATCATATCAGCCGATGGACGTCCACTGCAGGACATAGGGCTTTTGTAAGGACTCCAAACATCACGATACTGAGCCACCTGCATCCAGCGAATCCCTGCGACTCGCTTGATGTCGTCAATCCACCTGGTGGGGGGTCGACCAACACTGCGCTTACTAGTGCGGGGTCGTAACACCCCTTGCCCCGCCGTTACCGTAACCGCTGCCAGAGCCAGGAATAGCGGGGCTGCCGGGGACTAGGAGCTGTTGGTCCATATACAAAGAATTGCCTGATACTGACCACGCTGGCATGCGGGTTGGTCAGCGCAGGGCCAGATTTCTCGCACCGGTGCCGCTGCTGCCCGACACCGGCCTGTGTCATTTAAAAATCTAGCCATTGTCGCCATTTGTCGGTCGCCAGAACCTTATCAGTCCATCTGCAGGGTGCACCACGGTGCCTCCCCCTTACACCCATTCAACTCCTGTAAAAAATAATCATAATTGATTTATTTCCTAATAGGCTAGCTAAAAAGCATCTTTGAAACGTAAGATTTGTCTGTTGCTCGGAGTCGGAAGATGGCCATAGGATCGCATAGTCTCATACTAATTAGAAGGACCTGTATCACACACATAGTCACGAACAAAATTGTCTGTCATTTTCTGAAGAAAGCTTAAATTTGATATATATCTTATACTAAACTAGAAGTTTTTGCCCGTTTTTTACACCATTCAATTCCACAAAAATGTATTTTTACGGAGCTCTTTAACCGACGAACTCGATTATATAGAGACAGTTTTTATAATCGCATTAGATCGTTGATCATATACTTTGACAGAAAAGTAAAGTCTAGCGAGGCAGGTCCTATACAATAATTGGTCTGAGCATAGAGTAAACAAGATAAACTCATGGTGTTGGGTTGGGTTGGTTGGTTTTAAAATCGGATTATCTTAATTCGGTAAAATATACCTTGTACAAGATACTGCTTTAGGCATCAAACCGAAATAACTAAAGTGCTAATATAGCAAAATTTTACTCGAATCTCTCATTACATTGGAATTAAATAAACATCCGAAATTACATATTCATGCCAATTTAATTTCTATCTGTGTGTTATTAAAGTCAAATTTTCGCTGACCCAAATTGGAATATCGTATCAGCTGTTATAGTTTATGTGCCGTTTGTAATTGTTATCGTATTTCAATGCATTAAGGTGTGTTTTCTTTTGCACTCAATATAGCTCCATAGTAAGTGATAGATGCTGGGTAAAATGAATTCTGCCGCATTGGATAAAAGTTTAATTTTGTGTGTCTATAGTGTTGTATCATGTAAATTGATATATAAGGACTTTGGATGGATGCCAATTAGTATATAGGCTTGGTGGTGGTACACACAGGCTAAAACAGTTTGATTTCTTCAAATTTTAACGGCCTCCGTGGCGCAGTGGTATGCGCGGTGGATTTACAAAACGGAGGCCCTGGGTTCGATCCCCAGCTGGGCCGATTGAGATTTTCTTAATTGGTCCAGGTCTGTCTGAGGAGGCTTAGGCCGTACCTAGTTACCACCCTACCGATAAAGACGTACCGCCAAGCGATGTGGCATTCCGGTACGATGACGTGTAGAAACCAAAAGGGGTGTGGATTTTCATCCTACCCCTAAGAAGTTAGCCAGCTTCCATCTTAGATTGCATCATCACTTACCATCAGGTGAGATTGTAGTCAAGGGCTAACTTGTAAAAAAAAAAATTAATATATACTTTGTTTTAATGATACAGTTAATCAAGTTGAATCCAAATAGCTCAACGGTAAAGAGGTAGGACTCAATATCGAGATTATATTATAAAGAAGGATGATTTGATTGTTTGTTTGCATTGAATAGGCTCTGAAACTATTTAGAAAATTCTTTTAGTTAGAAAGCTATTTTATCCCCGAGTGCTATAGGCTAATTTTATCCCGTATTCCCACTAGAACGAGAACCATGCGGGTGAAAAGCGCGGCGTCTAGTGCGTTAATTTATCCAATGGAATTTTTTTTTTGTATACAAGTATTGAATTACGAGTATTTTATTCCTCTATCTAGGTTTCTTGTTACATATTTATTTTAAGTCAACATCAATCAAGGAGATTATTTCAATTGGATTCGTATGTGACATCGTCTGCGTTAGTACAATTTGGTCAATGCTCTCCATACTTGCGAAAATTCTCTGACTACCCTGCGTGCCCATTATTAAAGAAATTTTATTAATCGTATAATTTGTAGTACTAACCCTGTATGAAAACCTTGTGTAAATGTCAGTGAGCTTAGTGTAATAGCCAGGGTAGTCCACGCGACTTTGAACCATGTGGTTCAGGGTTCAAGGCTCGGGCTATAAATATAGAGTACCTATCTTGACAAGTTGGGAAATTGTTAACTCATGAGTTTCGGATAGCACTTCATCCCTCGTTCTCTAATCTCGTATTGGATCAGTTTTGTGAGTCTTGAGATTTTTATCCCCTATAAAATACCTGGTTCTTGTCATGCAAATAAATTGTGCACACCCAGCCTTACACTTACTGTACCAAAATGGACTAAACACTGGGAATATTGTCATTAAAATTTCCATCCGACTCTCTCGATAGTAATCCTTGGATTTAAATAGGCTGAATTTATTGACGTGTTTTGCTGCTACCAAAACATTTGAGACGATTTAGGAATTATTTACCTTTAGTCACTTGTTAGTTAGAGTAATCGCCTAAAACAACAAAAACTTGAACTACGCGCAACCCGCTGCCCAATGCCTATAATTTCACATAATATACCCTTCAGACCAAAATACGACCATGCTACTTTGCGGCAGAAATACGACCATGCTATTTGGTGGCAGAAATACAATTATACTACATGGCGGCAGAAATACAACCATGCAACTTGGTGGCAGAAATACAACCATGCTACTTGGTGGCAGAAATACAAACAATACTACTTGGCGGCAGAAATACAACCATGCTACTTGGTGGCAGAAATACAACCATGCTACTTGGTGGCAGAAATACAAACATTACTACTTGGCGGCAGAAATACAACCATGCTACTTGGTGGCAGAAATACAACCATGCTACTTGGTGGCAGAAATACAACGACGCTACTTGTTGGCAGAAATACTCATAAACGTCGCATTTAGAACTTTATTTACCACAACACAACGAGCTTTGTCACAATGACAACACCAACAGTATTTTTTAAATTCATTCTTCTGCGTAATAATTCATTGATATACTTAAACAAATCAATGTTTTAATTTAGCCATGTACAAGTCAGTAATGCCATGATCGGAATGAAACAGTAAGTTTTATAGAAATGGCCTTAGACGTAGGTAAAAGTATTCCAGCAATAAGCAACCATGTCGTATTATTTACACAGACCATCACACCTACGTTCTATTTGTAAGGAAAGTGCGGAAGAAAAAGTACTATGCGATCTGTTAAGAAAAACTTTCATTGACCTATAGCGCGTTCGATGCCCGGTAAAAGCAGGAAGCTGTGGGCGCACAGACGGACATGTGATTGTTTCAATACGGTTGATATAGTTCATCTAGTAAGTAAATAAATACATTACTAAATATAACAGTTATGCTCTATTTTAAGTTCATATTCACACAAATAATTATAAGAACGTTATTAACATAAAACATAAGTATTAAATACAAAATGTTGTAAATTAAACAAGTCATTGTAACAGTGCAAAATACATATTTGCAGTGATTTAAAGTAACTTATAAAGATTTTCAGTCTTCTATAAGTAATTAGTACCTTTTGTATTTAATAAATAATTTAAATCATACATTAAGGTTTACGTCATTATGTACATAACTAAACTTAAATCCTTAACAAAATGAATTACTTAATAATCAAGAGGATATTATAGAGATAAGATTTGCCTTTTTACAGTATGTTAATTAGTCGTATAGTTTCGGAGATAATACAAAATTTCTAAAAGACGCAAAAATGCCGCTAAGAGACGCCTCGCGGTTTTACCCACATAGTTCCTGTTCCTGAAAGAACACGGAGTAAAATAGCCCATAACACTCGCAAATAACTTCGCTTTCTATCGGTTAAAGAATTTTCAATATCGGTTCTAAAGGTTGGTTGAAATAGGGGTTGAAAGTTTACGTCGATTTTCACGCGGACGAAGTCGCGGGTAGTAATAAATAAGTTATGAAATGACATGCATTTTCTACCTTCATTTCTAATTTCTTTGTTGGTAAACAGCACTCATTAAGAAAGGCTGTAAAGGGTGTAGTAGGTTACGATATTACTGGAAGTCCATATCGGTGTCAGTTATTTTACCGAAAATGATTATCTACTTCTAACTAAAATCTTGCAACTAATCTCATAATCATCTTGATGTTACTGGTTTCAGTCTCTGTTTATTGGAGCAAGACCTGAACAATACGTTCTGAACTGATCAACATCCGATTCTGTAACAGATGTGGTTGTACAGGCTATACAATGTACCTACGCTCGCTTCCTGTCCCATTTTTAAACCGATTTTATTGGCGTTGGTGATTCCGTTGCGTTTTATGTACTTGTAAATTCTGTGGTGTGAACGAGGTTTTTAACTAGGGCAGGACACATAAACATTTTACAAAATAGAAAATTACTTCGTAATGAGTCTTAAAGGGTAGGCATTGCGTTTTAGCATCTTTAAATTTTGTGTTTTGTTTCAAAATACTGAGATCTACTATAATGTATTTTATCACATTCGAGGTTAAGTACCGCTTCGAGTTGGATTTTTTTTAATTTGTCGAACACGACTCGAGGAAAATTGTTTCGAAAACTATACTGTTTTCCTTAGTTTTGTTCCAATTTTATTTCTGTTGTCTGGTTTTCACTTATTATTCATAGGTATTAAACAACGATGAAGGAAAAACAACCGGTGGTAGAATATTTACAATATATTTACAAATAGTCAAATGACCTTTCCAAAGTGCTTGTAAACTGAGCCTACTTGAAAAAATATGTAAATAAATTTTGAATTTTTTGAGGAAACCTGCAACCTGAGAATTTTCTTAATTCTCTACGTGTGTGAAGTCTACAATCCTCATTGGGACACTGTGGTGGACTGTGGTGGACTTTGAGCCTACCCCCTTTCCTTCCCGGAGACTTGTGCTTAACGGGAATGGGTTGTTAATGTTGATGATGACATTGACTCTACAGACACACAGGTTCATTCATACTTCTTATCTTTTTCTGATCTTTTCTGATCCAGCTAATAAGAAGAATGAAGTTTTAATTAACAAAAATACCTAATTAAAAGTAACGGTAAATTCAAAGGTAGTTTCCTCGTACTCAACTTAGTCACACTTCACAAGTGACTCAGCTCTTCAAATGTAAATGAGTTAAAGATTCTACGATATCAAATCTATACTAATATATAAAAGCAAATGAAGAAAAATCCATACCGTAGGCATTGCAACAAACGGATTTTTAATTTCACGGTAGATAAAATCCGTTCGGTGCTGATCAGTGGACGCACTTGCATGATTTTTTATACAATGAATACTAAAATCCGTTAGATGCGATGCGTCCGTGATGCGGATCTGTGGACGCTTGCCGTCCCGAGTTCGAGTAGTCGCTGCATCGCATATCCCGTGGCCATTGCTTATTGATAGGCGTCCACATATCCGCATCGTACGTATCGGATGCATCGCATTTAAGGGATCGTAGTATTCTTTGTATAGAAAGTCATACATGTGCGTCCATTCATTCGCGTCGTACCTACGGATCGTACGAATCTACCGTAAAATAAAAAAAAATCCGTTTAAACTTAGGCGTCCACATATCCGCACGTATCGGACGCATCGCATGAAACGGATTTCTAATTTTACGTTAATTAAAATCCGTTTGATGCGATCCGTACGATTCTGATCAGATGGACGCACTTGTAAATAAAGAATACTACAATCCGTTTGATGCGGTGCGTCCGATATTTGCCATGCGGATATGTGGACGCCTACCATTAGGCTGAACAATTTCTAAATCGTTCGCCAACAGTGAAAGTTTCACGATACAGAGATCGGATCGGCGGATACACTATCATTAAAATTGATCAGTCGCTGTCTCCTCTCACGGTGATCAAATAAATTGTTACCAAAAGCCACTCTACCACTCTGTTTCCTTATAAGTATTTTTTTTTTGCTATTAATCTGAACGCGATTCGATCGATCTATATAAATTAAATAAGATAAGGTGATTGTTTTGCTTAGAAAGGCATCTTATTTTTTTTTTAGTTATAATATAAATTGTGTCGTATTCTATACGTTTTATAGAGCGTATCGGAACAAATGTTCCGTGAAGTGCGAATTTGTTTAATAAAAAATCTATTGGAACATTAATTTTATATCAATCGCGTATTTGTAAAAGTATGGAACATAACTAATATGAAATTCGCGGTGTTTGTTACCAAACTCATCTTGGAAACGTATGGACCGATTTTTATGAAATATTGTATGCGGTAGGTCTGAGTATCGGTTAACATATATTTCTCTCATACCCCTAATTGTTTTATTATGATTTAGTATGAAAAATACATGCAACTTCAGCCTTTCACGATCAACCCTTACTTTTTAACAGTGATAAGGCAAAAAAAAGTTTGCCGAGTCAGCTAGTTATGGCATGGCATGGCAAATCTACATTTGACCAAGAAAGTCAAAGTCGTAATCTTTAATTTTTTTTAATATGACGGACGTACGTACAGACAGACACGCGAGTCCTTTAGGGTTCCGTTTTTGTTCTGAACCCTAAAAACCGAAACTTCAATTGAAACCGAACCGAAACAGAAACTTAAAACCACAATCTGAAAGGCAGATTCCGATGGGAGTAAGAGTAACGTGTCCCTAGGTAATTAAAAACCACTTTATTTTAAACATAAACTATATTAAAGTTCTTATATTTTAAGAAAAATAAAAGTATGATAAAGTGGTTATAAATATTCCGTATTTGCAAAACACAAAGAAACTTGTTTTCATACGTATTCCAGTTATTAAGCAATATAAGAATTTTTCAGAGAGTCATAATAAAATACTTTTGACATTTTTAATGCAAATTCACAGCCACACCTCAATGAAATCCATACTAATATTAAATATGGGAAAGTAAGTCTGTTTGTTACATTTTCACGGCTTAACTGATCCGATTTGGATGGAATTTGGTATAGAGATACGTTGGACCTTGGAACGAAACATAGGCTACTTCCATATCCATGGTTACCGCGGGATTTGTATAAAACTGAATTTCAGGCGAACGGAGTCGCGGGCTTCTGCTAAGTTAATCATAATTATTATTACTGGAATATTCAACAGAGGTTATTCCTACTATTACTTATCATTACACAAGAGCTTTCACTAGGTACCTTTATGGATAAACAGGTATCTACACTAATATTTTAAAGAAGAAAGTTTTTTTTTGTTTGTTAGTGAATCACACTAATATTATAAAGGCGAAAGTTTGTGTGTGTGTGTATTTGGTCCTCCCTTGCGCTGCGGTTACTGAAGCGTTTTGGCTGAAGTTTTGAATGAAGATAGATTTTTCTCTGGATTAACACATAGGCATAGGCTACTTTCATACCGGAAAAATCGATGGTTGCCGCAGGATTTGTGAAAAACTGAATTCCACGCGAAGTCGTGGGCGTCCGCTAGTAGTCTCATAAACTACTGGACCAACTTTAACAATAATTCTTACGCCAATAGAAAGCTACATTTATATATTTTGCAATCGTATTTCCCCGGTAAAGAAAACTACGCGGATGAAACCGGTGTCCGCTACTTGATTAAATACCGAATTATAAAAAAAAATACATTATAATATGTATTTCTTTTTCAAACCGCCTTTATTTACATATCATCAGAATACTATTATTTTTTTCTTACAAAGAAAAGAAGATGTAGGTCTACCTCGATAAGAAAAATAAAAAATGAGATATTTTCATATTGATTCCATTTCAACTTATTAAAATGCGTAATAAAATTCCAAGGTGATTCATATTTCAAAAAGTTCACGGTTAACTTGTAATCTAAATTCGTTTTCCTTTGTTATTCCTAGATTGTACTTGCTTTCTTTATTAATGTAGATTCAAAGATTTCATCTCAGGTAGTAGACCTAAAGTATGTAAACCAAAAGGCATATGGCAATTTATCGGAAAAGCCTTGATCTTCGATAAAATTTAATCGTACGATTTATGGTATTATTATTCGACGAACCTGTCCCATTCACATTAGTTTGTCAATTATTATAATGATATGTCTGTCTCATTCTCAGGTACAGCCAGAAGAAAGAGAAAGCGTTCGTTCGTCTCGCCAAACCAAATTGCAGAATGCGATTCGCCGTTGCCGTGTGAGCGCGTCGTTTTAGTTGTGATAAAAATAAAACGTTTTGCTATAATTATAAGTGAAAAGTGTTTTAAACAGTGATTTTAGTGCTCGATACGTAGTTTAGTGATTTTACAAGTGTCGAAAACGTCGCATTCCGTTCCTAATACGCTCAAATACGTTTACGCTAACGTCGATCTCAAATCGGGAAATATTTAACGAAAAAAAAAAAACAGTTCCTCATAATGGCTAGTGACTTACATTTAATACGTCCATACAGTGAATTGAAGTGTTTTTACAAGTGAATATAAAAAAGTGTTTTGCTAGTTATTTTGTTGTAGTTTCGCAATGGGAAATTGATTTGTTCGCGCGGTTAGTGTGCAACGCCATCTGTTGTCGAGTGGTGATGTTAACTTGACAATGGAGGCCGGTTTCATACCGGTGCAGGCGGGGAATGTAGGCGGGGCAGTTCCGCCGCCCGCCGTGATGGCGCCACCGGCCAACGTTGTCCGCGCTCCGGGGTTGAAACGCGGAAAAATGGAGGAGGCTATTTCCGATCGGGTGAGTTATTATTTTATAAATTCCAAGCTTTTAGGTACATGTACGTGACTTGGTTTTCGTGTCGGTTTTGGAATTGTTATTTTCCTGGTACAAAATGTACCTACTCCTTTATTTTATGTATGTTCCTAAAATGAAGTCTACTTGAGCAATTAGTACATGTTCACGAAACTTTAATTAAAAATTTTTTTTATGTACAAATATTATATATTAGGTGAAAATTAATTTAACTTATAATAAAGATTTATTATAACAAAAGATAAAGAAGAAGAAAGACAAAAGGTAGTGTACCTATGCTATGTCTTTCACTAAGGTCCATTGAAATACCTTAAATAATAATAATATTTATAATTGAAGTACCTAGGTACTAAAATTATATCAAAATTTATTTAGCAATTTAGACGCAATAATAGATATGATTATTTTTGAAACGAATATCTTAGCAATTCCATGGATTCACGAGTCCATCGCGTGATAGAGAGAAAAACTTCGAGCAGAGTCCTGAACTTGTGACCAGTGGATGTAGGGTTAAGAAATTTCTTGACAATCGATTAACACTCCCCTTCTCCTATAGTGTTGTTCTCTCTACCTAGCTACTAGCCAAGATCCTACTAGAGCAGCTTAGAATATAAGACTACCTTCGCCGACCTGTCTACCGAATGATTTTTTTTATATCAAATTAAATAGGATATCAATGGGTTTCCTAAAAATATCAGTCAAAGATTTATTAAACTTGCCCATTTTACATTGTTAAGGTGAAATGGTTCCTTAGAATTTTTCTCTTGAAAGATAAAAACGTGAAGCCAAAGTCTGTAGGCGTTTGGTATTAGCGAGGGCTCTTCAACGTATGCTTATAGTGGTCAACTTGTGAACGTTCTAGAGGCTTGTTAGGTATTTAGCTAAAGCGAATCTTAGTTTTAATTTTTGAGACATCTTTAAAAAAATAGTTTAGTCGCGCTTATAGACGTACAATTTTAACTGCGCAGTTTTTACTGTACAGTTTTATCTAATTGAAATGTCAATAAAAATTATTAGAAAAAACTGTACAGCAAAAATTGACGGACGCGACACACTGACGATTTAACTGAACAGTTCGACTGTTCATTTAAAACTGCACGTCTGTTGCACGAGTTAGTTTAAACATTTAGGTTTTAAAACGGTCAAAGCTGTCCAATATTACACACATTGGTGTATCACCTTAAACGGAAAATGAGAAGTATAAAAATATTATAAATAAAATTATAATCATTCATAGACAATATACTTATGCAGTGTGTGACCCGTATATCGGCCGTGGCTAGTTGCCACATTACCGGCAAAGACGTACCGCCATGCGATTTAGCGTTCCGGTATGAAACCGTCAGAGGTATGGGTAGAACTACCTTGTACCTCTTCCAAGTAAACTCGCTTCCATCTTAGACTGCATTATCACTAACAGTGGAATCTCTAGACGTTGTGGGGGCGCCCCGAGAGGATCTTTCACCCGGTGAGTGTCGAATTTCAATTCTATGTGTTTGAGAATTCGACACTCAGCGGGTGAATAGTCCCTTGACCATTGATGCCCCTGCAACGTCTATGAATTCCACTGTTAGCCATCAGGTGAGATCGCAGTGAAGGGCTTGCTTGTCATTAAATAAAATAAAAAGAAGATATTATAGGTTTGCGTGTAGTGGATGATCGACAAACGTATTTGTAGTGATGTGTGTATTGTAAAAAAAATAAGTTGTACACACTAATTTTTTTTTTTAGTGGTTAGCTGTGGTGTACAAAAGCATCAAAGGCAAACAGACTTCCAAAAGTAGACGATAAATCGTTTCACAAGGGGCCGTTTATTGCCCACATACCAATAATACGGATGAACGCAATCGGCTTCGCACCTATTTGTTACGTGAAGGTCGCGGTGTATTTATTGTAGTGTCATTTTTAATGTTAGAGCAAATGATTAATCATTTAACTATGCAGAGGAAATTAGATGTCTCGCGGTAATAAAAAAAATCTAAATTTTTGGGATCATCAGCTGATGTTGAGCTGAAAATCTAAATTACCTTGCTGTCCACGCAGGTTAAGTACTTTCATAGTACATACATTGCATTGCCTTTTGCATCCATTAACTTGAGGCAATATTCATGGCATTGTAATTTAAACTAAACGGAGCTACGGAGCAGCAGCAATAACGCTGCCTTATATAAAATTTTACTGTGATAGGCGGACAGACGAACACGCGAGTGATAGTCACAAGGGTTTCGTTTTTGTACATACATTCGGAACCCTAAAAAGCACTGCGAATTTTTAAATTTGTTGGCTCATTGGTCTAGCGGTAAGTATATGTTGGTTCGGATCATGAGACGCAGGATTCGAGTCCTGGGTCGGGCTATAAAATACTTTTCTTAAATAGGTTTTCTTTCTTCTAAAATTTTTTTAGTAGAAAATCCTTAACCCTGAGATAAGAATATGGTAGTGTTACACCGCCATGCCTCAAAGAGCATGTTAAGCCATCGGCCTCGGTTATTTTCATGATAGCAGTCAAAGAAATTAACGTTAAGCTCGCCAAGCCGCATTGGAGCAGCTCTTCTATTGAAGCCTAGTCCTTTTATAAAAAAGGCTATATTGGGGATGATGAAAATAGTTCTAGATAATGGAAAATAACCAGATAATAGCAGCAAATGCATAACAACAAATGAAATGTAAATCAGGCTTAAAACATAACTCCATAATAAGTTAAACTCCCACTGGCTGAATCTAGCGGTGTACCACTCGACTCAGTGTAACAAGGTGCGCCGCGCGCGCCACACGGGTGCCACACATTTGAAAATAATTGCTCCATGCGAGTAGTTTGAAAATCGAATCGAAAAATCCCTCTCAAGAATCCAATCGCTCGTAACTCATCTTACGAACCGAATCGGACACAGTTATCGAATTCGTAATTCGGATGCGTGATCATCAGTGCGGTAGTGTTTTGTGACAGTGTCCCAAAAGTTGATACCCGCTGGTTTTGCAGTGTAGTGCAACTGTTTTGTCGTATGGAATCGGTTTGTTTCTTATTGTTTCGTCATTTCTTTAGTTTATAAACAATGGTGAGAGGTAGGATTGAGATGCGAAAGGTTCTTGGATCAATTGAGATTTCGAGCTGCACTAATAACGCAATCTGGTACATGTTCTTACAAAAAGAAATAAGGTTTTTTTTTAAATAACAGAACCCCGCGGTTTCTTCCGCGTAGTTTTCATTTCTGTGGAAATACGGGGATGAAATATATCCTATGTTACCTAGAATTCCACTGGTGAAAGAATTTCTCAAATCTGTCCAGTTGTTTCATTGCAAACAAACAAATCTTCCCTCTTTTATTATATTTGTATAGAATATAGCTATATATATAATTTGAATTAGGTACCGACTTTGGTAGAAGCTAAAACTTTTCCTTAAGAAGCAAAAAATGGAGAGGCATATATAATTATTATTATTCTTAAGAGAGTCAATTACATACATACTTACCTTCAGATCTTGTTTGAAAACATTGTTTTTTGTTTAAGTTGCTGGGTATTTCCGTATTATCAGAACCACAATCATCCATATTTAATCAGAATCACGATTCAGACAGAAATCAGTCGTACATAAATATTTGGATGAAATTAGCGACACTGGAAATTGTTATTAATTTGGATTAACTCATAAAACCAGTTTAAAATTAAGTATGTTTTCATTCACACATTTATCTCAGATACAAATTAAAGGACTTTAACAGGTTAAGGTTAAACATGGAGCCAAATAGCTTTTGTATTCCGTTTTTGGATTGGTTGGCATTCAATCCAATGTATAAATTGCACTGCCTAATGCCTACTTTACTGGTCTTCCCAGTGCTTACCCAGACCAATATACTGTTCACGCCACTGTACAGAAAGGGGCGTATAAACATGGCGAATGAGTTTTATCTCGTGGGTCAAATACTTAGTGGATAGGTCATATTAATATTCGATAACCCGGTTTCTCGTGGTAGATATTGAATTTTTCAACATAGGTATTATTAATGACATTGAAATTTAATAGTTACTCGTAGTCCACTATCTAAGTTTTTTTATGATGTACTTACCTATCGTGGAATTGTCACCGATATATTCTGTTTTGCGGGAATAGCCATCATGTGTGGAATTCGGTTATTTGCGTACATTTTTTTTCTCGTGACCGATCTTAGAGGAAGAAAGCATGAAGTCTGTATGTAACAAGCTTAGGTTGATCTATGTCATAAAAGTCAGAAAAATCACTCCATTTGTTTCTAGTGAAGTTATAGTTAATTTTATTTATTTAATTTATAGAAAAGTAGAACCTATTCTGTTCTGTTCCAAACATAATGAAACAAATAAAAAATTTCATAACATATTCTATATAAAAGTAATTAATTCATACTATCCATATTAATATTATAAATGCGAAAGTGTGTCTGTCTGTCTGTTACCTTTTCATTTCTGAACCGATTTGAATTAAATTTGGAGATAAATCGGGCCTTGAAGCAGAACATAGGCTACTTTTCATGCCAGAAAATCCATGGTTTCCACGGAATTTGTAATAAACAGAATTTCACGCGAACGGAATCGCGGGCGTCCTCTAGTCCTTAATATTAATAACCTGAACGGTATACAGTCGCTGGTTTATCGGTTAAACGCGGTTTGTCTAATGTAATTAGGAATTAAACTATACGCGTACACGAATTTAGACTTTAACATGTCACACTTAAGGTGGTAATTTCCTCGAGCTTTAAATCATAATTTCGCAGCGTTATAAAATAGATCATTTTCGCTCAAGATACAAGTTTTAAGATCGGTTCACACTGAGGAGACACGTTTTCTTATCTTGTTACTACACTGTGATTTATGTTGTGTTGCGGTAGTTTTCGTGCGAATAAACTGTAAATCTTGTAGTAACTGTAGCTTGAAATAATTGGATTGATTATTATTTAATAATTGTTTTTTATTAATAATACCAACTTGTCGAGTGTTTGATTTTCTCTTGCAATGTTGATAAAGTAAATTTCGTACCGCAACGGAGATTATGAGGACTATTAGCTTTGTATCTTCGAATGAATCGACTCATATATGTGTAATAATGATCGAACTTCACTAAGTTCGTTTGTCTCATATAGTTTTTCTACATTTGAAAGTCTGTTTAGGTCTGGCTGTAAGGTGTACTGATTAGCTAACCTGTGCAAAGCCAAAGAGACAAAAAAAAGGTGTACATACTGACTAGCGTTTGACAGTGGACAGTTGACAGACAGCGCGTTACTGTATAAAACTGAAGAAACGTTTTTCAACGAATCCTTTATGTGCGAGCTACAGACTGAGCACTGATCACTATTAACTGTACAGTTTTCTTAAATGATTTTTATTGCAAATTCGATTAGATAAAACTGTACAGATAAAACTGCGCAGTTGAAATGGAAGGTCTGTAACCCGCATATACAAACGCGATCGTCTGTCATATGACTTTCCGGAATAGATCGATTCGTTTTTGCCAGCAAACAATATTGATATTTTATACATACATTATATACATTACACAATAACATTAGAAATTGGAAATGATATATTTGCGACAAAAAGATTTTCTTCAAGTAAATACACATCGATGTACCAAAAATCATCAAAATCTGTTCAATTGTTTAGCCATGAATAGCTAACAGCTGAGGTATAGACTATTTTTCGCATTTATTAATATGGATTACTTAAACCCTGAAAGATACTTGTTCCTACTAATAATGATAAGTTTCATATTTAAGTAATTAATTTTAGACAGATTAGCAGTAGGCACCAGTAATTTATTCCGTAGAGCGCACCGCAATTACCCTGAATAGAATTATGCATGAAAAATGAATTTAAAATCGTGTTCCTGTTTCACGTTTTAACCACCCACTTGACTCTACCCTCTCTAGACGACAAGGGGGACTACGCGCCCATTTGCATTTTGTATTTTATAACCGACGAGCGACCCGCCTCAGCTTCGCAAAGGTGCTATGTTGATATTACGAGTAATATGGGCCAATGTGGAGTGACTTATAATATTATTACGATTTGTCTATAATACAGGATATCATTCCATTCAATTCCTCCTCTTCAATCACTATCTATTGCTGAAAACGGAATTAAAATCCACTGAATAGTTTAAAAAATCTAAGTGAACATACATCGGAAGCGACTACATTTTATACTATGTAATGATTATAACCACGGAACATAGAAAACGCTAAAGCTAACGGTTTGTGATGGTAATCGACTATGAAATTACCTGAAGATTTCAATCTTCCAAAACCAGCACAATCCAAAATTGTCTACCGTACCTCCTTATGGTAGGAGCATAGACTGACTTTTCATAAAATGAGGTATGTCTGGCTACCGCAGGCTCTTCCACAACAATATATCCTGAGGATGCTTCGGTTTCGGAGTGAAACGTAGAATTTTTCGTTTTTTCGGATGTGGGTGACGTTGACGCTTGGATTATTATCGAAGAAAGGTAAAATAAATAAATTGTTCCCTATAATGGATACTAAATACCTGCAGTTTTTTTTAACTGTACAGTCGAACTGTTCAGTTAAATCGGCCGTGTGTAGTCTCTGTTAAGTTTTTACTGTACAGTTTTATCTAATGATTTTGATTGAAATTTCAATTAAATAAAACTGTACAGTTAAAACTGCACAATTAAAACTGAAGATCTGAAAGAAATATAAATCTTGAAGAATTTAATGTTAATATTCAGTCAGTTTATCTTTCTGTAACTAGCTTTATGTAGTCAGTTAGAGCCACAATGAAACAATACGATGTTTCTGAGCAAATACCGATAACGTTCGCAAATATTTTACGGTTGAAAGAGGCCACGAAAATAAATCTGTGATGTAAAATAGTTATAGTTGAAAAATCTAGCTAAACTAAACTAAACTGCAATAGTTTAGTATATTATAAGTATAAAGTAGATTATGATATCGAGCGGGTTGCAGGGAGCCACTGAATGCAGGTGGCTCAATAATGTGTGTGACACTGTTGGACATCCTTACAAGAAGGATGTCCAACAGTGGACGTCGATCGGCTGATAATGATTATTAGTAGACCTTATTCTCATCTAAAGAGATAAAAGAATTGTAATTAAGATAAAATAATTGAATATATCAAAGCAAAGCGTGGTATCACTTGATATTACACTTTGCGTCATTGACCGTCTAGTCCTTATAATTACAGTGGAAGAATAAAAAACATATTAACAGAATTAGTTTTATATGTTCATTATTCAATATCAATAAGTACTGTAGAATAAAATGAAGTATATAATAAAAAGAACAAAGTTCTTTTTAGAATAAAAAGAACAAAGTTCGTTCAAAATAATATGATGCAACTTAATTCACTGTTTTTACAAAGCTATGATTTCCGGGTGATTCTAAGGGTGGACATATGTATTTATATTTAAAAAGCCGGTATCACGTAATCTGTCTGCTTCTGTGGTATTGCAGAGGTTATCTCTTATCATTAGGTGACCCGATTGCTTGTAATTTGCTATTGCTGAATTGTGTTTGCAAGGCATAGGAGGCTGTTTCTATAACTACAAGGCCGAAACGGAATAACCGTGACAAAATTGGGTCGTTGAATTAAATAATATATTAAATACAGCGTTATCGTGGGGACATTCCTCAACCAGTGGGCTTTAATAAACTAGTAGGTTGATGTTTTGGTGTGGCTAAGGTCGGGCCTACCATTAGGTGTGTATTAGTTATACGATGATGTATTACTATTTTACGACTCACTAATGGCATCAGCTTTGTGTGGGATATTCGCATCGATGGCCTACTTTTTGACGAAGTCGTTTGCCAAAAAAATTGGCTTTTTATTGGATACGACCTTTTCTACTAGCTTATTCATAAATCGTTGCACTGGGTATCTGATTTTATTTGCTTTTATACTTATTATGTACATGGGATTATTGTTTTAGCTTTTCATATATTTTACTAGTTAATATATTTATTTAAATATCACGTGTCTCAATCGGTGAAGGAAAACATCGCGAGGAAACCTGTTCACCAGAAAATTTTCTTAATTTTCTGCGTGTGTGAAGTCTGCCAATCCGTATTGGGCCAGCGTGGTGGACTAAGGCCTAACCTAACCTAACCTAACCTAACCTAACCCCTCTCATTCTGAGAGAAGACTCGAGCTCAGCAGTGAGCCGAATATGGGTTGATAACGATGATATTTATAATATAATAGCATGAGAAATCCTAATTTTTTGACCAGACATCCATACAGGCCTTCAGTTTATACCTACATTTGGTGTCAGATTGTTGCAGGTGTAGCGCTTAATTTTAGCTTGCTAACTTCAGTAGTTTTAATCTAATCGGAAGACTTCTATGTTGTATGGTTCAATAAATTCATCATAACAAATAATAAATAATTGATCAATGATCATCATATCTTTAATTTTTCATCCGATTTAAATAAAAACTTGTCTTCCGTCCATTAGTTGCTATAAACCGGACTTATCATTTATGTATAATCTAAATGTACATATATATCTGATATGTATGTAAGTAATTACCTAAAGATGTCATCACTTTCCGTTTCAGTTAAATAAAAAAAATACCCGTTGAAGGTGACGATGTTAAGGCAAAACGCACAATTAATGGCGTCTGAATGACTTCCTAAGCACCATAATTAGAGCTAGACTTGTGTTTGCACTTAGAATGCGTACAGTGATTACTGCCTTATATAGATCTGTTTGTTTGTGTTATACGGAAGAATTAATGAACTCCCTTGTTGAATTGTAAAGTACATGACTTTACTTTGTACTAACTAATTCAGTTGGTTAAGTCGTCAAGTAGAATAGAATATGCACTGTTGTTTTTTAATCGGGAGGTATTGGGGACACATAACAAAGGAATAAGTTGTCTTGGTAGCTTCGACCTCAATGATTTATCTTAATTACTAGTTGTTCAGAATTCGTATTAAAGCAATGTTTTAGAGCAACACTGTAGAAATAAGTCAATGCTAATGACATTGCCATATCCTGAATAAAATGTACTTGGGTTTTAAGTCTCGTTTGCCTTTAATGCGAATCCTACGTCTGATTAATTGTCCTACAAAATCTACTGATGATGATGAAATGATTGTTTTGGTAATTTCGAGATAATCCCATATGTGTCTTTTGAGTAGCTTCTACATCATGAGTTAATTGGTTTGGTGTTTAGTTTCGTGTAAAAGACAGTCAAATAACTTATTCTACGTATGGTAAAGTTGTTATCTCGTATTCGCTTGGCTGTCTACACTACATCTGAGAGAATCAGCCGCACAGATCTTTATGCGTTCCGGCTGCGATTTACGATTGCTAAATGTTTTTAGAACTACTGTATTTTCTATATGTACGACGATTTCGGAATACGTGTTTTCTCTATTCCTATCGACTTAATAATCAAGTGTGAATGATTGATTATATTTGTATGTTTATTTGTGCAAGTGACGATTTTCTCTATTACCAAAACATGTCAAGTTCGATTCAAAAAATTCTTGTAACATTTGTTTATATCGGTTAGTTTCTGTCTCATTATTCCAATACAGTATCTTTTTACCTGAGAAGATATCACCAGTTAAGGTCTCTATCTATCTATCTATCTATCTATCTATCTATCTATCTATCTGTAGTTCTATTTTATAACGACATATTTATAATTTTATATTGTGTTGTGAGTCTCGAATTCGTCTCCATCTCTCTGTCTAACACGATACAAAAAAATACCAATCAAGTTAAAAACCTCCTCCTTTTTAAAGTCGGTTAAAAATAGAGACATACAAAAGTCATACTATCAAGTTATAAAAACGTCGTTACAAAATAACGCTACCACAGAATATGGTGCTACTGGAATAGTAACTTTTGGACTTTGAAGTCACTTCTGAAAACCTTTCACGGTTTTCTTGTAGTAAGAGCATATTAATAAGTATACGAGTATGTAGTTGTTATAACCTAAGCATCGGTAAGTGATAAAATTATATAAGACATTATGAGCAGGTGCTCATTTAAATATTTCAAGCTACGTTAGCCCCGTAATATAATCCATTATTTCCAAGCGCCAACAAGTATTAATTTAATAGCACTGCGTACTGCGAAGCCAGCTAGCTATGAATATGATGTCATTTGTTGTGATGTTTATAACGGGCATATCCTAAGTATTGATATGAAGGCTATGGAGATTTCTCTGTTGTCAAACATTACTGTTACTGGGGATTAATGTAATATTATTTACTGATTTCCTTTTAGTAATGCTGAACAGTTTTTGAACGACTTCATAAGACACATCTGTTGCTGTTAAATACAATATTATATATTATATAATGTAATGTATATTGTAATGTCCACTATCTTCTCTATTTTTTAAGTACTTACAAATTTTTCAGCCGAATTTTGATAATTTGTAGTCAGTGTCCCCTTAAAAATATAATAGTTTCGATTATAACTTTTGTACTCGCATGTACTCTATTAAATACATTTGTTGTAGGTACGAATATGTATAGTCAAAGTACATAATATTTTATTATCCGCAACGCGTTAGTAACTGCACGCAAAAAATTAAATAATATAATTATAACTTGATACGCGCAAAAAATATCATACCTTTTGTATGTAATAAGGATATGGATTGATGTTATTTATTATTCTCATTAAAAATAAAACATTGTAGATTCTGTATTCATAGTAAAGAGAATTTCAAGCTTAATTTGCAAAAACAATTTGAGTAAGCCAAATTGGACG
This sequence comes from Bicyclus anynana, assembly GCF_947172395.1. NCBI lineage: Eukaryota > Metazoa > Arthropoda > Insecta > Lepidoptera > Nymphalidae > Bicyclus > Bicyclus anynana. Next base: position 4,106,246 of record NC_069090.1, read on the forward strand.
ATACAGAAATGAAAATCGACATCTTGGCAATCGCACAAAAAATTATTTCATTTGAACGGTACAATACGATATGAAGTGAAAAGTTTTAATTAACGTCAATTTTACTCTTATTTCTAGCTAGTCTTTCCCTAATACATACCAGTATATAACCATTAAAACCTTGTTTATTGTTTTATTTTGTTGGTATAGCAATAGATAGACAAAGGCATAGAGCGTAAGGGAACTTTATTTAAAGAAGTATTTACGAGTAATACTTAGAGCCGGGATAGGCCAGCGTGGTGGACTATTAATTTAACCCTTCTCATTCTGAGCAGAGACTTGTGCTCAACAGTGAATAAGTTGTTAATGATGATGATGGTGATATAGAAGGATGAAGTAGAAAACAATTTGTTTGCCTTCGTTAAGTCTACATCTGCCTACATATTGCAAGAAACGCTTAAAATAAATTAAAATGTAGCAAAAAGTAAAATATACTCCACGTATTAATCACCGCACGTGGGTTATCAGATAAAACAAACGCAATAAAGTTCTCGTCTCCCCAGATATCCATAGCAATGATCTAACCCCACTTATCTCAATTTGTTTACAGCTCCACCATTTTATACGATGTTTCCTGTTAAACGAAGGAAGGTCGGCGTTGAGGATGGAAAAAAATGAGTTTTAAAATTGGCTATGCGTCTTTGTGCATGTGGGATTTTACCTTATTTTTAGGATGAAAATAAGAAGATAGTTCTTAGTAACGTTCGACGCTATTTCAACTCTTATCTTAACTCTATACTTCTATGCTAATATTATAAAGAAGTAAAGCTTGTGGTATTTTAATCTACAATTCTTTTGTCACTAGAAAACAACGTTATTTGTAAGTGTTCGTGAATGTGTGGCTATATTTCATCCCCGTATTCCCAAAGGAACGGGAACTGCGAGGGTGAAACCGCGGGGCGTTGGTTGTCTCAAATAAATACCAAATAAAAAATATCTTGCTAAAACTCTACAAAAACATGCCTACTGAATCAAAGAAAGTCAAACTTAACGAATATTAGAACGGAAAGTCAGTGTTTTCGCAAAATGAAGTAGACGTAGAACGCTTGTACCTACTGAATTGACTGCTAAACATAATAAGTATAATTTTACTTACTTGAGTAAGAACGCAAAACCCCATTCTAAACTATGTGTTAGAACAACTAAAAAGTAGTCCGCGTTCACGCAAGAGAAGCACCAGACCGCGACGTGTGAAGACAGTGAGTTATGCTGTTATGCACTGTGTAGTTCCCGCCTCGCAACTAGAGGCCGTCTGCAAGGTCGCCAGTTTGATGCTACCAAAGCTATAGACAATAAGTAGAGTAATTGACAATGGGTTAATCGTAAACATTTAAAAAAATAAGTTTATTAAAAATCGTTTCTTAGACTACGTCATATTACGAGTATCTATCTGCTTGCAAATTTTCAGTGCTAACCCATTTTCAATACTTTACTGTTGTTTGTTGCGGTTAATAAATAACGGCTGCCTTTACATTTGGCCTTGCAAGGTCTCCATTTTAATTTGCTCCCATGGTTTTTATTAAGAAAAATATTGACAATACATATATTATGAGGAGTTAATCTCGAATGCTTAAAGCACCTAATAAAATATAAGAGCTAAAGGCTAACCGTGGTTTAACGTTTCTTTGCTTACACAAAGTTTGAAGATGTTATAAAACTTACCACTGCACTAATAACTTAAATTTCATAGGGCAAAGTTTCAAGAAGTTTTTTTCTCTTTTCACAAATTAGTATTTGTTGAAAGCAGTACTTATTGTTTAAAAAATAGCACATAGTTTCTAAAATTTACTCTCAGTCGTGAGTGATTTTAGAAATGAGTAATTTATTCCTGAATACATTGCAGTTCAGTGTTTTCACAGAGAATTAACCTTACATCAAGTTATTATTCTGCATTTAGTTTTCGAGTTTCCTGCATGATGAATACGTATTTCCATTGAATTTCTCGCCGGCTCTTCGTTTAACATTCTGTGATAGATTCGTTACATCATATTCTAATGAGGTCTACTCGAGAGGCATGTCGAGACTTCATTCCGTCTTAATTATACGTTTTGATGCCTGAAGCATTTGAATAATTTGCTCGCTGGGTACCTGTTTGCTTCTAATGAATTCCCGATATCGAGAATTTCTCGTACCTGACTACAGTTTCTAGTAAATTTTCAATTTGATTTGATTCGAAATTACTTGGAAATTGTAAAAGGACTTATATAATTTAGTAACCAACTCTCAGATTAACTATATAAAATCTCAGATTAACTAAATATGAATTTATTGACCTTGACTTCATGAGTTTTTTTATCAATTTCTTATATACATATATTAGAAACAAAGTATCGTTATTTATTATTGCTTCATAATGCCAATTGTATGATTGTTCTACGCCATTGTCATGTATTGTTAAAGAATATATTAATGGTATTCTTAAAACAGGTTTTTCCTTAACTTATAAACTTATATGAAAAACTTAACTGTGTATTAAAAACTGGTTTACAGTTCCTGATGTAGTTGCTGTTTAAATAATTTTAAAAATAATTATATTTTGGTGTGTTTAAAAATAGACTAATTTAATTTTAACATAACATATAAAAGTACTCCATTCCAGTATTCCATTCGCGGATTCCATTCAAATTATTAAAAGTAGATTACTTAATAAATTCACTTTTGATGAACAATGTTTTGGACAAGGGACCATTCACAAATAACAACCGTAATAATGTCACACGAGTTTTATGTGTAATGATGTCACTCACATCCGCATATTTTGTGTGTCCCTTTCCCTGGTGTGACGTCACTTATAACGAATCAATAATTCTTTACCCGAGAACGTGCAGTTTTAACTGTACAGTTTTGTCTAATCGAAATTTCAATCAAAAACATTGAAAAAATAAACTGTACAGATAAAACTGACGGACACTACACTACACACGGACGATTTAACTGAACAGTTCGACCGTGCAGTTTTGACTAAATGGTCAAAACGTTGTTTTGTGTAATACGGTTTAAGTGGAAACATTCGTGATAAGCATAAGCAAATGCCTTAAATGATTACTTACAATTATTAACGTCAGTAATTTTAAATCTTTTAAATTTTTTCTCTCCTAAAAGGAGGGAGGCCTGGCCCTTTAGTGTGCTCGTTAAAATAGATTGATGATGATGCTGATGATTTTTTATGTTTCAGTGACATTGAAATGAAGGGTTTTAATGCTTTAGATTAAGAATTGGGCAAACGTGGTAGGCTATTAGGGTCTCTTTTTCTGAGAGGAGACTCTTTAACAGTAAGCCGAATATGGGTTGTTAATGATGAATGGTTTAGGTTTATATGCGTCCAAACAGGAAGCTTAATGACTCCCCCTCTAATGTCACACATTGTTCGTCTCTCTCTCCTTCAATAAATGACGGAAGTTATGGATATACCCCACTGAATCTCACGTGATACACGGTACAGGAAAATCTTTTACCCGGCTACGAGTGCAAAGGCGGGGCGTGTCAGCGGACTGCTAATGTGTTATTAAATTTAATTACGACGCCCCCAGTAGACAGGACGGAAGGCAATTGAATAATTTCGTATAATAATGCAGCGTGAAGTAACTGGAGTTGCACGAGCAACAAAAAGCTCAGCTGCGTAACGTTTAATAACTGTTACGGTGTTGTGCAGTTTAAATTATCATGAGAGTTGTTTGTTGGGTACGAGTAATGATGCCACAGTGGATATGAACTCTGCATTTGATTCGAAGGGCGTCGGTTTTATTCCGGTCTGGGGCATGCACCTATAACTTTTGAGAAATGTGCATTTTAAGAAATTAAATATCACGTGTCCCAACGGTGAATTAAAACATTCTCTACGTGTGTGAAGTCTGCCAATCCGCATTGGGCCAGCGTGGTGAACTATTAGCCTAACCCCTCTCATTTTGAGATGAGACTCATACTTAACAGTTGAATATAGATTGTTAACCAATTGGGTTTTATGCGAATCTCTTAAACGAATAAACAAGTTTAGAAATCCGTTATCAAGGATTGGTCAATGTCATGGTAGATGAATTGTTTCGATACTTGATTTGATTTCTTAATCGAATTTAAAAATTGTACTATAGCTTAATTAGAATTTTTGGTTGGTCTTTGAAAACAAGAAATAATAAATATAGTTCAAGTACATATTTCTCGAGAATCGCCTACTGTGCCATAAATATTTTAAATTGTTATTTAAAAACACAAAATTCCTTCCAACAAATAACAAATTCCTTTCTCAATAAATAATCCGTTTAACAGAATGCAATCTGTCGTTTTCAGTCAATAACGTAACAGGTTTACAAGTTTAGATTAGTTTTCTTTTCTCACAAACTTTTCCGTCTTCGTTTTCTTTGTAGCATCTTTGTATTTAAAAATCTTATACTAGCGGATGGCCGCTACTTCATCTGTACTTCATCTGTGTGACATTAGGCTTTTAACTAAACTATTTATCTACGTCCAACTTTGATGATATAAAATTATATTATTACATTTTCTTTGACCATCCAATTAAAATTTTTATTCAAAGTATAGTTATTTATTTATTATTTCAACTCTCTAATTCAACAAAGATTAAATTATTAATTTAATCTTAAAGAAGATTTTAGATAAATAAGATTTTTATTTTACAGACGTTATAATCACTAACCTTACGCTTACGTTTATGGTCTTTGTTGTTCAAACCAACAACATTGCGAATTCGTCATGCGTAGGTTGTATTGTCTAACGATTATGCAACTAAACACTTTGCTTTAAAGTTCTGTTTGCTAATTTAGCGGATAGTGGTTTTTAAGGTTAAATATTGTATTTTGTTAATTTTGTTTAAAAGACAAACGAGCGAATGTGCCAATGAAAATGCTCTTCGAAATTACGCAAATTGTTTACATTTTTTTAGTAAGTAATAGATTTTTTACTCTACTTTAAATATAGTATAAGATATTATAAGAAAAATAGAAGGCAATCGACGATAGCGCAGGTAATTTGCAATGTCCTTATGTAATCCTCAAGATAAAAACTCAATACAGCGAACACAATAATGTGAATGAATTGCGAATCTAAAGATGGTCTATAATTACTCGAGGGGTGACGTAAGTGTAGCCATGTTACCGAATCGGTATAATGTAGTGCGTGGATTGAGATACATTTAACAATGAGCGATAACAGTAATGTTCTATGGAAATACTTACGGTTATATGTATTAGGTTTTAGCTCTTTATTAGAATTAAATTTGATGTGAACTAATATTCTTTGGTCTTTCCACACTTTGTTACCATGCACCCACATTAGCTTATCTCTTTCCATGTTGTCAGCATGACCAATGGCAAATGGCCTTTCCTAAAAAATAGAGTTACTATGCTACAGTTAATGAAATCTGTAATAATTAACATTGCATGAAACTCTGTGTGATTATAATAAACCTCCCAAAAAATTATAATAAACTGTTCTTTCATTGCAAACATGTTAAACAAATAAACTCTGTTTTTGCAAAGCGAAACAAAAAACTTTTTAAGCAAGCCAAATACTTCGAAGTACAGCCTTCAATGGTAGGCGTCCACACGATCCGCATCGGACGCATTTGTATGACTTTCTATACAAATAATACTAAAATCCGTTTGATGTGATGCGTCCGATACGTACGATGCGGATCTGTGGACGAATATGAGTTTGTTAATGACTTCAGAACTTCTTTTGTTGTCGCTGACACTTATTTAATAATTTTGTCTTATCAAACAAGTCATACTATATTGAGAAATTTAAAGTAAATGGTAGTTAATTCAATTTCAAGCATCACGTTTCAACACCATAATCATTGTGTAAAAGTGGTTTAACGCGGCTAGCGTGTACATAAATTACTATACTAAAATAATTTTGCATAGATATTAGGTGTACTAGTTCGTAACATACATTCTAGGTAAATTTAACACACTGCTGGCAATTTAAAAAGCAATCATCCAGCTGGGTGAACTCGGTAATGTCAGCGGTAGCACGACTCTAATCCAGTCGGAATTATGAGAAAGAGTAAGCCTCGGTAGGAAATAACATTAGCATTAGCTACCGAGATAAGCTAATGCTCACAAAGATTTTATACTATTACATATGTCACTAACGCGTCCAAAATGATGCGATCAAGGGTGGCTAATTGTCTTAATTTCATTTAGTCGCATAGTAAACAAAAAAGTTATTTAAACAAATAATACGTAAATATTGTCTACAATGGCGAGTTATCCATATCGTTGATTATTACGATGTAATCGGTTTAATATGCTGTTACTAATTCGAATCTGTCCATCCATTAAGTGCAACCGGTGCAATCAATAGATAATGCAGTAATCTTTTTATCAACCAATCAGTAAAATATTTTCGGAGAATCGTATTGAGGAGTATTATCCAATCACTGGCAAGTCCGAATGCAATGCGTACTGCATTTATATGTGAAATAGCGTCCCCTAAAAAGATATAATAACTGCTACTGTGGTTAGTATGACAATATTTTGATTAATTTTGGTCTTTAAATGTTCCGTCTTCCAATTTTCGTAATATTCGAATAAAATAGCAACGTAAAATTTACTACACAAGCTTCCTTAATACCAACATCGACTGTCTAAACATATATCACGGCAGGACTTGGCATGGCTTGTAAAGCATTTTTTTGTATCAATCTATTAACTATTAGCCCAGTGGTTTCATCCGCGTAGTCCCCGTGTCTATGGGAATACACGGATAAAACATAGCCTATGACACTCACAAACAACGTGGCTTTTTATTGGTTAAAAAATCGCTTCAGTAGAGCCAGAGACTACTCCCTACAACCTCATAAACTTTATCTATTTGTAATATTAAAACATGCTATAGAAATGGCTCCAAAAGCCAAGTTAGGTAGTATCAAATATCAAAAGTTCACGGTGTAAAAATAAAAGTACTATAAAGATAAACTGTGAAGGCGGTCTTTTTTATCTTTTAGAAGTCTATTGTGCTTTTCACCGGCTCTCCCATGTGAGCGCCGTGAAGCGTGCAAGGTCACCGCATCTCGTTAGCGGCCATTCAGGTGTTTCCCTTTGCTCCATCTGCTAACGAATGAATGAATGGCTTGAGTGTTGCCATAATTTACAATTTGATTCAATGAAGAGAAAACTTTTCCATTTCGAAATTAAGTTTAAAGTAATATTTTTTTTAACCAAAATCTAAATTGAGAAGGTTCTCATAGTGTTTAACATTTCATGTTCTTTGGAACGATGGTTTTTGGTTATTGATCCAAATTATCGAAATTTCTTTTTGTCACATCTAGTAAGACTAGGAAAATCATAAATGTATTAAAATTCTTTGATTTTATTTTAGATTTTAACATTTTTTATTTTTTAATCTCCTTTACAAACTGTATTATAGAATTAGCAAAAGTGTTATCTACGAGTATAAGTGCGTCTATCGAAAAATTCCGTGATGAAAAATGCATTGGCAGCGTCAATCATGCAAAGACTTCTCGCAAGTTATTAGATTCAGTTGTATATGCATCATCGTACATTGTCTTTCACTTTTGCTGTGGTTTTTAACAGATGATCGAATACACTTTTACGTCGGCTTTCTTTTTTAATGTGCGTGTATGGTAACAATAATATGTGCGTCTCAGATAATGGTACGTGTGTGTGAATGGGAGAGATGAAGTCTATTGTAATTTAGCCAAGCGCATTAATTGATACTATTTTTAACCGACTTCCAAAAAGGAGGAGGTTCTACGTTCGACTGTATGTATGTTTTACTATCTTCTATTAGTTCTGTATATTGATCTACATTGTACAGTACACAAATCTATGTATTGTCTGGTTTCATAGTTTGATCATAGTCTACTCTAGACACTTTATTATTTAAAATGTTATACTCAAAAAAAAACATACATACAGCCGAACGTAGAACCTCCTCCTTTTTGGAAGTCGGTTAAAAATAGCATATTGTTATCTTTCGTTTTCGTTTACAGACATGTTGACACACACTAATTATTTTATTTAATGAAGCTCCAATGTTAAATGTGTACATTTACATACTAAAGTTGAAATTACAGCTCAAATATTTATTGAAGTGAGAAAAGTCTCGCTAAGCGACGTTATAACAAACCTACTCTGACAATACCGTTAACCCAGCCATTAATGGCGTCGGTGTCAGACGACCGGAAACATTGCTATCTTGGTACCGGATACAACAGCTCCGCACTCAGGACCTCCATATTCCAAACTGGTTAATATAAACCTCCATTTCAAGAGTCCATAAAACCCTATATGGGATCTTGCGTTTGCGGAATCACCTTTATAAAACTTTATACGATACCACTGTGATTGTAGATATTTATAGTCTTAACCAAACTGTAATTACCTATCCTATTATAAGGAGTCAAAGAGTGCGTTATTTGTATTTTTTCCACATTTAGAAAGTGTATTTTAAATAACAATTTGGCAAGCTTTCCTAATCTTGCTCTCCAAGTTTATTGCGTGTGACTCATCTTCCAGAATATGCTTGTATTTTGGAAGATGAGTTGGAAAAACAAAAATATAATTTTTCACCATAGAATCACTTTAGAAACTTGGAGAGGTAAACATCATCTGTTGTGACTCTGATAACAACCATGTATCGGAATTGCGCCTGACCTCGTGACGATCATGTCAGATTGCAGTCATATCTGACCACAGTAAGAGTACGCAGTGCACTCTCCAATCATCATCTCCTTTTCCATTCCAATCAATTAGTGTGGTCGGCACAATATGTCATGCTTTTCCATTCAACTCTGACATAAGTCATAAGCTCATTGTTTACTCTTTTTACAATACATATTGTTAGAAATTTAATTATATGATGATTATGAATACATTGAATAACCTGTAGGAACTAGTTTGTTGAGCTGTATATTTTGGTCTGTGATAGTTAGTAGTTGCTTCATTTATGATTTGTAGTCTATGCTCGAAGAAAAAGATCAATGTCATGTACAATATATGATTGATCAGAGGATAACATTCGATGTAAAAATATGTTTTTTTGATAAAGTTATTAAACAAGTTTTTAATCGACATGCGGAATACAGAATTAATTCAGTTTGCCTGTCTTTTATTTCGCCTGTCTATTAATATCTTCTTTCACGTACTCCCACCATCTCTTATTTACCTTTCCTCTCTTCTTGTATCGTTCCTATTACAATTTCAACATCATTTGACCCTCCGCATCATATGTTCATTGCTCATAACTTGTTACTTATTAACTTATTTTGTCAATGGCGGACTTTCAGACTTTCTCTTACATACGAGTAGTGCACTGTTTTCAATATTCTATTTAAACTATTATTGACATTTTGGAGAGTTATTTGCTCCGACCAACAAAAATAAAGAATCCCTATCCTCGAAAAGCGTTGCAAAGGGATATGCAACGCTTTTCGAGGATACATCTCGCATGAAATATTATTTTATGACAAATATATTTAGGACCGGAGCGTTTTATAATTTTGGGTGTATAAAATTTACAGAAAGGCAGACAAAAGGAGTAAAACACTCTAATTAAATGATAGAAAGTGTGAAACATCGTTTTCGAACAGTGTTACCGGTTCAAAATGATCATGCTTTTAGATTCGATTGCCACCTGTCTTCGACACTTTCGACTTCTACCTTTCATGCAGTTTTGCACCACTTTGTTATAAGTACTATATTGTTGGGATACTTAAGGAATCTTTTTAATCCTGCAAGACATTAGCAGACGGCCGCGAAATTACCGAAAAAAACATTTTGATTATGAACTCAAAAAATTATACTAATGAAGATTTTTAATCTCTTTATTTATTCCGATTGGTATGAAATTTTACTTATCAAACGAGTATAAACAAAATTCGCTCTTGTTCACTTCGTGCCCGTACTACTATGTTTTCTGTGCCGAGAGATACGTGCACATTATGGGTACCTACTTGAAAGTGAACTTGCCTCTATTAGATTGTTTGCTTGCCACTTATAAACCACTTTCGATATCGCGTCTTGTAAACTATAGTTTTTGTAGATATACTGTATGTGTGAGGTAACGTACACTCGATAGTGAACAGTGTATACATCTCTGACATACGAGAGGCGTAAGGCCGGGTTCCCACTACGCAGGACCAAATTTACAGGTAGAAACTGCAGGAAGGGCTAGTCAGGCAAAAATATTGAGCCTGGTATTTTTACCAGGCCTCCGCACAGGTCCAAATTTAATTGACTGTACGATTTTCTTGTAGGATCTTTCCGGTGTCCGGTTTTCGGAAAATCTGCCAGTCCTGCGTAGTGGGAACCTTACCTAATAAGTTGGTTGATAACAAATTCTCGTGACCCGTTCATTTCATTGGAATGTAATGTAAGCGTGGCCTATTGCAATTTAGTGGAACGCACGCTTAGTGAAAGGCCCTAAAATGCTTTATATGATATAACCATGAAATGCCATGAATGGTTGGCAAGGCAATGGGCAATTGGTTAAGGGAATCTTTTGATGCTTCCATTGATTTTTTGAACTCTGATTTAACATCAAGTCTTAACTAAATAGAAATAAAATAGACCTGCATTTACCCAGGACTTGATGGTGATCATACATATTTGTTTACTATTTGTATTGTTTTTCACATGCTTAACAACTGTGTTAGTTTCAATAAGAGGTTCAAAGTTATGGTAGGCAAAACCTGTGCATAAAAAATGTGTTTTTAGCCTAAAAACTCGTTTCACCTTCAAAGTTTATCGGTTACCCACATCGGTGCTGTATTGTATTTGAATCACATTATTCCAATTTGCCTGCCAGACTGTTGCCTTTTGTTTGTTTTTGGATGATAAAAGAAACATAACTTAACATTTCATATCCCTTACTGAATGAATCTATGGATTTAGTGTACATGTCTTCTTCTACCTACTTTAAATTTAACCTCCTTCTTGCAAGTTTCAATCCTGGGCAAATTAAAAAAAAAAACTGAAAAATGAGAATCGAATAATTTTTCAGTCAATTTTCGTTTATGGTGGTGACTTAAATGGACATATTAAAAGTGATTAAATGGAATGGTTTTGAACTTATTGTTGTCATACGATATTAGATAATATAAATTTAGCATTATTGTATTGCGAATGTATTAGGAAAAGATGATTTTGTATTATTATCTATTGTTCTCTATATTCTCTCAAATAGATAGTTTCCGTTGTTTATCATCATCTTTCCTTCTTGATTTCAATCTTGTAATCACGATTCAGTATATTTCGTCCTGACAATTGAGTCTATAACTGAATGTTATGGATTTTTAAGTTGTGTATAGAAATTCTCGTACCGTAAGCAATACTCGTAGAGATATAACTTCCGCGCTGGCGGCGGAAACGCCGGCAATCAGAAAGTCGTACCTTCGACTGCCTGCCTACGCAATCCGTCAGGTTTTATTGTCTTATGCTTGACTTCCGCGTTATCTTGCACTATTATAGAAACTAAATATATAGGAGTTGCTAATATTATAGTAAAAGGGAAAGTAACGACAGTAATAACACCTTAGACCTTCGTACATGTTTTAGGTATATCTTGTACTTTGCGTTTATGTTTATCACTTAATCCTTGGAACTTCTTTAATGTACTACAGATTAGTTACAGCTGGTTATTATTTAGAGGAGAATAGAGAGAGAAAGTATGTAGTTTAGGTGAACCTGTCTTATGAATTCTATTTTGCGACTCCAGCTTTAACTCTCTTTTTTTAGGGTTAAATTTGTATCTGCTTCCAAAAAAAATTGTAATCAAATTTAACCCAAAATCATTATAGATCATCATTGAAGGCGTGACTAGGGATTCATGCATTCGTGACCGCGTTTACAATCGTGACATGTCTACTAGAAACCGTTTAATAACTAGCGTTGTCTAATGACCGTGTCTCATTCTGCCAGCTTGTTGCACAAGGTCCCATTCTTACGTTTGCTGTTTACTTTGTTGCTGGAGCTGATAGCGAACGAGTCTCGGTTGTGTCGTTTTTAGTAAATATATTATGTTCACTTGAGCACGCTGCTGTGTTGTTTCGTTGCTGATTTCCCGAGGGATTAAGAAAATATTCCGCAAAGTTTTTACGTTATAAAATTCATTTGGAATTTTTTCGTTTTTGTAGTACAGTATAACAACAGATTGAAAAGCGGACAAAGTTAATGAAACATGTGGAATCAATCTTTCTGATAAAGACAAAACTGTTTAGAAAAATTTAATACTTAAAGCTGAATAGTACAAGGGAAAATGAAATCACAGAGAACAAGAGCCCAGTCTCCTTTGTTTTTCTGTTATCTTATCTTCTTGTTGTTTCTTGATATTGTACTTGCTTTTCGCTTAGTTGGATACGAAGAAGAGTGTATAACGTGGTGTCATAGAATGTGACTATTTTTTTATGTAGATTAAGACTGCCTACAATTTGGTGCTTCTGACTCCGACTGAAACTCCAAAACTACTCCACTGACTAAAAAAATCTTACACCATTAGAAAGCTACACATGTAACATGACATAAGCATAACATAATATAACGAAAGGATCGTGGATTTCATCCTAATCCTAACGATTTAGCCGAAAGATTGTAGTCAAGGACTAACTTGTAGAGAATAAAAAAAAAAGTTATATTTTACTTTATATATTGTGACGGGAACAAAAACTACGCGGGTTAAACAGAGGACGTCTGCTAGTGGTCTATAACTAGCAAATAGAACTCTACATGAAATTGGTAGATTCTCTCCTTGACGATTTATCGCTATCGATTAGCGAGCTCGAGAGAGCAAGTTTGTGTCACGACTGCGAGTAAGTCATGCGTGATTCTACGATATTACTTCTATTGACGGGATTCTTCAATGGATATTTGGAATTTACATAATTCTGTAAGTAAAACAACTGACACAAGAAATGGAGAATTTCATTTTATTCGGTATGTATGGTTAAACGTACCTAAATGTTAATAAATAATTTAACAAACAATACTTAGATTTTTGTAGCCTGTTTCGCTGTTAAAATTTCTTTATTTTGCAAGTTAGCAGCCTTTATCTTTTAGAGGCGCTTCTCACCTTCAGTTTTAAACCTTCAGTTTTAACTGTACAGTTTTGTCTAATCGCTGTTTCAATCAAATCATTAGAAAAGACTGTACAATAAAAACTGACAAACACTACACACTGACGATTTAACTAAGCAGCTCGACTGTTCAGTTAAAACTGCAGGTCTCTAGCACGGGTTAGACAGCTGTAATTTACTTTGTTAATTTAAACCCGGTATATGTACATAACATTTCGCCAAATCTCGAAATGTTCATACACAGAGTTTTCGTACATTCATTTGTGTACCTACACATATTTATATTTTTCAATAATTCATTAAGTACTCCCTCCAGAAATCACTGTAGCTCGTTTATTTAATGGGAATGAAAAGGCTTTTGAAATGCGTAGTTCTATTACTGTGCATGTGTATTTCGCTCGACTGCAATATGGTGCAGTGCTCTAACTTATATTCGCTTTTTGGGTTATTCAAATATGATTAAAAAAAACCATGCTACCCCAATGCGGGTTGGTTGCCTTCATATACGTAGAAAATTAAGAAAATTGTCAGGTATGCAGGTATCCTCACGATGTTTTTCGCTCACCGTTTGAGACAGTGATATTTAAATTCTTAAAATGCATGTAATTGTAAAGTTGGAGGTGCCCTGTACCGAATTCGCTCTCCGAATCGCAGGCAGAAATCATTTCCATTGAGCTATCATAGCCCATCTACAAATCATGTACTAGATAGCATTGCGCTGTTTCTTATGCATTGAACAAGCTACTTAGTTCTCTCTGTCCACCGTTTGAGGACACATTAAAACATCTACCTACAGTTGAAAAATCTCGACTCTAAATGGCAACCCACACGCAAAATGCCTTTCAAGCACTTGACCCGATACAATTGTTCTGATTCTTGTGTTAATGCTTTGAACGGCAAGGTTGCTACCGTTATAGTTCATACAATAAGGTTTAGATTAGTATAAAATAATATTCTTTGTATGTACGTGGGTACTCTAAGAGCAAATTAGGCTAAGAGCCTAGGAGGTACTCGTGATGATGATGATGAATATTATAAAAAGGAAAGATTTAATTGTTTGTTTCGTCATCAACCCATATTCGGCTCACTGCTGAGCTGCTGAGTGGATATGACCTCTGCCTCCGATTCCGGGGGGTGTAGGTATGAATCCGACCCGGGCATGCACCTCTAACTTTTCAGTTGTGTGCATTTTAAGAAATTAAATACCACGTGGCTCTAACGGTGAAGGAAAACATCGTGAGGAAACCTGCATACCAGAGAATTTTCTTAATTCTCTGCGTGTGTGTAGTCTGCCAATCCGCGTTGGGCCAGCGTGGTGGACTATTAGCCTAACCCCTCTCATTCTGAGAGGAGAGTCGAGCTCTGCAGTGAGCCGAATACAGGGTTGATAACGATTCTCATGGGAATGGGAATTGCTTAAATTGTTAGAGTATGTCGTACTATAATTTACGGGACATCCTGTATGTGGCTGTATATATTTTTCATAGAGGCGTCGTTTTAGTGTAAACTGGCCCTAATTTGTAGAATTCCATAAAATAATAATAATAATTGGAAATTGTAGTGCACCGTTTTATCCATAAAAGGTTTAACCGCCCTACAGTTAGTGCAGACTTTCTCCGGTGAAACCTAGTAGGAACATTAATTGAAACACTTTCTCGATCTGCCCATGCCTCCAGGCGTTGCACGTATTTCCCTTTTACAAAGATTCGGTGTTACATTGTTAACAGTTCTTTTGTTCTGACGTAACAGTCAGACTTCGCTTGCATATCGTACAACCTACTCGTACATAAGCCCTCATTCGCACGAGAGTTTTTTTAACGGACGTTAAAAAAACGGAGCGCTAAATGTATACAAATAATATTATAGACAGGTTAAACGATACACAAGTTAGTGGTGTTGTAGGGAGTGATGTCTGGATCTACTGAATCGATTTGGAAAATTCTTTTAAAACACAAACGCACAAAGTCACATACTACCTCTTTGTTAATAGTAGTACAGTTGACATGCATAGCTTATAAAGCTTAGTTTCTACAGTTTATTTTTATATTAGAGTCATGTTGAGTCGTGAGTCGTGACACATATGAATGTTGACCCGTACGGACCTCTTTTATACGTTTTAGAATTCACTTTAGGTAGGCTTAGTCGTGGCAAGTAGAAAAGTAGGCATTCCTAAACTCTAGACTCAATCCTAAAAAGACTAATATCGGTTTATGATGATTTGTTTTTCTTTTAATATTACTAGCGAAGTATTTAAATAAATAAACACTTGATTACAGCATCGGTGCTAGCAAAAAGTGTTAATTTCCTCTGGCCTTGCTCAATGTTAGAGCTGAGTATTAAAGGAACTAAATTATTATACAAGAACACACATTAGTAGGTAGGTAGCGTTCGTCGGATTGCCGCTTAACTAAAATTAAGATCTTTTCAATTTATAATAATATAATAAAGATGTTTGTGGTATTGTAGGAGGTAATCTTTGTACAGAAAGAAAGAATCTACTGAACAGTTTTAGAAAATTCTTTTACCACTAGAAAAGTTGTTTGTGGAGCTATATTTAATTGAACAATCGATTAAACTGTTCGATTAAATCGTCCGTGTGTAGTGTCCATCAGTTTTATTTGTATAGATTTTCTAATGATTTTGATTGAAATTTCGATTAGATAAAACTGGACAGTTAAAACTGACGGTCTTTTATTACGACTTTATTTTTTTAATTTTTCTTGACATATTTGTTGAAGTAAATAACAACATAACAACACGTGCAAGCGAAAAGATAACATCAATAATATGATAATATTAATCATAAATTCCTTAAATGGTCAGTATAATCTTATCTGACAGGAGACGACGTCATACACGATTTATCTTAAATCAGTCACTTATTCACTATATTTGACGTATGCTAGTTGACATAATATACGAAATTGAGATTTTATGTAAAAAATAATACGGAGGTCCTGGGTGTGATCCCCGGCTGGGCAGATTGAGATTTTTTTAATTTGTCCAGGTCTGGCTGATGGGAGGCTTCGGCCGTGGCTAGTTACCACCCTACCGGCAAAGACGTACCGCCAAGCGATTTAGCGTTCCGGTACGATGTCGTGTAGAAACCGAAAGGGGTGTGGATTTTCATCCTCCTCCTAACAAGTTAGCCCGCTTCCATCTTAGACTGCATCATCACTTACCATCAAGTGAGATTGTAAATTGTAAGGGCTAACTTGTAAAGAATAAAAAAAAATGTTTATTTTAATAGGTTGATAATAAAGACAATATAGTGAATAACCAGATGATGCTTAACTGTTTTTGTAATGTCTTGTGACTCATCATGATTTGTCAAATAACAGAGCACCAATACTAACCTACATTCAAAATCGCATTGGTCACGCTCGATTGATCACACCGTGTTAATGCGATTCCGATCACTAGGTCACACTAGTGCTCAAATCGTAATCGCCAGATAGTGGTAAAGACCGTGAAAATTACAAACCGTGTTCAATGTTGCCATTTCGAACTGTATTTTATTTTACTTTTACGTGATTAATGACTCTTATGTATAGATAGAACTTGACCTGTATTGAATGTAGCCTGTTTATCACACTATTATTATAAAGGCGAAAGTATGTGTGTGTGTATGTTTGTAACTCCTTTACGCAGTTATATAAACCGATTTGGCTGATATATTAAATGAAAATAGATTTTACCCTGGATTAATACATAGGCTCCTTATTATCCCGAAAAAACTTCAGGGTTCCCATGGAATTAGTGAAATTTTCTTTCGTACCAAAATTTCACCCGAACGGAGTTGTGGGTTCCTTAGTGAGATAATAATGTTTTAAGGATAGGTAAACATTTCTTATTTGAACAGTAATAGCTATCCATTAAATCTTAATTGTTCATCGATTGTGAATTAACTGGTTAAATATCTATGTTTGTCGTTTTACGAAATTTAATTAAAAACATTACACTGTTCCTAGAGATTTTGAGATGACATTATGCTATCGTTTTGAATGAACATTATGCTTTTCACCATTTTCTTGTTGTATTCTTAGAAGCGCCAATGCATCTAGAACCATGAAGTAAAAAAATCTTTTAATTTATAACAAAAATAGTTTTCTAGTTATCCAGAATCACCATTGTATTCTCTCGCGAACAATCTGCGACAAAACAATATCAATAATTGATAGTGTATTGTGTGGTATATATGTACAGTGAAAACGTGCGGTGTTTGAGTGTGTTCGTGGCATCAATGTGAGTGTGGGTAAAATGAGAAAATGGCGTTCATCGGGCCGAGGAATAGTGTGCCTGTCATCAAGGACAGCCTGCATATGCCCGCCTATGAGGTATGATATTTTTATAGAATTTAGAATGATTATGTACCTACGTCTAAGTTCTGAAAGGAGACTCGTGCTCAACAGTGAGCTGAAGTATGTACTTCAAAGAACCGTTGAACGTTAGTGTCTCAAGGTGCTGGAATTGCGATCCCGCACAGTGCACGGTCAACCTCCCACTAGGTGACTGACGATTTCAGGCGGGTTATGAGGAGCAGCTGGATACAAACGTCTCGAAACTATGTTGTTTGAATTATCCTTAAAGAAGCTTATGTTCAGTAGTGGACTTCCATTCCGGCTGATTATTATTATGAATCGGCTGATGATGACGATGTCTAAGTTGGTGATGTCTGAAGATCTAGAACTTTGCTACCATTTTTTCTGGTTCATTAGACTACTGTGCGTACTCCTTCCAATTCGATGCGCACTCATTCTAACTTCACAGGACGGACTGGAGTGGTAAAGTAAGTATCGAATCTGTAGCAAAACGAATCTGGCAAACTTCAGACTTGGTGTCAAATAGTGTATCCAATAGTCATAAATGGAGCTAGTACCATGTGCCTCTGATAAACTAATTTATAATTCTACTAATATTTGGTTTGTAACCTTAAACCGCAAAACACAGCTAGTCTCGTGATCTCTTGAAACAAAATCATCAAGCGCATCCACCGAGACCTAACTACGAGTAGGTAGGATTAATATAAATCGTTCGCATTCTATCACGTAAGTTCGTTCACTTGTCTGTCGTAGTGGCCAACCGGAACGGGTAAAGTTACACCATCATAGGAAGTAGATTCCGATGACTGTTATATTTTTTGGTAACAATTTCAGCTTGTTCATTAATCTTGAATTTCACGATCCTAAAAGCCAGTTTCTTCATGTAAAGCTGAAGTAACAGTAAAAGTAGTAAGTAGTGAAGAAGACTTTATTTCTCCGTGATTAAGACCGTCACTTTTGCTTTATGACGTTACTTTGACTGTTACTTACGATGAAGAAACTGGCCGTAAGAGCAAGTGACCTAGTAAACACCAGCAGACGCCCCGCGGTCGCTCGCATAGTACTCGTTCCCGCAAGAATAATATAAAATACAGCCAAAATATAACACCCAAACGTGACTTTACTAATTGCGGACTCCCGCAACTCCTTTCGAGTGAAATTCTGTTTTCTACAAATCCCGCGGGAACCATGGATTTTTCCGGGTTATAATGTAACCTATGTTCTTCTCCAAGATCCAATTTATACTGAACTTCATCCATATCGGTTCAACGGTATAGCCGTGAAAAGGTAACAGACAGACAGACTTCCTTTCGCAATTATAATATTAGTATAGTATGGATACCTGACTGTGAGAATGAATATTTTTAAGAGTTTACTTTAAGCAGGATGATAGCACTTATGCAATGAATCTCATTATCCTATTTACTTTGAATCAGCTGCTGTTTCAAGTGCAACGCCCACACTTCATTCCGTTTATTATGACGGTTTGCTTGTTCTTGACGATAGGTTGACCAAACATTTCCGATAACAGTATGAGATTTGCGATAGCAGTTGAGTTTTTGGCATTCGATTAACATTCGTTTACAAATTCACACTACAACCTTTCTTTAATATCATGTTATTAACTAGCTGACGACGCGCGGTTTCACCCGCGTGGCTCCCGTTCCCGTAGGAATACGGGGATAATATAGCCTATAGCCTTCCTCGATAAATGGGCTGTCTAACACTGAAATAATTTTTCAAATCGGACCAGTAGTACCTGAGATTAGCGCGTTCAATCAAACAACCAAACAAACAAACAAACTCTTCAGCTTTATAATATTAGTATAGATAACTAATTTATAATATAAATTGAGGTGAAGTTTCTGGTGAGGGTAATCTCTGGATTACTACTGTACTAATTTTAGAAATTCTTTTATAAATAAAAAGTATCTTTAGGTATCATAACGTTAAGGACTAACTAAAAAAAGTTATAATGGCATTATCAATAGTATTACTAATATTGAATCTAAATCAATATTTCATTGTTGTATTTCGTCTTTTCTCTTTGATTCCTCTTATGTTAATGTAAGTCACGGAATTTCTTTTGAAGGAGCTATTATTAATTGAAAATTTAAATGGAAGTATGTTGGGCTAATGTTGATTAGATTTAGATTAATTTATATAATTTCGGAGTCCTTTATTATACATATACTTGGTGACCCTACCGACCTCATTCCGTCCAGTGACTGACCAGTTTAATAGGTTTGACTTCTGAATTGTTTATTTGACGGACTGTGCTGATTGGGACACCTCTTAACTATAACTGTTTCATTGTTACTTAGGTCCTGATCCATTTAACAGCGAGATTACCCACTTAATTGACTGTAACTCGGTTCTCTCTATTTTCTTTCTAGTAGAGTCTTTCTTGTAGAGTCGACATTCTTTGAGGATTCGAATCTAGAGCAACTGGTTACTGTGTTATATTTTATTGTTGAATAAATAGTTCACATTATCAGTCACGCCACTAAAATTAATTGGTCTTTACTTATTAAAAAAGACAAATTACTTTTTTTGCTATTAATAATAACAATTTTTGAATTATGATTCAATCATGATTTCAATGACGTTACGTGTTCTTTGTTTTGTTTGTAACGTTGATAAAACGATTTTTTTACATACGCTATTGCCTACTAATTGTATAATATTACGTTTTTTTTCAATGCATTGCAAAAAGTTATGTTGTAATTGTAGTGCTTAACTACTTAATTTCGTAGACATATACAATAGAATATTAACTACTGGTTTATTCATGGTAACTAAGTACAATTGTAAAAAAAGTATTGTGGTTAGTAGTAGTTGTATCATTTACGTTACTTGGTCGTAGATTATCTTTTTTATCTTCATTTGCCTAATTTTTAACGGCCTACTGCAGGCCGCATCTCTTCTATGAAATATGGGATCTGAAGATAGATCCACCATGCTTTCTCGTTGTGGTGTGGCAAGGATATGGTGGATTTCTTTTTACCTGATGGTAAGTGATGATGCAATCTAATATGGAAACGGGCTAACTTGTCAGGTGTAGGATGAAAATCCACACCGATTTCGGTTTCTACACAATTACGGTGTAGATAATATTTATAGTGTTAATTAACACCTTCAGGATAGTGCTCCGATGTTGATGATAATGATCAGGACCAACGGTTTAACATACTCTCGGAGAGGTGGGTGTAACACCACTAAATTTCCAAATCCAGGTACTACCAGTATGTTAACAAGGTAGTGCCAATGAACAAGCAAGGATTCTTAGGATAGTATGTGTAAGGACCTTTGTCCTTACTGTAATACCAGTAAGTTACTGCTTCATCACTACACTATAATGGCCAGAACCGGACGTCCGATCTCCACCAACGACAATGATAGACTGACTCCGAGTATAATATGAGACAGTGAATATAGGTATCTATTTAGTAGACACAAACACTACAGTAGGTATGTCCTTGTGGCCCCCTGCCGGAGAAGCCTAAAATTTCAGTACAAGTAGTAGAGTAGCCCATCTCCTACCAGGGAGAGAGATAAACAGAGAATTAACCCCTTAATGTTGTGGTAAAGAAGTCATTTGTTCTGCAAAGTATTAGACGTATGTGTAAACTTGTAGACATATATTGATATAATCTGACAACTATCTAAACCGGATAGTGTACAATGTACATGTTAAAAACCGGTCAAGTGTGATTGGGTGTATGCAGTTCTTTTATTTCGTAAGTAGGTCTCTGGTGTAATGAATATTCAATGTTTCGGAGATAAGTGAGTATGCCAAGGATAGACTGACAGCTTAGTGTTTGCCCAACTGCCTTATATTTGAATTTTCATGGTGTTTGTTAATAAAAGGTTGTTTGTGAGGTTGTAGGGGGTAATCTCTGGATATATGGCACCAATTTCCAAAATTAAATTGAATATACTTTTATTGATGATGATGATAAATGATATTTGCGAGTGCTATGCGTAGGCTATGTTTTATCCCCGTATTCCCATGGAAACGGGAACTACGCGGGTAAAACCGCGGGGCGTCTGCTTGATATATATCACCCTTAAATTATAAATACTGAATACAATTTAACGTTGTTTTTCGGTATCTATCGAAGTGAAACCGTTAAATTGCAATTTTTAAACGTTAACTACAAACTTACAATTTAACGGTAACATAAACATATAATATGGTTTCTGTTAAGCTATACATTATATTGTTTAATAGACCTTTAGGGAAAATGGTTTAGATCCTAACGCCAGCCACTTACGATGGATCTCGTAAGTTGTGAACCATTTTCTCTTATTAACATTTTTGGATGATGGACTGTTTACTTATGATTCAATCGAAATTAAGATTATGATAGCTATAGCTTGGCAACGCACGATTTCACACCCGCGCAGTCTTTACCCTCGTCGTCGTCGTATATCATGGGAGTGTCATCAGCGAACTTGTCAGACTATAAGTAATGGGTTGTCTGTGGCATTTTTTGCTGCTTTCTTCGTAGATTGTAAAACAGCTAATATTACACAATTCGGAATTGTCAATGTCTCCACGTTATATCAGAATATCAGAAGCCCTGCGGCAAATTCTACGAATTCTTAAGTACGGTGCCGCACGGAATGTAGTTTGGTGGGTGGATCTACTATGTATATCTATAAAGCGTGTTTGTCATCAATTGACCGTAACCGGCAACCTGTTATATTGAAATTGAACGCAAAACGTAATCTTTAACTGTTATTAAAAGTAAATACGAATTGTTGAGCTCAAATTGAATGTAAAACGTAATGTTTACGTTTGTAACTGTAACGTGTGTAACTGCTTTTAAAAGTAAATATAAATTGTTTTGAAAAGAAAGAAATTGTTAATTTTAGCTGAAGTTTTACGGTTTCAAATTCTGCAGGAACCATTAGATACCACCGGGAAAAAAGGAAGCTTATGTTCTATTTCAAGGTCCCATTTTTTATTGTACCAAAATTTATCGAAATCATCTCAGCGGTTTAGTCATTAAAAAGGTAACAGATAAACGTAAATTCATTATAATATTATGGTATTGATGATATCGCCGGTACAGGTTTGCCAAAACAGAGTTTAGAAGGTCAAGTGCCATGCTCTCGTAAATAAAGAGTCTCATTGTAGAAAGTCACTTTAGTAGAGATGGGTAGGTACAGTTACGTACAATATTGAAAAAGATGAAGCTTCTTAGTTCAGCTCGTTCGGTTTATGACATTATGGTAGGCGTCCACTGATCCGCATGGCGCGTATCGGACGAAGTGCATCAAACGGATTTTGAATTTTACGGTAGAAAAAATCCGTTTGATGTGGATTGATGGACGCACGTATGACTTTCTTATAGAAAGAATACTAAAATCCGTTTGATGCAATGCTTCTGAAGCGTACGTTGCGGTACGTTCCGTGAATGCCAGGCGATAGGGTCTATAATACTATAAAATAAATGGTCTTAGCTATAAAATAGCCTTTATTACTGCTGGTTAGTTACATTTACATTTTCAAGTGGTTAATTACATTTATACATAATTCTTATTCATTAGCAGCTTGTCCTTCGACATAGACCTCCCCTAAAGATCTCCACTTTTCTCTGTCCCTCGCCATTATCATCCACTCGGGACCGGCGACCTTTTTAAAATCATCCTTCTAACGTTTCACCTGCCTTCCTTTATTCCTCTTACTATCCCTAGGATACCATTCTGAAATCCTTTTTGTCCATTTCTCGCCCTTTTCCCTATATATTCTTAGCTATATAATCTTAGCTATAAAATATGTTAAATGCAATATTACGGTCCGCCTACGAATGAAATATGCACGACCTTCAGCATGTCGTAATGTCGTAAATGTTCCAAGTAGGTAACAATAAATAAGTGATCATTTGTCACCTGCACATTATATTCGATGAGCGGCACTGATTTATTATTCCATTGAGATGATCGACGCGACGTAAATAAAAGACGTCATCGCGCCGTGGCGATAACCATGTATAAATAAAAAAAATCTAGAACTGTGAGAACGCCGTTGTATAGCATATTAGAACCACTAACCGTGCTACAGAACTACAGTTTCAACTGAACAGTCGAACTGTTCAGTTTTTTATAATGATTTAGATTATATAAAACTGTACAGTTAAAACTGATGGTCTGTAGCGCCTCTTTGTAGGAGATATTAATAATTTGGACAATCTTCTTACTTGCTGCATAGATTCTTTACTAATGATTAGACTTATCACCTGTATATAGTCACATTAAATGTGAAAGTGAGTTTTCTTTTTTTGTTACGTTTTCACGGCATAACCACTGAGGCGATTTTAAAAATTATTTCTTTAATAAAAATACTACATTATCAGCGAATAACATCGGTTTCGGTTTAAAGATATTTATTTCTCCAAAAAAGAACGTACTGTTCACTTAACTTAGAGTTAACATATCGTCATTTTTGCAGACAGCATGCATTATTGTAACAAAATTTTAATTACATTGTTTTTTCAATATTTTGTCCAAGTTTGTGAGGATGTAGGATTTAATCGATTTCTTGAATGCTTTTATGTTATTTAACTCCTTAATGGAGTTTGGCAGATTGTTATATAACTGAGCACCCTCGCATAATATGTTTTTATTTCCATAGGTTTTTGTCCGTGGTCGCCAAATATTGATTTTATATTTATTCCTGAGATTGAGCTTGTTAGTCCTATGCTTAAATGTTATAGTAGAATGTAGTGTGTTGGTCATGATTTTTTTAATTATGAGACAGGTATTGTATGTGTATAGTTGCGTGATATTGAACAGTTTTGTTTTAGTGTAAAGATCTTTTGTTGGTGTGTAAAAATTGTAATGAAATAGTGTCTTGATTAATTTGTTTTGTGTGCGTTGTAATTTGTTAAGATGTGTCTGTGCAGCAGTTCCCCAAATTTCTATTAAGTATTCCAAATGTGGCTTTGCTAGAGCGTTGTAGATAGTTTTTCTTACTTTGTACGGAATGCAATTCGATATTCTTCGTAAGACACCTGTTAGTGATGTTAATTTTGAAATTTGTTGATCAATATGAGAGTCCCAAATCAACTTGTCATCTATTATTAGGCCTAAATATTTTTCTGCATGAGATCTTTTAATTTTAATGTTGTTGATTGTAAGTGGGTTAAAATCTAGAATTTTTTTATTTTTAGCTTTGAATATCATGTAAGATGTTTTAGTAGTGTTGATTGTTAAAAGATTATACAAGAAATATTGACTTAATTTGTCTAAATCACTTTGAGCTTGTGCAATTGCTTCATGAATAGAGTGTGCAAAGTAAAATAGGCACGTATCGTCTGCATAGAGGGTTAGCTGTCCTGATAGGTTAAGATTTATTATGTTATTAACATATATAAGGAAAAGTAATGGTCCTAAAATCGAGCCCTGAGGAACACCGCAAGTAACTAATTGAGAATTGCTTTTATTTTTAGATATTTGTACTATTTGTTTACGATTATTGAAATAAGAGGCAAAAACGGTTAGTGCAGTCCCAAGAACCCCGATGTTAGCTAGTTTTTGTAAGAGCTTTGGGTGGCTCACAGTATCGAATGCTTTTTTTAGGTCTATAAACACTCCTAAGCACACATGATTTCTATCTATATTAGTTTTTATTTTTGTAACTACGTCAATTGCTGCACATATTGTATTGGATTTTGGCCTAAACCCATATTGCTGTTCAATCAAAAAGTTTTTTTCATTTAAATATTTATTTAATCTGTTATATATAACTCTTTCAAAAACTTTAGAGACTACGGGCAATACTGATATGGGTCTGTAATTGCTGGGATCGGATTTTGACCCAGCCTTATGGATTGGAGTGACTTTTGCAATTTTCAAGCTATCAGGAAAAACCCCGTCTGTGAGACACTTGTTAATACAATTTGCGAGACTTGAGGCAATTACATTTTTAAGGCATTTCAAGGCTTTTGAGGTGATTCCATCGATACCCGCACTTGTATTGCTGTCTAAGTTGTTGATAATGTTTTTTACTTCATTAGGACTACATGGCTCGAATTCACTTAAAGTTATATCATGATGATAAGATTCTTTGTACATAAGAGTATGAGTTAAATGTGCATGATATTTATGTGGAATGTTGTTAGCTAGTTCTGTACCTACAGTTAAAAAGAAATCATTAAATGTTTGACAAATTTTATCTCCATCTGTAATAATGCCAGATGAAGTGCTCAATTTTGGGGGTGCACAGTTATTTTTTATTTTATTTACAGCTAAAGTATTGATTAAGTCCCACATCTTTTTAGGTTTATTAAAACATTTTTTAAATTCCTCAGTGTAGTAGGTTTTTTGAGAGTCCTTAATCAATTCTTTCACACTTATTTTTTCAAGGTTATATTTGCTTAATAAATCTTCATTTTTGCTATTTTCTTTTAGACTTTTCCAGACATTATTACGTCGGTCTATCGCTTTAATTATATCTTTATTAATCCAATCCTTCTGTGGCAGATTTAGTACTTTGCTCTTCACTATATGGTTCTGTTTTACTTGTTGTTTTATGTAGTTATCTATACATTCAAAATTTTCATTTATAGGTGGTTTAGTTTCTGAAGAACTCTTTTGTAAGCCATCGTAATCAAGAGCAGTATACTGAACCCGCTGAAGTTCTTGTGGCGCACATCTGCATACTTCTACGTATAATTGTTTGTGATCGGATAAAGACGATTCTACAATTGATTCTACATAGGTTATATTTTATCATGAAGGTGGAACCTATGCGAATGAAACCACTGGCCGTTTGCTAGTACATATATCAATATTACACTCAGTATTAGGAAAACGTGATATGATCTCTGCCTCTGCCTCTGGGAGTGGGTTCGAATCCAGTCCGGGGCATGCACCTCCAACTTTTCAGTTGTGTGCATTTTAAGAAATTAGATATCATGTTTCTCAAACGGTGAAGGAAAAACATCGTGAAGAAACCTGCATATCAAAGAATTTTCTTAATTCTCTGCGTGTATGAAGTCTGCCAATCCGCATTGGCCCAGCGTGATCGACTATTGGCCTAACCCCTTTCATTCTGAGTGACGACTCGAGCTCAGCAGTGAGCCGAATACGGGTTGATAATGATGATGATGATTAAGAAAAAGAATTCGTAGACATTTGTTTTATTTCAAGTCGTTGACACAGTGCAAGGTCACAGGTTTATAGTAATTATAGTATAGATCCGCGTAATCGATTTGTAACGGTAGCTAATCGGATCCATAGGAATTATCTCTTTACTCGTACTGTTTGCCATTGCTAAGGCTTCACGGCTAAGCAAACACAATAATACGTTCTTCCACATCAGTGATCGTTGTTTACCTTGCGAAATTAAGAATGACTGCTCAAGAGTATGGTAAATACGCGTACAGTAGGGTTCTTTAGCTATTATTATAGTGTTAGCCTAACCCCTCTCATTCTGAGAGGAGACTCGTGTTCGAAAGTGAGCGGAGTATGGGTTGTTAGGCCTAGTTCGGACTACTTTAGTATTTTAGTCGAGTAGGAACAATTTTTGGTTTTAAAATACTAAAGCAGACTGAACTAGGCCTTAGTGATGGTGATGTAAAAAAAACCTTTGTTTATTATGATATTTCCAAGTTATTAATGATTAGTAATATGAACTTCACTCAAGGAAAGATCATGCTCTACACAAGCTGTGCTGTGTTGGAAAAATTAATAGATTCTATAAGCAACGTACCGACACATAACTAGTAATTGAAAATAACCATAGCATATGCCATAAAAGTACCGCTTTCGACTTTTTAAATAATCGTAATACCTGCAAACACCAATGACTAAAAACGGCTATATCTTGGCTATATATCATAACCAATTTCAACATATAATATGTACTATCCATTTTGCGATTTGCTCATTTAAAATGCATCGAGTACATTACGTAATAAACATTTGTACAAACATTCAAAACAAACAGTCACTTCACACGTCTATCTAAATATCCAGTTTGCAATCGATAAATGGTAGCTTCTTTTTGTGCGCAGTCCGAGTTCGCGCAACAGTCACACCCGTAATGAGTATGTTCCATGTCACTGACCAATAGGAGCGCTTGCTTTCATTTAGGCGTAAATAATAACATTCAGATGATGAGCAAGCATCTAAAGCTTTTAGTCCATAATACAAAATAGTTAATCTAAGCTTAGAATTAAATTCGGTTCGATTTGGATTCTTGACTGACAAATAAAATGTCACGTATGTCTAGTGATAAAATCTGGCTTCAGATCGTGAGCGTCAATGGTTTGAAGACCTGGGTCGGTCGGTCTATAAAATGTTGAGCTTTTCTTTCCATTACCAGCCTAAAGTTGTGATGTTGTTTGTGTTTCTAGTTCGTACAGTAAATATTTGGAATGCCCTTCCGGCGTCCGTAATTTCTGACACTTATAATTTGAATACCTTTAAAGCAAGAGTGAATAGGCATATTCTAGGTAAGCGCGCTCCAACTTAGACCGCATTAATGCTTTCCCATCAGGTTTAATTGTAGTCAAGCGCAAGTATTGCATAAAAAAACCCAACTATGGTCGTGTGTCTCATTATCAATAACATCTGATTGTGATCGTTGCGTAGTCAAACTTTATACCCAACCCAAAAATTTATAACCTAAAATAGTCTCGCCAACCCGCATTGGAGGCTCTTGGTTTAAATTCCCTCTTTCATAAGGATGCTGGCTTAGGCTGGTTGTAATGGTCCATTAAAACAACTATGATGATTACGAAATGTAACTTTATCATAAATATTTGTGTATTTTCGTTGTAAATAACAATGAGTATGCATTATGACTCTCACAAGAATGTTAAAAATATCAAACCAGTGCATACTTAATAGGAATAATGTAATACACTTAACAAGTTATGCAAATCTGAAGGTCCATTCAATAACATGTGACGAAACGCCGAGAGAATCGTTTCAACACAAGACGCACGAGACAAGTTAGAAGTTCACCCACGCGAAATTAATCCGAGAGCTTTCTAATTGTAAGAGTTTGTAAAATATTGTTTTTGTCTTGTTATATTTCCTTCGATATAATCGACTTTTGGATTACAACGATGAATTTTCGAAGCGGGTGAACGAAATGGATTTGGGAAGCTCGTTCATTTTCGTGATATACAGATGAAAGTTCATCAGAAGGTACATCTCAACGTTTTATTGGCTTACCTCGAAAATTTTTGACCATCGTGAAATATAGTTGATAATTGGCAGGGGGGTAGTTGGTAGACGTCTGACAATAATGGATTTTGCAAGAAGGCTGGATTAAGGAGATCTTACAAATTTCGAGTTTATACTATTAGAAAGATACATGTATAAATTGGCCAATTTGTAGTTTACCGCCAAGAGCTCTTGACTATTTTGCATAATAGTCAAGAGCTCTGGCGGTTTACAAGATTTTCAAGTGTCGTATCTACTCGAAAATTTGGAAAATTTTGAAGTTGTACAGTAACTGACAAGCACCGCAATTTATATTAATGAGAAGCTACATGGAAACTCCTTATTCTGAGCAGGGAAATATCGTTTTCCGTAAAGTTTTGCGAAATAAATGGCATCTGTAACCTGGGTAATGGTCCAACTAGCGAAGATATATTATATCAATCGATCTTGATTTACACTTAGTGAAAGTGTTCCGTTACGATTATTAATTTTAATTGCAACATTCAACGTTCATTGGAAAGTTCACAATCTACAGAAAAAATACGGTGTTATTAATCGAAATTGACGTGCGATTATCTAAAAATTTGTTTTGTTTTGTACTGCAAAAAGTTAATGTCAAACTTTTCCAGCTAACAAGCAAGCTCTGATAAAATTCTCAAAGTCTGCAAAATTTGTGCAAAAGACCTTGTGAGATAAATGACAAGGACGCGAATGTACACAAGGCCTCTGAATGTGCTAAGGACGACCGGTTTAGCTTTGGCTCGTGTGGTTTCCTGTTTATAGCGACACCTGCATTTTGTTGCAGTTTCATTGTTTTGATTTTATTGTTGTACTAGTGGACCCGGTCAAGCTTCGCTTTGACTTATGTGCACTTCTTCTCTATCCCTACTCTACACTACTCTACCCCTACCATACCCTACCCTTAGATTCTTAAACGTTTGTATGGGAAATAGAAAAGGGTTGTTTTTATGGTTTTCCCGGCAATTATTCTAATTTTTCTCACCTTTTAAACCTTCCCTATACCTCCACGAAGATTTGAAGACCAAGATAAGGTAAATCCGTTCAGCCGTTCTCGAGTTTTAGTGAGACTAACGAACAAGAAGCAATTCATTTTTATATATTGTTGTATATGTATATGATGTGAGCTTTTATCCTTACTAGCATTAATGCATAATTAACTATCTAGCTATGCATCGTACGCAAACTTTATTTAAACTAATAATATGGAGGTAAGAAGAAAAATTCTTTCTCCAAAGGAAAGCTACATTGTCATCGAAGAACGTAAGCTGTAATCTATCCCCGTATTCCCACGGGAATGGGAACCACGCGAGTATAACCGCGGGTGGTCTGATTGTTTTATCATAAAAAGAAAAGTGATAAAAACAAATTTTATCAAAATGCTTTTAGGAAGTTTTCTATGTTTATTACTAGCACTTACTGGCATGTGGGCTGAATTTTTGTACTTTACTTAATTTTAAAACTTAATTAACTTTGCAATATTCGTACAAAGAATGCATTTATGGTATTGGTTTACAACTCTTCAATGAAACAAGTTAACCTTGTTGTATTTACGATTTAAAGTTTGTTGGAGTTTGTGAATTGTGTCAAAATTTAATTTTTTTTTTAAATTTCTATATCCGTTTAACCACCTGACTATCCAACCAGCTAACTAGTTGTAAGAAACTATCCCGGTAAATGTATTTATCCCGGTTTTTCATGTAGGTCTCGTATGCTCACATTACATACACAATGTATAGTAGGTAAGTAGGTCTCTAACAAAGCGAAACCTTGAGATGTGCGCCAAGGACCAGAGACACAATACAAGGATCGTTTAATAATATGGCAAGGACGCTCGACGCGTCTTTGTAAAGGCTTTGAAAGTGTGGAAGGATAACCGGGTTGCGTTGGATCCAGGCCAGTTTAGCTAGACACCACTACATACGCTCTGTATGTATAAAA
Organism: Bicyclus anynana; assembly: GCF_947172395.1. Lineage (NCBI taxonomy): Eukaryota > Metazoa > Arthropoda > Insecta > Lepidoptera > Nymphalidae > Bicyclus > Bicyclus anynana. The sequence goes on from NC_069090.1 coordinate 4,136,804, forward strand.
GCTTGTGTGACATTTAAAAATTGCCTTGTGTGACATTGCCTCTTATTTGTCTCTTAAATAGTCTCTTATTTGTGGCTCTGCTTGTGATTCCCTTGGCATTATCTATACTTCTATACTAATATATAAAGCTGAAGAGTGTGTTTGTTTGTTTGGTTGAATGCGCTAATCTTAGGATCTACCTCCGATTTGATAAGGTATATCAGTGTTAGATAGCCCATCTATCGAGGAAGGCTATAGGCTATATATTATCCTCGTATTCCTACAGGAATGGGAACCACGCGGGTGACAGCGCGCGGCGTCAGCTAGTAACTTAGTAAAATGAAAATTTTGAATGAAAGGTGTTACTTTGCTAATGTGTTTTGGATTTGTTTTTGACATAGTTGCTACATGGTGATATGTTTGTTACTTACTAGTCCACGACCCCTTTCGCGGGAATTTCTGAGTTTTATTAATCCCGCGGGATAAAAAGTAGCCTATGTTCTAATTAATCTCCAAGATCTAATTAATCTCTATAGCAAATTTCGTTTAAATTAGTTCAGCGGCTAAGCCGTGAAAAGGTAACTAACGGACGGATAAACAGACAGACTTACTTTCTCATTCATAATATTAGTATGGATGCTGTACCTTAAATATGTTTATTGTGTTCAAATAATTAAATGATATTCGTATTTTAAGAATACCTGTAGTTATTGGTTAAACTGGTTAATAAATTATTAATCAATCGTATGTCAACAAGTTAACAATACTTATTATCAGTTAACAAAACTAAATATTACTTACAAAAATCACATCTAAAAATACACTTGCAAAAACCAGCTGTGTCACAAGGTCGCATAACACTTGATACTACAAAATGGCAACCGGTCGTCCTTGGTGCGAAAGATGCGGGCCTGTGAGATGTGACGTCATTAATATTCGGAGTTAGAAGTTAAACTTACATTAGCATTAATACGTTTGTATAGGCTAAAGGTCTCCTCATAAAAACATTTTATAGCTATTCCATAAGATTTTTTCCGATAGAAAAATTCATTTATTTCAAGAAGGCTTAGTTTGCAAGCACTTTTGAAACGTCTGGTTATATTATATTAACATGGTAATAAGTAGGTAAATCGAACAATTAAAAAACCGTCCGAAAAGACCCCATAACAAACTCAGCTAAAACGAGAAAGTAACATTTGAAATACACAAGATAATATGTACCACACAATATCGTCTGTGCTGAAATAAAGGCTTATATTAAGGCGGGCTTATCTCATTACCATGATCTAAGTGGGTATTAAATGTAGCACTACATAATGTTATGTGAACTTGTCCTTACGCTCAAGGTTTAGGATGTTTGGATGGTGAGGACAACCTTGCACCTCTATTTGCACCTAATTTAAACTGTTTACATATACCTTACCTTTTTCAGTTAACTTCAAGGCTCGATGTTATCTAGCTGATAATATTAACAGTATTTTAGTTGTTTTGACGGCCTCCGTGGCGCAGTGGTATGCGCGGTGGATTTACAAGAAGGAGGTCCTGGGTTCGATCCCCGGTTGGGCAGATTGAGATTTTCTTAATTGGTCCAGGTCTGGCTGGTGGGAGGCTTTGGCCGTGGCTAGTTACCACCCTACCGGCAAAGACGTACCGCCAAGCGATTTAGCGTTCCGGTACGATGCCGTGTAGAAACCGAAAGGGGTGTGGATTTTCATCCTCCTCCTTACAAGTTAGCCCGCTTCCATCTAAGACTACATCATCACTTACCATCAGGTGAGATTGTAGTCAAGGGCTAACTTGTAAACAATAAAAAAAAAAAAACTCGTTCTACGTTTACACACTACATTTATAGTTTAAACCATTCTTAACACGTTACTTTTATTGTCATCTTAAAAGTAATCAATCACTCAACTGTGTGAAACTCGATAATTCTTGTTGAAATAACAGTCAAGCACCATTAGGTATTCAGTTCCAGTCTAAATGGTCTGGTTGTCTTGAGGGTTAATAAAAAATAAGTTGATGGAAATAAGGCAGCATTTTTAGAACGTGGTCCTTGCCCTACGAACTGTTACTCTGTTTATAGGTTTTAACCGACTTAAAGAAAGGAGGAGGTTCTTAATTCGACTTTATGTTTTATGACTTAACATCACGGGGCCTAGCATATGACTTAATGTAGAGAAATAGACAAAATTTCGTCTAATGGCGGCGGAATTGTCACAGTCACGTCCCTTTCGTCCCAACGCAATGAAAGAGACAGAGGCATTACCGGTTGCGCCGTCATTGGTTGAAATTTGTCTGTTTCTGTTTACGAAATATGTCGTTGGTCGCACGATGCACTACAGGTGGACCATTTGCTTGATCAGTCTATTAGAGACCTGTATAAAGATTAGACTGTAATGTATGGTGTTAAAATGACCCATGACGTACAATTTAAACAATGGGCTGTATAGTAACCGTGTGTTTGTATTGTTCGCAGATTAAGTTGGAGTCGGTCCTCGGACTAACAGTGAGCAGCAACGCCGCGCTAGACTGCGACCCCAACACCGAGCTGGTGGCCTATCCTGCAGGGTATGGAATACTTTCTTTCACTTATTTTTCGCCAAAATGATCATTTTTATTAACCTATTTTAATGGCCTACTAGAGGGACAGGCGAGAAAGATAAAAGCGCTTAGAGGCCATTGGATCAGCTTCCACCTTCACACAGGAAGTAAAACTATAAGAAATTGTAACGTTTGTCATCAATTGTAAATGCTGCTGTTGAGTTTCTTGTCGGTTTCCTCTCGGGAATCTGCCTTACGAACCGGTGGTAGAATCTTTCCAAATAGTCAACTGACGTGTCAAAAGTGCTTGTAAACTGAGCCTACTTGGGTTTGGATATGGAGCTTAAAATTGAAAATATGTACCATGAATTTGATCTGGTTATAAAAATTGTAACTCTCTCATGATAGTGCGTCTGTCATCATTACTATTTTTTACGGCGAGCCAATGGCTATGAGAAAACAAAATGAATTTATCATTAACTACAGTAACTATAGCCGATGCCCCGTGGTTTCACCCTCGTAATTCACTTTTCCGTAAGAATACGAGGATAATATATAGCCTATGACACACATAAATAACGTGGCTTTCTATTGTTGAAAGACTTTTCTAAACCGGTTCTGCAAATACAGAGATTACCCCCTGTAATATCACAAACTTTACCTTATTATAAATGTATGTACCTTTAGAATCTGGTGGTAGAAAGAGTTTACGATCTAGAGTGTAGATCGTAATTTCTTCCGGTGTAGGTACCTAACCTCAAGGAGCTTACCTACGTCAAAATGGCATTTTTATTGCCATTTCTTAAATATAAAATGCACATTCTAGATTACTTTGATTGCCACAAAGTTTTATTTTCGCCTGCATTTTGAACAATATCGTGCATCTAAGATTAACTTGTTATCTCGATAGTTGGAGCAGTTAAAGGTTACTAGGCCAATGCTAAGCCACCCGGATTATATTGCGCTGTTTTATTTCTAAGCGGCGGGTTTTCCTTTGAATGTTTGCTAAAACTTTTTTTTAAATATTTTGGATTTGAAATACCTATGCTAGATGGCCCTTACTTTTGGTCAAAAATTATGAAATTATTTCTAGCATGTGTAAAGTAAATCTAATTACATAATTTAATAAGCTTATTTTATCGGGGAAAACTCCGGACGAATTTTCTTATTAATTCTCTACGTGTGTGAAGTCTGCTAATCCGCAATGGGCCGTCGTGGTGGACTATTTGACCTAACCCTTTGCATTCTGAGAGGAGATTCGTGCTCAGCAGTGAGCCGAATATGGGTTGATAATGATGAATGCTATCTAGCAAAACTTTTGAATAAGTTATCAGACACTTATCAATAGGTGGTGAAACCTGCCCTTAGTATTTTAAAGCTTCAGAAGTTTTAGGTTTTAGAAAATTAAAAATTGTAACGAGAATCATATCAACGACTAGCTGACGCCGCGCGGTTTCACCCGCGTGGTTCTCATTCCCGTAGGAGTACGGGGATAATATATAGCCTTATAGCCTTCTTCGATAAATGGACTATGTAACACTGAAAGAATTTTTAAATCGGACCAGTAGTTCCTGAGATTAGCGCGTTCAAACAAACAAACTCTTCAGCTTTATAATATTAGTATAGATGACTGAAAAAACTTTCATATGAAAATGTATAGTATCTGGTTTGTGAAAACTCATTCCATATTATGTTCATGCAATAGAAGTTATAGTTGGGCACAAAACCTTTTCTGTTCTTGTGCCGCTATCTATGTATGTGATCGTGTGTTGTTTCATTTGCTGATGAGATTGCGGACGTACTTAAGGAAATTGCTTTTCCTCCGGTAAGTCTTAACTTTCTTTATAAAAATAGCGGTTCTGGGGTTTATATGCTAGTGCATTTTACAGGAGTAGGTAAACTTTTTCACGAGTAAAGTTTACAAGAAAGATATGGCCGTTTATTGAGTAAAAAACGCATTTTTGCACTCAAAACTCATAGGGTACTTACCGTTGACCTAGAACTAAATTCAAGCAAGCAAGTAACATCGTTATAGACATCAAGTACAAAAAAAAACTATACATTTGTAATGAAATCTTAAAAAACAGGGGGGGTCTAGTTGAAGCTGAATTTCGGAAAAAGCTCTGCAGAAACTGTTCGATTCCTGAACTATTTATAATCTATACTAATATTATAAAGCTGAAGAGTTTGTTTGTTTGTTTGTTTGATTGAACGCGCTAATCTCTGGAACTACTGGTCCGTTTTGAAAAATTCTTTCAGTGTTAGATAGCCCATTTATCGAGGAAGGCTATAGGCTATATATTATCCCTGTATACCTACAGGAACGGGAAACACGCGGGTGAAATCGCGCGGCGTCAGCTAGTGATCCTATACATACAGAACCCTCGGTGAGCGACCGAAGGTTCTGTACGTATAGGATCATCTGTCTTGCACTTGTCCGGTTTTTTATAACTACTAGCAAGAATAATCAATAGCTGAAAGTCTCCTACCATTTAGGATATGGTATGTAACGCAAAAGGACAAAGTTTTAATCTTATTGTCCTTCGGCTTCATAATCCATGAAGTGTAACGTTAATCTAAGTTGGTCTAGTATTGCGAAGTCTAGGCACCAAAGTCATATTACATAATTCAAAATAAATAAGTACCTAGAAGTATAAAACTGTTGACCTACGTACTTGTTGTGGCCGACTTTCAAAAAGAGGTTAACAAACATCAGTGCAAACTTACGGCATAATTTTGTTTACATTAACTAAGTAGTTGAATTTCACAAGAAATGTACTAATAAATACTGGGCGATACTGAGTTACTAAGTAGATATATTTTGTACTCAAAGACTAGAGTATTACTCGCATTTAGCGAAGGTACTCCAAAAAAAAAAACATGAACATGATGAACATGCTCATGTTAAATTACATCTTACACAATAGTCTCCTAGCAAAACCGCGGACAACCGGACATTTCTGAATTGCCCCCCCCCTTTTTTTGCTATCGACAGGTCACGTGATCAAGATTCCCATTCATTTTTCTAGTTTTCGAAGCGTTAGTGATCGTAGAAAGAGAATCGACGTTCCACTTGGCTAGGGTGGCTGTAACGATTCCTTGTTGACTACATAACCCTAAAAAAGGATCTTCAGACGGGCTTGTTATAATAATGTGTAACGAGTAACAGATATTACGCTTTAAAAAGCTTGTCCAAATTTGATCTAAGAGTAGGTATAATATCTACTAATATTATAAAGCTGAAGAGTTTGTTTGTTTGGTAGAACACGCTAGTCTCAGGAACTACTGGTCCGATTTGAAAAATTCTTTCAGTGTTAGATAGTCCATTTATCGAGGAAGACTATAGGCTATATATTATCCACGTATTCTTACGGGAACGGAAAGCGCGCAGGTAAAACCGTGCGGCGTCAGCTAGTATCGAATAAAATTATTATTATCAATGCAGTACACGTTCCTTAGGGTTAGCATAAAGTTTAGGGCACGGATGTGACGCGGTGTTGCATCATTATCATGCGAGGTGTGGTCAACGACCACATTTGACTGTTTTGTATGCACCACAATATGAGAACCAAAGATGCCATAATATATTGACGTAACGACCCAGCGATGTTTTATTGCATCTATTAGCAGTGGGTAGTGAGCTGTCTGCTGCATTCAAGATGCTGACTTGATCATTCACTTGTAACAGAACATCGAGCATTCGCTGTTTTTATATTTGTCGAACTGAACAACGAGCCGAGCCAAACATAGAGCCAAATATTGCTACGAGCATCATTCTAGCGAACGCTCGATGCGATCAAGCAAATCTGCTCGCTAGAATGTTCGCCAGAACGTTTGATAAAATGCTCGCTAAAATGTTCTCGTAGTTTTCTGTGATGTTACATTCGCACGAATGCTCAAGTCTATCAGCACCTTTAGGTATGATTTTCCACAACTGGATAATATCTGTGATGAACATGATGTTTCCCAGTGTCTGTATGGCTTACCTATATTTTATAAGTACTTGTCTATGTATTACATACATTATTATACAGTGGTGGGCACAATGTTTTTAACTACTATGAGGTAGACATTACACGTACCAAAAAAAATGTATGTAGAAAATTCCTCCTTCAATATTAGCGGGAATAGCAGGGCAGATCAATTGGCTGATCAAGCTACATATGATGGCGATTTAATGTATGTATCTCCTTGTTATTCTGACTGTGTAAGTTTGGTAAAGAACAAATGCAATGATATGTGGCATGAATACTTCGACTTGCGCTCAAAATATAAAGGTATATGGTTTCGTACCATCCAACAAGAACCAATTAGTAGCTGGATTAACAACTGCTCTTTTAACCGAAAGGACGTTGTTGATACCCTGCGACTCCGATCTGCACACATTCCAACTAACACGTTTGGTTTCCTGATGGGAAAAGTTCCGTCACCAAATTGCCCAGACTGTGACAGGCCAGAGGACATCTACCACGTGTTGTTGGAGTGTGTCAGAAACGAGGCAGTGCGACGGGAAGTACTGTTAAGATTTCCGGCACTAAGAGAGGTGGGCGGCTGTAATAGCGCACTGGCACATCCTCAATCAGAGGAGGCCAGGGCGCTGTTACAGCTTTATAGGAAAAGTTTAAGGTAATTAACTAATTTATTAGCATTATTACAAAGGCGGCCTTACGGAGCGGCATAGTCCAAAATGGACTCAGCTCCCTAAAATAAAGATAAAAAAAAAAAAAAATACAGATTGGTAATGAGTCCTGAGGGTAGGCAGTACATTTTTACGTCTGTGAAGTGCACGTCACTGTATGTATACGTATATTAAGTAATCAGTTGCTTTATTACCCATATCATAAGCTATACTTTGGGGTAATAAAAAATTCCAAGTATTTTAAAATACTAGACCATAAAAGAATATGCTTAAATAATAAAACTGCTCTTTATTACGCTGACTGAATAACCTATGACCTACGTGCTCCTATTTTAGGCGTGTATAAGCTTTAAGCCAAGGTTGGCAAAATGTTATAAGAAATAGGCAGATAAGTAAGTTTGATGTGGTTTAACGTCCCTTGATTATAATATTAAATTAGAAATAGAATAGTAAAGAAAAAGATGATTTTCAGCGTTCTACGATTTAAATATATACCTAATTTCTTGCTTAAGTCAGGGATCTCTAGACCATTTTGTACACTTGATACTACTATCGAAAAATTTGATTACTAACAAGTTAGTAACTTCATCTCGATGAGACGAACAACTTTTTTATTTACGAAAATTCTTGATTCTGGTAGCTGAGTTACCAGGAAATGAAAATTTCAGAGCGACGGAACGAGATAATGTAGGACCACGCAATTTCTAGGACATTGTGGCTGTTAAGTTTTATAACTATTAATTAATCAACAGTAAAAAACATTTGTTTAGCTGTTTTACAACTAGGTGTTTAACAACTAGGTACTCTTATGTAAATCCTTATCAATAAAAAGTTACAAAAAGAAAATGAATTATGATGGCTGATGCATCTGTTTAAAAAAAAACTATCCCTACGAGATTTACCCTCCTGGTCAGAATGTTAAAGCTATTCATTACATTAGGGGCGTCTAGGCGCATCGCTAAAAAATTCATCAACCCCCAGTTTTATTGGCTAATTGGAGCTCCCTGCACGCCTGAGCTGTCCCTATCCCGCATGAGTGCTAGTTTCCACTAATACTGTTAGGGGGAAGTTTTATAGTTTGTTTCTGTTTTAGGGTCCGTAGACAACGTCGTGGTATAATTCTAACCGAATGGATTGCTTATGATGCATTTTGTTTTTTTGGTTTGAGAGCTGACGTAAAAGATGTTTCTTAGCTACAATTTATGAACATTTATTTCTGCGTTTGAATAACCATTAGCTTATTTCCTACTTGAAAAAGGGCTTTACTTTCATAGATCCGATTGATTTGAAATTCGGTGTACTAGTTACTGTTATTTAGGCACATCAGCTGTTGCGGTATGGGGTATATTCGAACACTGAAAGATTTTTTCAAATCGGACCCGTAGTTCCTGAGCAAACAAATAAACAAAATCTTCAGCTTTATAATATTAGTTTAATTTTTTTAAGTAATAGTTTAAAAAGTAACCATTAATTTTATAAACTCTATTCTATCTGTTTTGATAATTTTTACACCCCTGATTAGGAAATTTCGAATGTTCGCATAGTAGGTACATGCATCTATTATGTTACTTTATAACAAACAGAAAAAAAATATTAGAATGAAAACAGAAATGTTTAATAGAAAAATATGGATCCAATATGTACAAAATTACATTTTATGCCCTTACGGTGCTATGTAAACGCGCATCACAAAGACACTTCATTATTTCACCCCACGGGCGCTTTTCGGAGTATTTAATAGGACAGGGGTTGTTTTAGACTTTTAGAGTAATTGAGTATGTACATACAGACAGGCGGGTGTGGCCGGGGAGCGGTGTGGTCGCGCCCTTAAATCGATAGGTGGCCCGCAGCCTGGCCTGTAGTGAACTAAGTGAACTCGCTGACTAAGCCAACTTTGTGTTTCACTGTACATGTAGCCTCTGATGGCTAGATATTTTGTCACTTTATACAAACTGAAGGTATGTCATTATACACACAGTATACACTGTAAAGACTATGTATGGACTGTAAGTAAACTTTATGCTTTGCTAAAAGTAACGAAGGTCTGGCACTTACAGGATTTTCATCACGCTCATCTTCATTATCAACCCATATTCGGCTCACTGCTGAGCTCGAGTCTCCTCTCAGAATTAATCCAATAGTCCACCACGCTGGCCCAATGCGGATTGGCAGACTTTACACACGCAGAGAAATTATCTGGTGTGCAGGTTTCCTCACGATGTTTTCCTTCACCGTTTGAGACACGTTTATTTATATAGAGAGATATTTAATTTCATATAATGCACACAACTGAAAAGTCGGAGGTGCCCCGGACCGGATTCGAACCTATTCTTTCCGGAATAGGAGGCGGAGGTCATATTCACTGGGCTAACACGGCTCATACAGACTTCCCAACCTAACCAACCACCACCAACCAACCATACACCTCCCATGGCCCACGGACCAAGGTGGGCGGCTCGGTACAGTGTGGTAGATCTAAGCTCTACAGTTCCCTCTTTTTCTATAAGACAAAGCCGCAGATCTGTACTATGTAATGGGACATAGAAACATGCAAACCGTATTGTAAGGATTAAAATATAACCTCGCTACTCCTTCCTAGTCAATTGTTCAAAGTACCTACGAGTATCTAAAACAGCGTCGTCTCAACGTCAAAAGAGATCGCAATGTAGCGAAAACTTTCGAATAAATATAGCTTCTAGCTTCACAGCAGTGTTTAGTCCAAGCTGCTTACAGTAAACAATAATAGCAATGTCAGCAAACGTAATAACAGCCGTCACAATACAACTCGCCACAGTTTAACGACCCCGGCGGTTTCCTCTTCCGTAAAATTGTCCGCGCCGTTTCATGGCGGCGTCGGAGAGTGACTAACTATGCGGTTTGAGACATTTTTGTGTTTTTTTTTTGAAAATATTATCCATGTATTTTGGACACCAATAATTTGGAAGGTTGGTGTGTACTCAAAATCAAAATCAATTTATTTCAAGTAGCTAGGCTTGCGCCTCGAGACCGTTTTGTTTGGAAGTCCATGTAACAGCCCATGTCCAGCAGTGGACGTCCATCGGCTAATGATGATGATGATGATGATAATGACCTAGGCTTAGTTTATAATCACTTTTGAAACCTTAAGTTACGGTAAGTTGACGTTATTTGTAAAGACCCTGAGAACCTATCAACCTGCTGTTTCGGAGTGCAGGTTCACAGGTCCTGCTTAGAAGAAGCCGGCAATAAACTCAACTCTTAAAGTAATATGATCTATCCACTCCGAAATAAAGTATGTACAGATTATAAACCTTTAGTCAAGTTTTTGGTCATGACTAAAATTTCTAAAATAACCTATCCTTCCCTAAGCAACAAGTTCGTGCGATACTGCTTCGAACGGAGATATAATGGCAATTTCGGATCTATTTTTATATTTGTAAGAGCTATTTGAGATTTAACATGTATAGTCGTGTAAACTCAGTTTTCTTTTTTTGTCACTTTGCTGTATTCATTAAATATCTAGCTAAGTTGGTTCTATATGATTTTTTTAACTTTGAACTGTTGAGTTTCTTTCCGGCTCCTCTGCAGAACCTCCCTTTCGAACTGGTGGTAGAGTATTTACAAATAGTCAAAACTTTCAAAGTGCTTGTGAATTGAGCCTACTTGAAATACATGTATTTTGATTTCGATATTTTGATTTTTTCACCTTGTTTCTGGGTACTGAAACAGATGAAATTAATTAGCGCTATGGTTTAAAAAAATCTTCTTGTTTAGTTCTGTGGCACTTCCAACTGAAACTTTATACCTAGTCTCTTAACCTCAGGTGACATAGTATAGTAAAGCATTGCAATGACGAAACAACTGAACGTTATGCAAGTCAAAGATTAACTAACTATTGTACCTATAAATATTAAAACTTATTATTCTTTTACAACCATTTCATATCAAGATACCATGCATATACCACCCCACAAGTCCCATGGCGCGACGGTGTACAATACATACCAAGTGGTTACCCGATAACCGCTCGCAAGCACTCGTATGTACTCGTAGGTATGTGAATATTTACATGATTTTACCATGGTATACGCTATGGCGTAGTGTGGTCTCAGTGATGAGTGGAACGCGTTTTTTTCAAAGAAAGTCCCATAACTAAAAATATTTTCTAAGTTACTGATTTGTTTGTCGAATGATTTTATTTGACACTGTGTTATTTGGTCGTACATATTTCATCAACAGTCCTATCAAACAAACAAACAATAATAATAATCAAACGACAATGTTGTTCTTCTTGGCGAGTATGGGTTTAAATTCAGTACTTCAAGTAACAATTTGAATTTGTTCAAGTATGGTCTAAAAGAACTATGGTCACTAGTAGGTAATCATTCTGGTATCTATAAGCTTATTGCATTAGTAAGAATATAAAAAAGTAACAGGAATTCTTCTATTTCTGCTTTTGTGGTTACAAATATGCGACATAAATAATGAGAAAAATAATTATTTTTATAAGATTGTATTTTTACTACAGTAAAGAGATTATGCGGTCCAAAAGTTTTCGTCTGTGTATTACTAGGATCATGGGAGTTAAAATTACGAAGGTCTGGCCAAAACAACCTTATGCTCTAATAGTGTTATTTTCTCGCTTTATTTCGCTGCCTTTTTTATCGCTACCTCCTGTTAATATGAACAGTTTTAAGGTAAAGCCTTATTTGTATGTGCGCCGAATGTGCGGCCTTTCTCACGGACGGATGCCATCGTGGCTGTTGTTGGAATTACGAATACTTTTAATGATTATAATAGGTGTCGGGTCTGGGTTGAAATAACATATATTTACTTTGGGAAGTATCTATTTATTTTAAGTAGCAAGTTCTTTCGTAAATTTATATAATATTTAGATTTGCAACATTAAAACCTGCTTGGAATTCGAAAAGCATATGAAATACTGAGTTTTTCTTTTCTTTAAGGTTTTAGTTAACAGCCCGAAGTTGGGAGAATGACTGAGGCACACCTTCGTCATAGCCCAGTGGATATGACCTCTGCCTCAGATTCCGGAGGGTGTGAAATTGAATTCGGTCTGAGGCATGCACCTCTAACTTTTCAGTTCTGTGCGTTTTAAGAAATTAAATATCACATGTCTAAAAACATCGTGAGAAAACCTGCATACCAGAGAATTTTCTTAATTCACTGCGTGTGTGAAGTCTATCAATCCGCATTGGGCCAGCGTGGTCGACTATTGGCCTAACGAGACTCGAGCTCAGCAGTAAGCCGAGAACGTTAAGCCAATTATCTGATAATGGTCTGGTTAGTCCGCCATCCCGCATTGGAGTTCCATAGTGGTTCTAAGCTCCATATTTCCCCTCTACTAAAAGGAGGAAGGATTGACCCTTTTAGTGGGCCATTAAAATATGCTGATAATGATTTTGGTACAATATTTCTCATTTGAAGATGATAGCCGATCCAGTTGCCTCCAAGCATCTCAATAATTGAACCAGGTGGACTGACGACATCAAGCGAGTCGCAGGTATTCACTGGATACAGATGGCTCAGTATCGTGATGATTGGAAGTCCCTACAAAAGACCTATGTCCTGCAGTGGACGTCCATCGGCTGACATGATGATGATGATGATCTTAATAATTTGGTCTTCTTTTCCCTCAGATGCACGGTGGTACTGTACAACGTGCGCAAGAACCGGCAGTCGCACGTGCTCAACGCGTCGCGGAAGAGTGTTACGTGCGTGGCCTTCTCGCCGGACGGCCGATACCTGGCCACGGGGGAGTGTGGCCACGCGCCCGCCGTGCGCGTCTGGGACCTGCAGGTTTGTGATACTATGAATCGATCACTACACAGGGTTAGGTCTTCTCCCTCGTTATTGGAGAGGGGATTTCGAGCTTACCATTACGTTGCACCTTTGTGGCGTAGCAGTCTGTCATCGGAGCAGCGATAGGTATAAGTCTATAAGAGCCATCGCGCTCGTGCGGCTCTGGGACCTGCAGGTTTGTGATACTTTGAATTTAGTCAGTAAAATAGAGAGAAAAATATACTCCCAAGTGATTAAGCGTGGCGGAAGAGCGAAAGGTTTGTGACGTATTGAATGTAGTCATCAATATTTGAATGGCCCACTACAAAATGATTTCTTTGGTATATGAGAGGTTATTTGGAGCTTACCTTTACGTTACACCTTTGTGGGGTGGTGTAGCTGTCATCGGAGCAGCGGTAGGTTCAAGTTTAAAAGTGAGGAATAACCGACATTCACTCGTGATTAACGCGTCCCGGAGGGAAGTAGTGTCACATGTGTGGCATTCTCACCGGACGGTCGGCACCTTGGCCACGGGGGAGTGCGGCCAGGCCAGGTTGGTGACGATTTGAATGTTGTCAGCGTTATTTCAATGGCCCAGCGGGGTCAGATCCTGATGCGATTTTAGCAGCGTGGTAGGTGTAAGTGTATAAGAGGGGGAAAAACCGACAACCCATTGTAATTAACGCGTAACGGAAGAGCGTCATTCACAGCGACCTCACCGGTACCTGGCCACGGATAGTGCGACCATGGGCCCGCCGTACAAGTATGGGAACTTCTAGCTTCTCAATAACGGGTTGGGAGGTAGGATGTGGTAGTGTCACTTCTCCGTGCCGCAGTAAGCAAGTAGTGAACCTTAGAAAATATTTTTTGCGCTGCGTTGGTCTTAGTATCAATCTTCCAGCCAAGTAAAGCTATTTTGGAAGGATGAGAACGAGCCAAGTCATCGTGATTGTACAGTAAATTATAATTCCAGTGTACCTTAGACCGCATCGTCACAATCTGCACGCGCAGGTACGTACACGCGCGTACAAATAAGCGAAACAAATATAGAAGTTTTCTTAGCGACACTAGGTTTGTCTCCAACACAAACGGAACGTGACTCGCATGTTATTAGCGAATGGCGGCCTATTCTTGCTGAGTTACGGACGTTGGACTAACAAGTGCTATTTAATAATACTGCTGAAGTACTCGTGCCTACATAGTTTACAAAAGGAGTTGGTATCTATTTACCAGTTGCTGCATAAGTTGCAAAGGAGTTTTGCTCTAAACTACTTTGTTACTATTTGTTTTTCGCATCAAAATTTTCATAACAAGACAATGCAATTAGTAATACGTGTGCGCTTTAACTTGTTGCCGATGTGATATAGCTGTATAGTATGCGCCAAACTTTAGGTCTGCTTTGAATACGACGCGTACGGCTGCGCAGTGCGCAGTGTCCAAAAACGTACCTCAGCGGGGCTATGACACTTGCACAGTTCATCATTATCAGCCTATTTAAACGGTCGCAAGGGCCGCTGGCGGCTTGAGACCGTTGTGCCTGGAAGTCCATGCAAGAGGCCTATGTCCAGCAGTGTGTCTATGGCTGATAATGGTGGTGGTGGTGGAGGGCCAGATCATCCCTCCTTATGGGAGGGGATATGGAACTTAGACCAGCCATGACCGCATTTAGAGTGATAATTTTAATCTCTTTTACGATCACTATCTAATGTAAATAAATTACTGGCAGCGACGGCTTAACATGCTTTCCAATGCACGAGGGTGCGACACCACTTTTCCACTGCGGGCTGAGTTCCTGAAAACTTCATAAAAGAAAGAAAAGCTCAGCTTCAGTACCAGAACCTCGTGATTCCAAGCCACATATGACACTAGATCAAGGCAGTTCTAATTCTGCGGAGTTCTGCATGTTGTAACTTCAGAACGGACTTGAATTTCGGTGCATACATACTATAGGGACACATCCTAAATTCTATAAAAACATATTATGTTCCATAACATCTGGTACACTGTTGTATATAAAGAAATATGTCACACTGTGTATTGTTTGCGCACTCTAGGTTTATGACGGCGGCACTGCCTTATGCTTTGAAACGGAATACGCCATTTCTGTTGTAAAGATTTTAATGCTTTTCCTTCATACGACGTACCTACGCGAAAAGCTATTCTTATCACGCTTCAGTCCTATAAGGTAGTACAGTTTTAGTGCTAGCTGTATAAGTTTATAGCTATAGTGGAGGAATTATATTACTTTGTCTATTATAAGTAAAAGTTACTGTGATTCTATTGCGGCACTAAAACCTTTGTGGAGTGGAATAGAGAAACTACTTTCTCTGTATGAGATAGGTTATAAATGTTGCGGTAGACACTTGGACTCATATCTTCTGTATTTTGCTGTATAAAAAAGATAGAAGACATAGATTTATAACACATAGATAGTGTGTAGTCGCAGAATTTGTAAGCAGTGTTATATGCCCCGAAATGGGAGCCCTTGACGCATCGGTACGCTACGTCAAATGCGCTTGTGTGTGTAAATTAGCTTAGCTCTTACGCTCACATAGTCACAAAAGTGGCTAACGTTTGGAGTGAATAATTGTTGGGTGTTGCGGGTCTATAGGTTATTAGTCTGATAAAGAAGTATTTTAATATGACTTTATGTTGTTCTTTTTTTGCAGGACCCGACCGCGTCTGGTGCAGTGCAGATAGCAGAGTTCCCGGGACATACGCACGGAGTTAATTGTGTGGTAGGTTATAATTTTTATCAAAATTAATAAAAATCCTTTATTTAGGTTTAAATCATAGATTTATAACACATTCGTAAGACTGTTTTATGTGCTCCGAAACGGGAGCCCTTGACGCATTTCTACGCTACGATAAGTACGCTCGTGTGCGTGTCGGCAAGTGAAATTAGCTTAGGTCTTACGCTCACATAATCACAAAAGTGTCTTACGTTAAATTGTTAGGTTTTGCGGGTCTATAGGTTAATAGTCTAAGGTTTAATTATATATTTTTGTTTGTAGTCTTGTTTAACCATCATGTTTCATAACTCAAAATTTAAATGATAAAATTGATAACCCCACACTGGACAGAGGACAGGATCTGTCATTAAATGGAATACCAACATGATTGCATTGGAAAGTCCTTGCAGTATGTCTATGTCTTCTAGCACGCTTCTATGAGGCGGTTGAGTATGAAAGAGATCCCGTGGCCATTTTTAATGATCCAACATAACTCAGTTTTGCGTTAAAAAAATCCCTTTGGGGATGGGACTTCTGTATAGACAGATGCCTGTGTAGCATACACAGGCCTCTGTCTGGCAAGTTCGTTGATGACACTCCGAAGATATGCGGTTGACGGGAGGGAAGGACTGCTCGGGTGTGAAGTCGAACGCGCGGGGCATCAGGAGTGTAACGAACGAATTTGCCAAGCTATAAATCCATTGGCTAATGATGATAAAGTTTGCATTGAATTTTCCATTATACTTACACACATACATTTTTCATCATAGTATCCTATTTCACAAACTAGAGTAATAAGGACTGTTGACAGTATGTTACCCATTGGTTTAAATAGTAATTAATTATATTCCAGGCTTTCTCGACGTCATCCAAGTATCTGGTGTCGGTCGGTTCGCAGCATGACATGATAGTCAATGTTTGGGACTGGCGCGCCAACCTGAAGCTTGCAAGTAATAAGGTATACATTACTTTTAACTGTGTTATTAGTTTTGGAAAACATCGTGAGGAAACCTGCATACCTGAGAATTTTCTTAATTAAGTGAAGTCTGCCAATTCGCATTGGGCCAGCGTGGTGGACTATCGGCCTAACCCCTCTCATTTTGAGAGGAGATTCGTGCTCAGCAGAAACAACAAAGTTTTTTCACAAAGAGAACTAGTTCTGGATTCGATTCACAGGCCAGTTTAGGATTTCTAATCTCTAAGCTAATCTAAATTGACTCTGGCCTGGTCTGGTGGGTTAGGCTTCAGGTACGATGCCGCCTAGAAACCTTCAGGGGTATGGGCAGAAAAAACTTGTACCATTTTTAAGAAGCTCATTTCAAGTACCTAAACATAGTCATAGAATAAAAAAATATCCATAAGGAATTTATGAGCTCCTAAAAATTCAGTGTCTTGTCGTAATTATTTGGATGCAATCGTGAGACAAAGCCATCCTTTGACAAAACAATACATATAATATAATACAATGACCTAAGCGAAGTCGCCGACAAAATCTACCTCGAAATAAACCGGACAGAACACTAAGAGTCTGTCTGAAAATCTTTACAATGTAGACTTAATGCTTACAAACAAATGTAAATAAAGTTTAATTTTATTTTCAGGTGTCATCACGAGTCAAAGCAGTCAGTTTCTCTGAAAGCGGGAACTACTTCGTCACAGTCGGTTTTAGGCATGTCAAGTTTTGGTACCTGGAATATTCTAGAAATGCTAAGGTGACTATATAAATGTTTCTATTTTAGAATTTAAGTTTCTATTAATGTTTCTATTTTAGAATTTAAGGGCCCCGTATGGGTTCGAAACTAGTCGGGCATACTCCGACCTAATATCACGTGAGTTTTAGCCGTGTTTCATAATCAATTAATATAAATGTTTCCAGTTGAATACAGAGTTAGTCAATAAGTAAATGAAAATTAATTATGCCACAATATTAAATAATATCTATAGTTTTTGTAAATATAAATTACTGTAGCTACTTTAGAATCATCGCGGTAAAGATAATCAGAAAAATAGTTTTGTTGTGCTTTAATTTGTTGTGCTTTAAAAATAGTAACTTGCACAAGATCTTTGACTTGGGTAGGCTATTCTTCAATACAAGTTAACAAGTAGTTCTCAGGGTACGCAAAGCATTTATGCATAATATTATGAATTACAGAGACAAACCTCTTACTCATTTCACTGCTGAATAGTATATCTATGCAAACAATGACTTCATGGTAGTCACAAATTACTAGAATTTTCACTTGTAAAACTGATATCAGCTGTAGCTTCATAATCGTTGAATTATTCTGCATACACTGATAAGCTAGACAGTAATAAACTTGTCTGCATGATTAATATGATTTGCATAATATGTGAATGCTGATTTTTGAAAATATATGTAATATATAAAACTCTTGTGTCACTGTGTTTGATAAAAAGCTCCTCAGGCCATCATCCATCATATCCATCCATCTCCATCATAAAAATCATAAAATCTACCCAGATTTTATGATTTATATGATGATATTAGTAATATTAACTATAGAAAAATATACTGTTGTCATTGACCTCTTATAAAAATTCCTAAAGGCCTTAAAAAGATAGTCCAATATCCAAAAAAATATATATACGGTCGAATTGAGAAACCTCCTCCTTTTTTTAAAGTCGGTTAATAAAATTCGAAATTTGCAAATGCGACTATTTGAATTGAGTGCCAAGAAGTTGTGTTTGGCACTCATTGAGTGGGAGTTTTGGTGTATCCACTTTTTAATAGGAGATTGATGAATGTTGTCTTTATAAAAGTATAAAAAATACTGTTCATCTATTTATATATTTAAAACTCTGTTCTGACTTTTTATACCGGTGGCCTGTGGGTGACATATACGCGCCGGGCCTATAACGCCTTGCGTGTTCAGTATAACAATGCCTTTAGGATGCCGTTGAGGCTGCCATGGCGCCTCAAAAATGTTCGTAGACGCGCATACAAATGACTTTTTCACTACTCTTGCTCAAAAACACTGTCATATTACCACTCCACAGCGGGGCTAAACAACAATATTAGCCTCTAGGGGCTAAAGTAATTTTGTTTTTTTAATTCTTGTCTGTAAAAAGACCCATTATATACTCGGTTTCTATTTAGGCGGCCCTCGACTTACGTCTCAGGCCCTAAAAATACCTCGTATATAATGGGTCATTTTAGCCCCTTGTATAACAATCTACTATTTTGCAATAAGGCGTAAAAAAGCGGTGTCTCTCCTACAGAGATTACGTGCTAGCACCAATGGCATCCTAAGGGTATTGTCTGCTAGGCCCGACTGCCCGATTCTAGGATACTGTGTGGAAGCTAGCTATAGGGCGTTCTTGATTGTTGTTTTAAAATATTATTAAAAATTTCCAATGTTACTAACTGTACTAATTTAATTTAATAAGTAAGATAAAAATGTTACCTACTAATATACTAACAATATATGGATTTGTAATTCTGAAATAAATTATTATTATTATTAAAACAGTCTACAAATATTGAAATGTTTTTTTTTTAATATTTCCAGTTCAAAGAGCCAGTGCCCCTCATGGGCCGATCAGCCATCCTCGGCGAGCAGAAGGACAACGAGTTCTGTGACGTGGTGTGCGGGCGCGGCGAGGCGGCCGAGAGCACGTACGCCATCACCAGAGGCGGCTTGCTTTGTGAGTTCAACAGTAGGCGGCTGTTGGACAAGTGGGTGGAGTTAAGGGTGAGGAATTGTTTACTGTATAAATATATATTTTTGTTTTACTTAATGACAAGTTAACTTTTGACTGGGATCATTATATCTCATATTAAGATTATTATTAAACGTAATCTTACAGAAGTAGTAAGAAGAAGTATTAAGTAGTAAGTATACGTAAACGGGAAAATTGCTTGGAAATTAAATGTATTACGTGACAGGCTACTTATATACCTATTGTTAAATGGTGTTAAATGGATAAAATAAAAAAGGTTAAACCTGGCTGAGTTTGTTGTGGGCTCTTCTCGGATCAAGGCGCGTTTAGAACCCTCGTAACTTTTATTTTCGAATAATTATTATCACCATTATCTTAAGTTTAATATTATTACCTGGCGTTTCGAAAGAGCCTGTAAACTAAGCCTATATGAAATAAATGATTTTTGACTTTTTTTTTGGCTTTTGACTTTTAACTGACAATGCAGTATAAGATAGTGGCGAAGATGAATAAATAATCTTTAAGCACAATTTTTTTTTAATTTAACTTAAAACATTTTTTAAATCGAAACGCAAACGGTTGCACAGTATACAAATAATATATTATGTCAGCTATTAAATATACTTGCGCAGTTCCTCGATTGCTCGTCAGTTACAATATGGAGTGGTTAAATTGTTAAACTAGTGGCGCCATCTGTTGTTGCATAGCAAAAATGACAAAATAGCTTTAAAAGCTTAAACCCTGTATTTAATCAAAATAAAACCTTTTGGGCACTAATTCAATTCAAATATGATGTATTTCATATGTTTTTACTATTATTATTTGCATTACAGATTTCCTTCTTTTTAAACTATCTATATTTATTATACATCTTTGATTCAGTTACAATGGATCACAGTAGCGCCATCTATTGGCAAGTAGTGGATTAACCAACTGAAATCGATTATTCACCAATTTGTTCACAGACAACATCAGCGAATTGTATGGCGATAGGGTCAGAGTATATATTCGTCGGCTGTGCGGAAGGGATAGTGCGATGTTTCACGCCCGCGTCCCTGCGATACGTCACGACGCTGCCTCGAACCCACTACCTTGGTGTCGACATTGCGCAGGGGCATAATATCAAGTAAGTTTAAAAAAATGCTTGTCTCATTATTATCAGCCGGTAGATGTCCACTGTCGAACTTACGCCTCTTTTAGGGACTTCCAAAGAACAAGGTTTTGAGCCGCTTGCATCCAGTGAATGCAACCTGTAACCTACCTACTCACCTAGTGGGGGATCCACCAACAATGCCTATTTTGGTGTGGGGTCGCCATTCCAGCAACTTGGGACATATATGTCCATTGTCCATCGGTTCTTTGAACTATATGCTCATTGTGACTCGTTGAGCTATGTCGGTGACTTTGGTTCTTCTGCAGATCTTCATCTTCTTCCTTCTGGGCCGTTTCCGCACTTGGCCATGTGATTGGCCGTTGTAAGTGGATTCACTACATCCAGCTGAGCTCGCTCCAGAAGCTTAGTGGAAAGTCCAGGTCGCCGATAGCCTCATGAAGTATCTCTGAGGAACCAATATAGGTTACTCATTGTTCTGTTACGCCTCTGCAATATGTAGCAGTGTCTCGTTTGCCTCCGTGCAGGACTGTAACTCTCTTCTGCAGATATCCACATTTCTGATACGATCATGCAGAGATACTACAAGCACAGCTCGATTTGAAATTGGACCATGTTGTGGTTTATATACTTGTCTACAACTTTGAGTATTGAGTTTTGATAATGACAAGACATGAGGTCTATGATTGAATAATTACTTGCATTTCAAATGTTGTAAATCAGTGAAAAAGGTAGCTTCTGTTTAATTGACTTCTATGTTTGTATGTATGTATTAGATTAGTACATAGTAAGATCACCTTTTTTCCCTATAATTTTGAGATTTATATTTTTTCTTAGATAACATAATGCTTGATGTTTTTGAACTATGTTTCAGCCACATGTTCAGTCAGCCGAACAACGCGCGGTACCCGGACGCCATCGCCCTGACGTACGACGAGCGGAACCACAAGCTCACCTGTGTGTACAACGACCACAGCTTGTATGTGTGGGACGTCAGAGATATTAAGAGGGTATGTAATGCTATTCAAATTCAAAAGTTCAAAATTCTAACTAGCAGACGCTCTGTGGTTTCACCCGCGTAGAATCTTTTTTTTTTATAAAAAAAATTAAATTGGTCGAGTAGTTTTTGAGTTAAATCGTAACAATAAACAAAATCTTTTTTTGAATATAAACTATTGTGATTGTTATTAATATCAAAAAACACAGCTAAAACTCATGTGATACAACATCGGAGTATGTCCGACTCGTTTCCCATTCGGGGCCCTTAGTCGTGAGCTGGTTCTTGCAACGCGGCACGATACAAACTGCGACGTCGTGGCGCGGGAGGTTCGAAACTATAGCTTGGTAAATCTTTTCGTAACACTTTCTGTGGTCCGCGCGGGCCGGGAGGGGATAGCGATGACCTTGACTTCACACCCGCGCAGTCCTTTCCCTTTGTCGCCCGCATATCATGAGAGTGTCATCAACGAACTTGCCAAGCTATAGTCTAGTCGATAGAGTTGTTTTATTTGATGTTGTGTTTATTCGGCAGGTAGGCAAGTCCCACTCGGCTCTGTACCACTCTGCGTGCATCTGGGGGGTGGACATGATCAGCCAGGGTCCCCTGGGCGCGGGCGCCTTCCTCTCGTGCTCCAGCGACGACACCGTGCGGCTGTGGGCGATCAAGCCCAACCAGACCAATATTTATAGCAATGTGAGTATTCAAATATTTCGATATGTCAGTTGACTATTTGTAAAGATTCTACCACCAGTTCGGAAGGCAGGTTCTGCTGAGAAGAAACCGACAAGAAACTCAACAGTTGCTCATCAATGGTGTTATAATTATTATCAGCCTATGTTGATGATAGTGACTGGGACTGATGGCTTAACATGATCTCTTAAACACAGGGTGTACCACCACCAACTTCACACAAAGCTTTTACCAAAAATTTTTTAGAGTGAAAACTCAAGAGTGAAAACTCTGTATGTGTTCCATGACCCGACCCAGGATTTGAACCCAGGATCCAAGGCTACATGGTACTTGTATGATAAAGTTTGTAATAATCTCGAAGAGCTCAAACACTTCGACATTTCGAATGCTTTACACTCAAAATGGGGCCAACCAAAGTCAGTGATAGCCCAGTGGATATGACCTCTGCCTCCGATTCCAGGGGGTGTGGGTGAATCTGGTCTGGGGTATGCAACTTTTCAGTTGTGTGCATTTTAAGAAATTAAATATCACGTGTCTTAAACGGTGAAGGAAAACATCGTGAGGAAACCTGCATTCTCTGCGTGTGTGAAGTCTGCCAAACCGCATTGGGCCAGAGTGGTGGACTATTGGCCTAACCTCTCTGATTCGGAGAGGAGACTCGAGCTCAGCAGTGAGCCGAATATGGGTTAATATCGATCGACCAACACTCAAAATTAGTGGGCAGTTTTAGAGATGGCCCCGGTCAACCAACTACCATGGTTTTACATTTTGATTACGGAGAGCTCAAAAGACTTTGTAGAACCATCACATCTCGGCAGGGAGAGAGTTACTGAAGCTTACATTTTTACAGCAATTGTTACTGTTGACAGGAACTAACCAAAGTACTGTATATCGACCCCGAGCTCAAGTTCCTCAAGGATGTGGATCTGACGGCCACTAGTGATAAGGATAAATCTAAGACATACGACGACAAAACCGGTGTCAGGTACGAATAGCAATTTTCTTTAATAATTTTTTTTTTTGTATTATAATTATATGTTACCTTATTGTAATTAAAAGAAGAATTAAGTAAAACTGATAAACATAGTAAAAATAGACAAAAAGCTGCACAAACAGCTGAACTCACCTTTATGGTTTCAATAAAAATCTGAAGATGTTGTCTTTTACCTACCGATATATTTTAGTTCTGAGCTTCAAAATTAATGAAATATTAAATTACTCAAAAATGCGATTACCACGGTTTTATAAAGTAGACAGAACTCTATTGAATAAATACTGATAACTTTTCCAAAAAGTGTTAAAAAATTAGTTGTCTGTAAAGTTGGTTTCGATGCGTTATAGCACAGTGGATACGACCTCTGCCTCAGATTCCAGAGGATGCAGGTTCAAATCCGGTCCGGGGCATGCACCTCCCAACTTTTCAGTCATGTGCATTTTAAGAAATTAAATGTCACGTTTAACAGTGAAGGAATAACATCGCGAGGAAACCTACATACATGAGTATTTTCTTAATGGAGAATGTTGTTGAATGAAACTTTGTTACATTAGAGCTATTATATATACAGATACACTAGTTTTTGTTTTATTTAATAATACCAGATAGTTATGATTTTACATTTTACATTTTGCATTCAAAGTTCGCAAAAATATCGACTCCCGCTAACGGTCGCGATATTGTACGTGACGTCATCGCACAACACTTGCCCGACCCGTATAGGCAATTTCGTATTTGCGAACTAATGGCCCTTATATTAATTTACTCTTTGACTAAAAACTAACCATTAGTTAGTTCGTAGCTTTCGTACGAAACTAACCATTAGTTAGTTTCGTACGAAATTGCCTGAACGGGCCGTGCAAGCGTTTTACAATATTGGCTTTTCCCCCGTTTGAATGATGATGATGATAAATGATTATATACAACCTATTTGTCTAAGAGCCGTGGTAGCCCAGAGGATATGACCTCTGCCTCCGATTGCGGAGGGTGTGGGTTCGAATCCAGTCCGCGGCATGCACCTCCAACTTTTCAGTTGTGTGCATTTTAAGAAATTCAATATCACTGGTCTCAAACGGTGAAGGAAAACATCGTGAGGAAACCTGCACACCAGAGAATTTCTTAATTCTCTGCGTGTGTGAAGTCTGCCAATCCGCATTGGGCCAGCGTGGTGGACTATTGGCCTAACCCCTCTCATTCTAAGAGGAGACTCGAGCTCAGCAGTGAGCAGTATATGGGTTGATAATTATGATGATGATGATGATGATTTGTCTACTATCAGATGCGTGCGCGTGTCTCCATGCGGGCGGCACATAGCGGCCGGCGACCGCGCGGGCAACGTGTGGATATTCGACAGCTCGGGCGCGCTGCTGCACACGCTGGAGGCGCACGACGCGGAGGTGCTGTGCCTCGAGTACGCCTCCTCGCCGCGCCTGCTCGCCTCGGCCTCGCGGGACCGCCTCGTGCACGTGTTCCACGTCGACCGGGTAAGTCGTTTAAGTTACATATCCATGCAAACTTCATGACGTTTCGTAACGTTGTACGTGATGATGCGCAATGCCAAGTTAAGCGGAATATAACGTGAGAGGTAGCAGCGATAGAGATGGTACCATCATTTTGTGGTAGAGGAATCGCTTCGAGCAGGTCCCAGAACTTGTGACCTCTTAGTTTAATGGATCCCTTTAGTATGTGTTGCTGACACAGCACCTGTAACATAATAAATTATATTATGTAATAAATTAGCTTAAAATAATTAATATAAATAAAATAAAAGTTATGAAATATGTAGTAACAAAATAATAATGTACTTACCACTATGCATAATCTGTTGTATGAACGTGTTTTGTATGCATTAAACGGAACAAACGTGACGGCGATCACGCTGCCTAACAAAAAACTGAACTCAAATCATCAAATACCCTTTAATGTATACTATCACTGTTGAAACAACTTTATAGAAATACCTCCTTTTTTATAATAATATAAAAAAATAAATGTAAATACCATCCATACTCGAGGAACTTTGCTTCAGACTGTGCTATGTATAGACAAATCGTCTGAACAACACAAAATGCTAAACTAATTAATTTTGTTTATGGGAAACTTTATTTTTGTTACAGGGCTACCAAATCCTGCAGACTTTGGATGAACACTCGTCTTCAATCACGGCTGTGAGGTTTTTGAGTTCTGGCAGTGGACTGCAAATGGTGTCGTGTGGCGCGGATAAAACCATTTTATTTAGACAACTTAGAACTGTGAGTATGTCTATTATTTACCATTTAAAACCGCATATACAAAATTTTTACCTACTATCTCATTTGAAATATTGTACTTAAAATAAGAGTCGAAATCTTGCCCAAAATTATGCAAATTCTATAAAAGTTATTCAATCTATAAATCCAGACATATCAACTTTACAAAAACTAAATTCTATATTGGCCATTATAAGTGTGTGTGTGTGTGCTAGGGAAGTGTTAACACTTTATGAAGGAGCTCCTTAATCCTACACCCGGGTTACAAGACCAGGGCTCTGCTCGGAGTTTTTCTCTAAGTTACACGATAGACCCAGCACCTGCACAGTCAATGAAAAGTTCTGTATGTAGTTTAGACTTTCAGCCTGTTGTCTATGTTTATTGAAAATAATTAGAATAAAGCTTTTGTGGAAGTTTTTTCGTTATTTTTCTAATGTAAACAAAATAAATATAATTTTGGCAGAAAGCATCAAAAGTTAATTTAAAAAAAATAGAAAACCAAGGTTTATGATTCACAACATTTGTCAGGAAAACTTAATTAACAAATCAAACTGTAATAACCAAAATAAGACCCTAGAATGGCAGAGAATGACCTTGAGTGGAGTCACGCACTTGTGAACGCTGTGTGTAGGGTCTGACTGTAAACAAACTTTCCCGGTTTCCGCTCATGTCTCTCTCCCCGCCTATCCCAAGTAACCCTACAAGAATTACACGACAAGAAATGTAGACGGCTCGGACACGAGCATACTGAAGCCGACCGTACGACGAGCACCTTATATCGCAAGTCTTTCCCGCCAACCGATCGCTACCCCTCTCTAAATCTCTACTTTTTACGGAAACAAGTCGCGCCACCTAGCGTCACGAGATCGAGCGACGTCATCTCCGTCTCAGATTACTATTTCTTACAATAATATATTGAATGTGTATTATTTAGACGCAAGACGGCAGTTACCAGTTCGCGCGCGGACAGAACGTGTCGGGCAGAACGACGCTGTACGACATGGAAGTGGACGCGGGCGGCAGGCATATATTGACTGCTTGTCAGGTAAGGGGATATACATCTTCATACCTATCTATCTATGCTTATAATAAAACTGTAACAGGTCAGAATCTGTACATTGAAGATATTTTGAAAATTTCATTTTAGCATTATATAAAATATTTTTAAAATTCAACCCCTATAGTGGTGAAATAGGACTTGAAAGTTTATATTGATCTTCACGCGAACGAAGTCGCGGGCGTCCGCTAGTTATACACAAATTGCCAATATTACCTGCTTTTCGCTTAGCTATTAATAATACTAGCCCTGTTTAAAAAGTAGCCGCAAAGTAGTTGTAATTTAGTAAGCATTCTTTATGTCTCGATATTTTGATTGTGAACTGTGAACTTGAAATCGAATCGAACTGTAAATGTTTGTCCATTTATTAATTTCATACATGATTTAAATTCTCATTGAAAATTATAGTAATATGATCCAAGGGCACTATAAGAAATAAATAATTTTGTATAGACAATATAAATAATCTGTTGGTCCTTGACATTGTGCTTTAGTTCCAACCAACTAATTCAATCAGTCCAATATTTTTTTAAAGGACCGCAACGTTCGAGTATACAGCGCAGCGCACGGCAGGCACACGAAGACATTCAGAGGGACCACAGCGGAAGATGGCACTCTTATAAAGGTATTTGAAACCATATAACTTTGGTTTAATCTTTCGTCTTTCTACAATGTTATTGTCAATTGCAGTAGTTACAGAAAAGTAACAGTTGTTTGTGGTTTCATAAAAGGTTTCACCGATTTTCATGATATGTTTTGTTTATTTGGTAATACTAATTTTTCACCCTCCTACCATCCCCATCATTCATCATCATCATTATCAGCCTATGGACGTTCACAGCTGGACATACGCTTCTCTACGGACTTCCAAAAACCATGGTTTCGTGGTCGTCGGTCCATCTAGTTGGGGGTTTTCTAATCATAGAAAGCTAGCCCAAGAACTATTATAAAGATCCTTTATAAGTTCATAGTTGACTCTGTGATTTCTTTAACCTTTTAAATCCTTTTTTCTTGGGAAACGTTTTTGTTTTACAAAAGGTGGCAGAATATTCTTTATTCACTAATTAACATTTAAAATAATTTGATATATTCACTGAAATATTAGTGAATGTAATGTATTAAACTATACCATTATTACAGGGCTTATTATATGGTTTTCATTTATTTGTTGCTAGGTTGCGCTTGACAGCAGTGGCATCTACCTGGCTACCTCAAGTACGGACAAGATTCTCAGTGTTTACGATTACTACTCCGGAGAATGCATGGCCACTATGTATGGCCATTCTGAGATCGTCACGGGCTTGAGGTAAGAAGATAACCAAATATGAACATGATTTTACTCTCGATCGATCTAGCATGCGTCAACGACATATTTCGTGAAGAGAATAAGACATTGCATGATTAGAATTGAATTATTATCACTGAACTATCAATCCTTCAGTAGAAGAGAGATAGATTGGTCACAAGTCGAACGCTTGGGCCGATCGAGCCTATTTATCTCTCGCTTCGCGCGTTCGCTTGTGTCGTCACGAGCCGAGATAGTACGAAGTGTTCTGTGAGAGTATTGGTAGATCGATTGGGCGACCTTGCTAATTGTTGTCGTGACGTTCCATCCGTCCATACCTTTTGTTGGATACTCCTTCATGGATTATTTTGGTATAGGTGAGATGAATGACTTGAGTGGAAAAGGGCAGTGTTAAATAGTTTTAAAAGACGTCTACTACTACATTCTTCGGTCACAAGTCCAGAACCTCGCTCAAGGTTATTCTCTGCCAATCGAGCTATTGGTAACATTATTAGTGGGAATTGTTAGATTATATAATGATTTATTTATTTTGCTATCATCCGCGAAAAGTCGACGAACCCATTGCGTCAACGTCACCCAGTTCCGACAAAATACTCTCTACGTACGTAGAGAGTAGTGCAATTGCACGTTGTAGAGTCAACATCTCCTGAGGATGCTCCGGTTTCGGGGTGAAACGTAGGTAGAGAGTATTTTGTCGGACCTGGGTGACGTTGTCGCATGGGTTCGTCGACTTTTCGCAGATGATAGCAAAATAAATAAATCGTTATATAATCGTGATGAACTTCCGCAAAGTAACGCCTGCTTCTATCCAATATTTAAAAGGAATTGTTATACCTGACATGATTAGATAGATAGATATAGTCAATATGATTTAATAGATAGGCAAATAAATCATTGTTCTTGATCTTCCTAGGTTCACGCCAGATTGCCAGCACCTGATATCAGCCTCTGGCGACGGCTGCATCTTCGTGTGGCGTGTGCCGCACGACATGGTGGTCACCATGCGCGCGCGGCTAGCGCAGCAGGCCATACGACAGGGGAGGTGAGTTTTATTAGAGAAATGTATGTTAAGTAACACAGATATGCGTTAAATAGCATAGGAATATGCGTGAAATAGCACAGAAATGTGCGTTATATAGCACAGAAATATGCGTTAAATAGCACAGAAATGTGCATTATATAGCACAGAGATGTGCGATAAATAACAGAAATATGCAAACAGAAGTAGCACAAACGTTTGGGAACCAATGAGCGAAAGTATGCTTATTAATGTATTTAATTTCAGACTTACGAGAATGTGTTTTTGTACTTACGAGACTACATTATTTCTTCTACAAGTTCTAACGTTTCCTCTAATGCTCATAACTGTGATGTGAATCTTGATTATAAAATCATTCTCAGACCTGAAATTTCATTATCAGACTTCTGATAATGGAATATAATGGATAATGGAATTCTGTGGGGCATCCATGTGGATGCCCCACAGAAATCATTTAAGGATAAAATTTCAATATACTATAGGACTTCCAGATTAGAATTATGCCATCTTCACTTAACTAATTGTTAATCTTTTAAATATTTTGATTAAAGGAAAGTGGCGCCCACTAACGGCATGTCTGGTTTGGAAAGCGAAACGGACTCGCACTTAGGTTCGCCGCCGCGGGAAATAACGGACGACAAATTCACCACGCCAGTTGTGCCCGATTATACGTAAGTTTTGTCCCATAACATTGGCGTACGTAATAGGGATGATGACAGTTTTTTAAATTGTATATAAATTAGGAGTATTCTAATTAAAGCAATTTTGTAAAAGTAACTTTAAAATTTTTAATACGCTTATATTACCTTCATCCAAGATAGTGGACTGGCTGTTGGAAATCCCACCCCCATCATATGGATATCAAATGAAAAGGATTGCTTTCTGGAATACGATTAAAAAAAAAACACGACTTAAACCCAATATGGCGGACGTCCAAGATGGCGGACAGGCTATTTGAAATGCACCCCCGTGATTTGGGTATCAAGCTTGTTTTTTAGTTTTTAAAACTATTCATGTTATTAGTGCCTTAACCCGACCTAGAAATTGAACCGGACATGATCCATAGCCAAAACAGATTACTACTACTGGACAAACGAGGCAGTCATAATATATCTCGATATGGTTAGGTTGATAGTCTATCTAGATCGATATAATTTCTTTGTCTAGTAATTTAGACGTAACAAATGCAAAAATTCTTTTTCAAATGTAATATCTAAATTGTAAATGTGTCTAATTTTCAGCCTCCGAATAGGTCGGCTACCTACCTGGGCTAAGAAAAGTTTGGGCGACGAACTGTCCTCTGACTCCCCACGACCCGCACCCGGCCAGATGCCTCCTGTTCCGACCACTAGAGGGAAGTGGGCCACGAGAATATTACCCAGTCCTGGTAAGAAATTTGTCCTCTTCAAAAAGGATTAATTTTTCAACCATCATTTGCCTGGCTTTCTTTCTTATAGGAAATAGGAGATTCTTATAGGGAATTGGACCTACCACACTGCCCCAATGCGGATTGTCGGGTAGTAGGTTAAGGGTAGTAATGTTAAATTCTTTACCAACCACTATCAATCCCTATCAGATGTTAATGATAGTGACCAGGATCGATGGCTTAACATGCTTTTTGAGGCTCGGGGTGTGATACCAGCAACTTCATAGTGCTACCAATTGATAAACTGATTGACTTTTCAAAAGAGCTTTTATACTAAGACGTTATTTATAATCTGTGGTGTTTACAATAAAAACAATAGTAATTGTTATTGCAAGTGTAATTCATTCGTTTCAGATAAACGCGTTGATTCCGATGGTTCCAAAGACAGTTCCATAGATAGTGGCACAGACACAAGGTATAACGATAAACGAAGAGAGCCGGGAGGCAAACAGGTATGTGTAGTTGTGAGAACATCACGAGTGTGTTTGTTTGTGTTTAGTCTGTTAATGTTACTTAGTTAAGTCTATTATTTCAATGCAAATATTTTACAAATTCTTAACAATTTTTTCAAATTTTACACTTTTTTTTAATTTTTTTTTTGTAATGGTCTTGCAATACAATTTTGTACACAGTTTTGTATATACAACATATATTCAAAACAAAACCGAGTTTGGCAAACTGTTTTCATTAATATCTGAAATTATTAAACTGATTTTATGCGTTTTTCACCGTTATTTTATTAGTGGGAGAGTTAAATACTCTAAATAAAACCTTTTTGCACAAAAAGAAGGATGCTTTATGCACAAACAGTCTTAACCAACGTTTTTTTTGTAGATATTATGTATATAGTTGTATTTTAATAGTCACTAACTTGTGCTGTCTAATCACTCACAAAAGCATTGTGGTGGAGGTTTTTATGTTACATTTTTTTAACTGTTTATTTTTTTTTTCGTTTGTACTTAAAATGATGTGCAACATCCAAATATTACAATGTTTTGTATATTTTTATTGCAATGTAATATTTGGATGTGAAGGTCTATGGTTATTTTTATTTGGTACGCTTTGAATTTCATTTTCGTTTTTTTTTTTTCATTTTGCCTTAACATTAATTTACCAAGCAAAACTGTATATGTCAAGGTTTTTAATTATACAATTTAGCCTCAATAGCTCAACGGTAAGAGCGGTCGGACTCATCACCGAGGGGTGGTGGTTCGGTCCCCTAGTCTTTCCTGACTAATTGGATGGGAATGGGAATATTGGTCATATTAAAAAAAAAGA
The DNA here is from genome assembly GCF_947172395.1 of Bicyclus anynana. Lineage (NCBI taxonomy): Eukaryota > Metazoa > Arthropoda > Insecta > Lepidoptera > Nymphalidae > Bicyclus > Bicyclus anynana. The sequence continues at coordinate 4,168,304 of NC_069090.1, forward strand.
TATGGCAAAAAGAAATGAAATTCAACTCGCGTACCCTTTACCTACATATTTCACAAGGTTGTGGTACTTATTCCATACGAAATAGAGGCCGAAATCGCTCAACTTGTCCCAACTGCCGCGCGTTGAGGCGCTCTTCCGCAATTTTGACGCCACCATGAAAACCACGTACGATATATTGTCAATATCGCCGAGGGTCGAGAAGGTTTTACTTTTCTATAATTTCGCATTTGTGATTTCGCTTTTTTTGTTTGTTTACGCATTATTGACTTGTGTATACGTTTCGCAGTTTCGATCCACACGTTTGTCGCATACCTATTTAGATTTACGCATTTGGCATTGTGTGTCTCATGTTCCGTGCTGTCACAACATCATTGTCACTTTGCATTCGATTATTTTAAAATAAACATTTTTCTAAAAAATATTGTAGGTTAGTAAAATATTGATGAACTTACTATTGAAGTAAATGCTAATAACTCATTTAGAATCTGGAGATCGATACTTGTACTTTATAATCGTCGATGTAATATTGGCCTATAACAAGTTATAATACAATTTGAACTTTATTTTTATGGGATGCCAAAAATGAAATGTCAATAAGTCAATAACAACTACGTTGCTATGGAAACTAGCGATGTCACATCGCTGTAACTATACAGAATGCAGGGGCTGTTTTTCAATGCTTGCGTCAAATCTTTCGAATTGTAACATAATCATATAACTTAAACGTTTATTACTTTAATAACCGTTTATTAGTTTTATATGATTACTAGCGGACGCCCGCTACTTCGTGAAATTTAGTTTTTAACAAATCCTTCAGGAACCATGGATTTTCCGGGATGAAATGTGTTAATCCAGAGTAAAATCTATTTGCATTCCATATTTCAGCTAAATCGGTTAAGTAGTTGCGCCATTAAAGAGTAACAAACATCCAAACATCCATACAAACGTTTGCGTTTATAATATTGTTAGTACGATTTTTTTTTGAAAACCTGGATCAAGATCAAGGTTCAGTGTGATTTACTCTTATCGGGGTTTAGTTGAATCTTTAAAGAAACATATTATTCTTGGTATATATCTAGGATGGGTAACGGTCCTGAATGTTATGCTTTGACGATATCATCCGCTTTACATTCGCGCCATTATACGCTTGCTACAAATATGTATTCGCTTTGTCATTAGCCTATATGTTTGGCCCATTCTTCAATATGCTACAATAATTGCGATTACGTATATCAGAGTTGATAAAAAGTATTTTTTGTTAATTGATATATATTAATAAATTTTATTATAATGGAAAACTATTCTAACTAAATAACAAATATACTATTGGGCAGCTTATTGTTCTGGCGGGCTTTATTGACATGCTTAATATTCGCAAATTGATCACGCTCATCAGTCATCACTTAGTTTTATTACTGTTTTAAGATTTTTTTTTATTCTTTTTACATTTTGAGCATTCTTTATTTTAGTTCAAATTTTATTTTTTGCGGCAATAGGTGACGTTAAATTTATCGAAAAATCGAACGATGGACGCGCGAACTCGTCACCACACGGACGACTCCTCCCTCGGCAGTTTTAAATTTGAGGTTTGATTTTGTTTTTTTATTTTGATACTTTTACATAATTAGTTGATAATCCATTTTTGTCACTAACAATAAAAATTACAAGGTCAAATTGGAAAGCCTTGATATTACACCTCGTGAACGAACAGCTATTTGGAAGTTTGTAAGAGGGAAAAAAAAATAGTTCCGTTTCTACGCTTTTGCCAAGCTATACTACTGGTAGGTATAGCGTATCGCCTAGAGGGATCTGCAGCGAATACAAGTAACATTAGAGAATATTTCACTCTAATTGAAGTTACTTTGGTTGATCTGAAATATCTTATTAAAACGAATAAATAGTATAGTGACGTATATCAAGGTCATTCAATGTGTTTTATAGCAGTTAAGTTGAAAAAGGCTTAAATTGCTCAAGTATCCATGAGTTTTCCATAAGTATAAGTATTCTACACACTCTTCTGGAATTTAGTGTAGTATTTACTTCTACTTTAAAAATTTTCTATAGTTCATATTCTTGGGATGGCTTGTATTCTCTTTGGCCAAGAAATCTATTTGTAATATCTTGATCAGTATAAGAAAGGTGTGGGGATTAATATACGGACGGTATCTACTTCAGTTTTAGATACACCCATAGTTAATTATTCTGCTCGTAGAACTATTCTACTTCGTAGTGCGAGATATTTGTCGCCAATAAACTCTAGGGAATACTCTTTTCAATAACCTTTTAGGTATGTTCAATTAAAGCAAAATTTGTTGGAATTTACCGACAGCATAGCTATAATAATATCTGAAAACATTTATAAATATTTATCTTATCATAATTTTTGGTTCATTTAAACACCAAGAAGCGATTTCAATGTTGGCGGATTTGTTGCAGGACCAAGAGTCGACGGAACACGACGGCGATATTGAGGACATTTCAGACGGCGAGAGGACTTCGTCCTCTGAGAGCAGGAACCGCCCTACGTACTACCCCGGCAACAACGATGATGAGACTGCGAGGTTAGTTACTCCATCATGCCAGTATTGGTCGCATACCAAAGACATATCTCAAGAAGAGAAATAGACAAACTTTTCCCTTGAAAATACAGAAGCCTTATGAAAACGAATCAATTAATATGAATTCAAAAATTTCACGATAGTTTAAATTCTAAATAAGATTTATTAATTCACAGCAAGTTCATGGTGAACGCGATGGACCAGCTGGAGCTGCGGCAGTCTATGCGACGCGCGCGGCGCTGGGGCGCCGACAACCGGCTCGACATACCCGCCGCCTCGGCTTCCCTCAGCGGCTCGCCGCACGACTCCGAAGATGACGAGGTACCTACTTGTGGTTTCTGATCGTGGCATCAGCCTTAGGGAAGAAGCTACCCGGTGCGGTGCTATTTTATATAGTTGGTATATTTAAATTAATTTAATTAAAATTAATTAATTAATTAACGATTTAAACAGTATTTAAATTGTGATGCAAATACGAGTATGAAGACGTGGCTGTACGGATGTCAATCTTTGCCTGTTGGTTACCTTCTAAGTCACGGAAAATGTAGTAGTATTTAATTTTGTTAGATTCCTATTTCATGAGATTAGATGAAGTAGAGCACGAAACGTGCATAACTTGGCATTAAAGCACTCGTGTCTCTATTATAAACTCACTTTGTTTGTTTTATAAAATGCAACTCGTGCTTTAATGACCGTCATTATGCAACCGTTTCATAATCTACACTCTAACACTCTACCAAGTTCATGGTGAACATGGTGTATATTGATAACACACGAAAATGTATTACCAATACTGACGTTCTTTTTGCACAGGTATCGACACCTTCCGGCGACAATGCTGAACGGAATCCATTGTCCGGCTCCTGCGAGTCCATCGACACTGCAGGCCGAAGGGAGAGTTATATTAAGTCTGCCTTCGACAGCCTCAGCGGTCTTGAAGCCGACACACACGTCACCAGTAAGTTAAATATTGAGGCTATCAGTGCGTGAAAGTTAGGCTATGTAAAAAACGATGATTAAAGATTTGATTTTGTACTTGCTCTTTTAATTGATATATTTATACTTATATTTGAATTAATATATAGCTTGGCTAAAAAGAGTACAAATTAATAGGGGCCACTATCGCCAATCTACCATTCACGAATACACGTAATCGTAACCATAACAACATAACCTTCAAAGCCGTCAGAATAATAACGAAAACACTTATTCATCATCATCATCATCATTATCAAGCCATATTCGGCTTACTGCTGAGCTCGAGTCTCCTCTCAGAATGAGAGGGGTTAGGCCAATAGTCCACCACGCTGGCCCAATGCGGTTTGGCAAACATTGTCCAGATCCGACAGCAACGTTTTGGCTTCGAAATCTGATTTCAGAAATCTCTTATAAACATGATATAAAACTTGGCGGGTGCCACTACGGATTGTCATATTCATCTTGTACCACAATAATATTATTTCACTGTCGATAATTTTCCACAATCTATTAATTTCGTAAATAATCCCGAGACTTTTGACAGCATAGACGCTAACAATAAAAGGGAAAAAAAGTCAGTTCCGTTTCTACACTTTTTTTGCCAAGCTATACATAGGTACAGTTTGTGAGTTTGCGACGTTTCTACAACCTCGCAAACTCACAAACTGTACCTATGGTAGGGTAATCTCTAGGTATACGGAATCGATTTTTTTGAAAGTTTGTTGACGACAAATAACCGTTTTCCAGGTAACAACTCGTTGTCAGCTCAGCATTTATCCCGTGGTCCACCGCCGAGATTAGACCCGGAGGCGGCTCGGAGACGAGAAGAACTGCAAAGGCGGATATTGGAGACTAGGAGACAGCTAGAAAGTGTATGTATATCGAAAATATTGATTTAAGTTGTGGTTAAAGAACCAACGATACAGATCGGTTAATCTTAGAATTTGTTTGGGGTGTCAGTTTACTTGTGTCTTTTAAAAATGGATGGGATAATCGTAGTTAAATTGTTCCCGTCAAATAAAACACAATTTTGTTTAATTATTGTTCAGCTAGATGTGTAGACATGTAGACGTTTGTTTTTCTTTATTACTAGTTTTATTATTTTTTTTATTAGGTGGCGTTCCGATCGAATCTTAAGTCAAGTCAGTCCACCACAGATCTATCATACATACCAGAGAAGGATGGCTCGCGACGAAATAGACCAGTTTCTATGGCGATACCGAGCAATTCCAGACCTTATGGTAAGGTATTACGCTGATGCGTTTTTCTTTGCTATTGCTATGTGGCTGATTATAAATATATTAAACATGATAAGATAACTTAATATTTAGTTATTCATATTTATGATTAGCCACAATTTAACACAGTTGCTATGAAATCATTTTCATATAACATCGTTCCTAAAGCTGTTTATTAATCAACTTTATTCCCTCTTAATGCTGACCAGGATTCACTAATCCCCCCATTTGTCCCGAGGAAAATCTAGATAGCTTATCCACTAACTTTTTTGATAGCTTGAACTATCAAAATATGAATTTAGACTTTCGGAACAAAAACCCTTACGCTATACCTGCAAATTTAAATCATAAAATGATACCAGAATATTTAGATAATACACCACCGTACATACCACCCAGAGTTAATTTAGAATCAAATCATAGTTACAAAAAAAATATCAACGCACAATCGAACACGAAGCCAATGGTCTTTAGAGAAAACAAACCGCAAAAGCAGAACTTATCCTTTACAGTTGATATGAGTAAGAAACCTGGATCCAAAGTCTTTAATCGCCTTTTCCCAACCGCCTGTGAAGAAAAAGAGCCTCCAAAATTACCACCAAGAAATTTTCAATTAAACCTTAGTGAAAAACCACAACCAAAAACACCCAAACCGAATGCCAGGAGTATATTTAAAAATTATAAGTCTTGTCCCGTTTCGCCGGTATCGGAAGAATGTAAATGGGCGGATAAAGTAGCTCAACATGAAAATAACCAAAAAAAATTAAAAGATCATGGTGTTGACACAAGGAAAAGAAATTCTCTTAGCTTTTTCGTAGGTCTTGACAGTAAAATACAAGATAGCCGAAATATTGTAGATACTATCAAAAGTGATACAGAAAAAATGATTGCAGAAATAACAAAAAAATACGGTGATTTAGATGAATTTGGACCCAACGGCCAAAGTGATTTAGATTTACAACCCACAAAAGAAATACAGGAGAGAGACGATGGTAATTTCTCATCAGATTCCCTCGAAGATTGTAGTTTAAGCCAAGATGCAAGTTGCAAGAATAAATTGTATTCTAAAAAAGTTTGCAAAAAACATAATAAACGTAACACCATGCCTCGTAAAGCAGTTTCAAATTACGAAATCTTTGGGACTTATGACAAACCAATTGTTCCTGTAAAAATGGTATGTGCGTCACAGAAAAGTTCCACTTTACCAAGAAATATGCCATCGAATCTAGATGATATTATAGATGAAGACATGCAACTAAATTACAATATGTATAGATGCCAAAGCGTTTTGACTAAGCGGTGTATAACACGATCAAATGAGTCTGTTTTAAGTGATAATTCCAATTGCTCTAGTGTATCTAATGAGATATTCCTAAAATATGGCAATGAAGTAGCATTCCAACAAGCTAAATTTTCAGATAGTCGATACAATTTAAACGATTCGCATAATTGTTCATCAGAAAACATCAATGAACCTGACATGAAATATCTAGAAAATCACAGGCACAGCAGTGCTAGTTTCTTCCTAAACCAGAAGAAATATATGAAGACAAGCTGTAGTCAAGAATCAATATTATCTGACGAGTTTCTGGATAACGATATTCTTATGTCAAGAACTAATTGTAATTCTTTGGAAAGCGTTTTATCTGATGACTCTGAATGTACAAAAAGTGCTCCCTTGGAAATGCTTTTCGAAGCAACGAGGCCTTCTCGTACCAAAAACTACCCTATAGGTGTGCCCAACAGTCAAAGCTGTTATGAATTTGACAATACATCAAAAAGTTACGGTTCAAGCCCAAACAATGTGCCATACTTAACTGGGTATATGTATAACAACTATCTTGCTGAACGGAGTACTCCAAAGATGGAATATAAAGATCAAGCAGCAGTCGTGGTAAGTCAAAAGCCATCAGGAAATAAAATATATGGGTTTGATATACCAGCAGGAGAATTTTCGGGTCATAAAACAGTTACACGTTCCAAAAGTCTATATGATTCTGCTTCTAAACAACCTCCGCCGGCTAAAAATATTGCGTACTATTTTGACGGAAGTAACGTTCAAAAGTATGACAAAGAAAATAAAAAAGCTGACGAAATACCGAGGTTGAACACGTCAGACTATATGGCAAATACAAGTAAATCGCTCCAACCAAAATTTTCTGATAAGCATAAATACAAGAGTGAAATGGAAGGATGTGATTCGAATGCAATGGTTAAATCTAAAAGCTGTAGTTTTGAAGTTGTCTTAGAACCAGCATCGAAACCAAATCCTTTAAAGAATCTAATGGAAAAGCGAAATTCTCATGTAAAGAAGAATCTTGAAAAATTCGAAGACCAAATAAGAAAGAACACTCAGACAAAGATTAATAAAAATCAACTAAATAAAGATAAAGCCAACGTATCTAAATATAATAACGCCACAAAAAGCCTTGAGAGAGATTCAAGTCAAAAAAATAATGCCAAAATAACGATGGAATTTGTGCCACATAAACCTCCTAAACCAATTAAAAGAACGTCTTCCATAAAGCTTAATAATAGATTAAAAGCCGGTTTAGAAAAATCAACACTAAGTTCTTCCATAACTTCGCAATACAAAGCAAAATTAGATGGATTGCAAAATAAAAATTATATATCGAATAGGAAACAAGAAGACAAGAATTCAAATGTAGAAGATTCAAAGGAAGATAATTCAGAGAAAACGTTTGACGTTTTTGTGAAAGAAAAAGATGTTAATGACAATAGGTCTGAAATACAAATGGATAGTCTCGAAGTCTTTGCTATGCAGAGAGTCGAAAACATGACGCACGCGAGTATGGATTCTTTAGATGTAATTGAAAGCAGTCATGATTTTACTAAAGATTCATTAGACTACTATGCAGAACAAGAAAACAAAAAATATAACAAGACTATCAAAGATCAGACGAATTTGAATTTTGCCAAAAGTCATATAGATAAACCTATTCCGTCTCACAGTGGCCAAAATAGTGAAGCCAAAGAAAATATAGCTCCTGGGAATGATGATTTCGAAAAATATAAGTATATCGAGCGAAAGCTAGAAATTATTAACAAGTTAGTGGAAATGGAGGAAAGAAAAATATTACAAGAGAAAATATTAAAAGAATGGCGTATGAAGCCATTAAAGGCCAATATAAACGATGGAAAAGGTGTAGTTAAAGTTTTATCTAGGAAGTTTGAAAAGTTAGCAAATAAACAAAATACTGTCCATAACTTTGCTTCTCTAACTTTGGAGGAAGCTGATACAGATACTGAAAATTCTGACAATAAAGAGATCAAGCGCAACTTGAGCTTGCCGGATATATTGGATACGGATCAAATTGGTTTAACTGTCGGAGGCGTAGATGTATCAAATGACGCTGGCAACGAAACCGTTGAAGTAGAAGAATCTGAGCCTAAAGAACCGTTGAACAATACGTTTCAAAATGTACCGAAACCAAGAAAGTCACTCCCGCAAAGGGTGTATAATGAAATGGTAATTCCTAAAACGGATGTACATTTGGATAGTGAAAATTATGAATCGTCGACAACAAGTTCCAGTTGTACTAATTCACCTAAAAGGATGTCTTTTTACGGATTCAACAGACCAAAAGTCCCTTTTAGAAAGATTATTCGGGAACCGCCGAGAATGTATACGGAAAATCAGCACATCGCATCGTCTAGTAGGATAAGACCACTTTTAAATTCTGGAAATGCCCCAAGGGGCTTAGTTCGAAAGTTGCCCATAACTCCCGTCCTACCGTCGAAATTCTCACCAATAGCAGGTTGGACTCGCATGATACTTAGATGTCGTCGCGATCCTTTTGTTGCGCTTTAATCTAGATTGTTTATGTATAGTATCTTTGTAATCGTTATAATTTCGTTTAAAGAAGAGCTTTAGCTATATTTGTGATATCTTGTGAAACTATAGTCCATTTTGTTTGATTTCATAACACAACACATCACAAATCATGGCTTAATGCTATGTCAGCATGCATTTTTCATTGAATATTTTTATATTGTCACGTTGCACGATTTTCTTATAATCGATTGAAAACGATATTGCTTTTGCCTGTATCAATTTGGTCATTATAAATGTCTAACATACTTTAATAAACGCTTAGAATTTTCGTTTGGACTAAACTCGTGTATAACATTTTCTATTAGACAATTTAGATAATTGAAAGCATTAGAGTAATTAATAAAAAAAGTAAATCAGATCCTGTACTGTTGAAACTGTTAAACGAACCTAAAAGTTGCTATGATAGTATTCTCAAGAAGTTTTTAGTACTTTGAATTTAAATCAATTGAATTTTTATAATAATATGAAATAACATAAAAAGGCACCTTTTTCGTTTCTTTAAATTCACTTTTCGACACAATGCATATTTTATTCAAAAAGTCATTGGACAAAAGAATATTTATCAACCTTTGTCTATTTCAAATATTTAAAGACCTACTTTGGTTTTGAACTCCTTACCACTGTCAAAGCCTCAAGAAGTATTGAAAAGCATAAGAAGCACACACAAAGTCGTATAGAAAATGTTATAATTAACTTGAGACTGAATTTTGACTTAAAAAAAAGGTAAATAGCGGTTGATGACGTAAACGAAAGACATTAGACCAAGTTGAGTGTAACCAGTATGTGTTGAGCGTTGAGCATGCATGTAATGCGCGTGGTGTGTAGGAGCGCGCAGCCACATGTCGCCTTCGGAGCCCGAAGAGTCGGGGATGAGGCGCGCCATCTCGCTGTCCGACCTCGCCGCCAAGCCCGTGCCGGCGCCGAGGATGTCGCCAGGTAAACGTGGTGGCGGGATTTCCTCTCAGACTAACAACATCGTCAAATCCATCTATACAGGGTGTTGTGGAGTAATTCCTATAACTCCAATCCAATGACATACCGTCGGTCTAGGTGTGATAGCTCGTACGTGCAAATTGACTAACTTTACAGGAGAGACAAGAAACATCTTTTAGGTTTGGCCGGTGGGAGGCTTCGGCCGTGGCTAGTTACCACCCTACCGGTAAAGACGTATCGCCAAGCGGTTTAGCGTTCCGGTACGATGGCGTGTAGAAACCGAAAGGGGTGTGGATTTTCATCCTCCTCCTAACAAGTTAGCCCGCTTCCATCTTAGACTACATCATCACTTACCATCAGGTGAGATTGTAGTCAAGGGCTAACTTGTACAGAATAAAAAAAAAAAACTAAAAGTCGTTTTATGCGACCAAAAACGTTTTTAATGTACGTACTACAAGATATTTACGGGCTACCAACGGAAAAGCTGTTTGAAGCTTTCTGCATCAAAATCAAATTTTACCAAAAATTGGTAAAATTTAAGGTATCACATCTAGACGTAACAGTATAACCGTAGGTCGGATGACCAGAAAATTAGAAAAAGCTTGCTTAGATAGAATTGTTAATTGATTTAGGCAGGCGATAAATTATTGAGGAAAAGAAAACTCTTCAAGACTTCTTTCTTCTTACAATAGTCCAGCGGGCGGAGATCGAACCTAGACCTCTCGACAAATCTTTTCATTTACTTTTTTCAATTGTTTTACAGTTGCTTTGCTTATCAAAATAGCAAATAGATTAAACTCAAGTTTTGATGGGAAATTACAGGATAGACTAATCTAATTTGTAATTCATAAATTAATCTGTGGGTGTGGATAAATGTTCTATTGCGTTTGTGGAACTTTTGTGATATTATTTGTAACTATAACTTTCAGTAATCTCTAATAATTATTATTAATTTATTTTTCGATTATTTAGAAAAAGTGTACACTTTTTTGATACTACTAAAACTTTAATAACTATATTCTCTGGTGACGGCATATAAACTAATTATATTTTTGAAATTCTATAGTATTAAATTTGACTTGGGATAATGTTTGTTAACGTAAATAATAGTTGTGTAGTATTGACATGTGGGAAATATTGATATTGGTCATAACCTCAATATTAAGCTTTACTTAATCGAGCAGGCATGGGGCAGGCTTTTAGATATACTTGTATTGGGTTTTGTTAACTTTAGCTGAGCTTGCATGTATATGTTTGCATGGTTTTTATTAATTCTACTAATAATATTAAAATTAATATTATATTATATGCCGTGGCGTGCACTTCATACGACTAAAAATCTAACTATATTACAAAAGGATTTTCCATTTAGTACTATTTATACGTACTATGCCTACTCTAATTAAAGATCGTGTGCACGCCATAGCTTATAATGACGTTTCATGTTGTAAAATAATTGTATATATTTGAACTTTTTCTTCAGCGTCGACCAAACCCACCCAACAAATGAACCAAAACGCGAGCAAATCGCCGAGCGGGTTCGTGCGACCGGCGCCGCGGTACAACAACAAGTCCAACATGACCAGGAGTTCCAGCGTTGGCGTTTTGAACAACCAAGTAAGTGGTATTCATAGACGCTGCAGGGGCACCCCCAGGGGACCATTCGCCTGCTGAGTGTCGAACTCTCAAACGCATAGAGTTTAAATTCGACACTCAGCGGGCGAACGATCTCCTGGGGGCACCTACACAACGTCTATTACTTCCACTGTAAGATACCTAAGATAATTTTCAGAGAATTTTCTTAATTCTATGCGTGTGTGAAGTCTGCCAATCCGCATTGGGCCAGCGTGGTGGAGTATTGGCCTAACCCCTCTCATTCTGAGAGGAGATTCGAGCTCAGCAAGTCAGCAGTGAGTTGTTGAACATGGGTTGATGATTATATGATGTGTATTTATGATAGTGCAATAGTGCTTCGTCATTATGGTCTGTGGCACAATTTTAAAATAAACGTTTTTTTCTTCTTTGTATATATGAGAGTATATAACAGATAAACATTTGCCCACAGAGCGACTCAGAGTCCGACCCCACCCCGTCTCGTCAGCAACCTCCCCGCGCAGGAGGTCTGATGAGGCCCACCATCAGCTCGGCCAACAAGGCGGCCGCCAACACGGCGCGGCGGCGCGGTCTGGCCAACTCCTACAGCACTGGTGAGGACAGATTATACCCATGATGTCATTGTGACCCGTAAACTTCACAGTAGTGCCCTAACTGCTAACATGTCTAAAATGTTCAGTAGCTCAACTGCAAAGCTGTCGGACTCATCATCGAGGGGTGGTGGTTAGACCCTACTACGGTCGTATCCACTCCTAATACAGTCTTTCCCGAATAGTTGGAGGGTAATAGGAATATTGGTCTTGTTTAAAAGATATGGCAAATATTCTTTAAAAAAATGTTTTTATTGTATTTAGGAACAAGAAAATACAGGATATTATAATGTCTGTCAAAAATCTAGTTAGTTATATTAAAACAAAATTATAATATAGTTCTTAAATTCACAGTAGTGGTACCTAACTTCTAATATGTTCAAAATTTAGTCACTGGCCAGTTTATCAAATTTAGTAGGTATGTTAAAAATATATTGAGAATAGGTTGCCTAAAAATTCCCGGCCAAACAATTATTAAACATTATTAATCATGTATTTTAAAGATAGTTTAGCCAGGACCATGTTATGAAAAGGTAAAGTTGCCTGTGTAAGGTTATAGGGGCTTATTTCTGGATCTACTAAACCGATTTTGAAAACATTTACCAGTAGAAAGCCGTAGTATTTGTGAGTGTCATAGATTTTAGTTTACCTCTGTATTCCCAAGGGAATGAATATCACGCGGGCGGGATGTCTGCTATTTGATGTAAACACTTTTGATCCAATTTACATATAGGTGAAGGTTTCTATTTCAGATCTTACTATTACAGTTTCTTAGTATTACAGTGCTGGTGTATATCACTAGAGGCATTAAGTTAGGCGTCCATAGCAAATTCAGTGACACAGCTAACAATACTAACATAGTCGCCTCCACGTGCACGCGATAGTCGGCTTTATGTCGCACGTCATAACGACTGTTTCAGTGAGCGTCGCGCGCTCCGAGTCCAGTTCGGAGGCCGAAGGCGAGGTGCAGAGGCCGCGGGCCGCTTCCGCCGACAGGGGGACCAGGAGAATGGGTAAGATTCCTTCCAAGGTCACAGTATCCTTCAGTTTTTTCATAGGGATGGGCGTATTCTCCTGCATCGATAACATTCACAATTGTGCATTAAAATAACCGTGTCAGATTAATAAGTTATGTAACAGTTGAAGCTGATTGTCATTTCGAGTTCAGTGTGGTGTGGGGTTCATCTTTTTAATACTATTGACAATCTCATAGATTAAAGTAAGAAACATGAAGGCCGGTTTCCATATCTTGGCACTTGTCATATAGTAAGAAATTGGCAAAACTTATATTTAGATTATCCAACATTTATTAGATTTTAGTGCAACTGGGCCATAATATTTCAAATATTATTGTCACAAAGCTTTCTGATATTGGTATATTACAGATAGCTTTTTCTGTTGCATATAAGAAAAAAAAGCAATATTAGTGCAAGTAAACTAAGCAAGTAGAAATACAGCTTGTATCCAATATGGTTGTACCAATTGCAATGATGATATATTTGCAACAATCATTGATAGTGGACAATGTTACTTTTGGTTGGCTTTATTATAATTTTTTTTCTGTCTTCTATCCAATTTTCACTTATACTCAACAACATAAGTAAAATTGTAACAGCACAAGTAGGTATGCCCCTATCACGTATATCGGGGTTCTCAGACATGTCGGCATATCTCAGCGACTCCCTTGTCAAAGCAGGCCGCAGCGGCAGTGAGCGCGACATATCGGCGAAGGCTCGCGAAGTAACCGCGCGGCTAACCTCTAACAACAAACCGCAACGAATCAAGCAGGAGCCGCCGGCGGACGCGAATTGTATGTCCATGTTTCAATCACTAACAGCACGTCACATTGGGAGAAGTCATAACATAAATAGTCGTCAACGCACAAACTTTTAGTACCCATGTCATGTCGAATGACTCGATACCGTGCGATGTATGTAGAATTTTTGTAGTATAATAGTTTAAGTTAAATGTATAGAGTAAATGCGAGTAGAATCTTCACAAGTAGGTTTAAGATGTGCATTACGATATAATATGAGACAAGAAAGAGACAAACGTCGACCAATAGTGGCGCAATCGAAAATTACGATCTCCCTTTCTCTATATATGTTTTTGACTTATGCTAGCCCTACAGGGGTGCTAACATGCGATCAGTGAACAGAAATATTTTCGTCTAATGACGTCGGAGTTGTCCCAGTCCCATCTCTATTCTACCAACGCAATGAAAGAGATAGCGGTATTTCCGGTAGCGCCCTCATTGGTTGAATTTCGTCTATATCTCTTTACGAGTTTATAATATGGTTAGAAGTATGTTATCACCTCAGGAGTGATATAGCTTCTTCTACATCATTAGTAGTAAAGCATGATTCTAACTGACCGGAATCAAATCTTGCACAGAAATAGTTTGTGTAGTTGATTTATATGTATAGCCAAATTAAATTTTAGGTTTTGATATATCCTTTTCCTTTTGATTAAAATTTATACTAATATTATAAAGCTGAAGAGTTTGTTTGTTTGATTGAACGCCATAATCTCAGGAACTCTTGGTCCGATTTAAAAAATTCTTTCAGTGTTAGATAGCCCATTTATCGAGGAAGGCTATAGGCTATAAATTATCCGCGTATTCCTACGGGAACGGGAACCACGCGGGTGAAACCGCGCGGCGGCAGCTAGTGTACAATAACATGCGTCGTGCAGTGTCGAGTCGTTTGATGTATCAGTCCACTCTAAAATCGAAAGAAAACGTTGCCTTTCTTTTCATTCTCAATCATGGAGAGAATTATCTTATCACTACACTTATTTCACACTTCATAAAATTAATAATTAAATTCAGTCACAAAATTCAACACTCACTCAGACTAACGCTTTATTTATTTATTTTTAAGCTTCATAATTTACCGTGTTTTTGGATTCTTTTATATTTTTTTTTGTTTTTCATTAAATTATGTTCATATCTTTTGATATGATTGATTAAATAGAATTGTTAATATCAGTGGCACATGACTGGATCACAGTTTAGTGCCAGTAGTGATGTGTGTTGAATGCGCTAGTGTCGTCGTCGCAGCTGTGCTCGGCGCTGACGGAGCAGCTCACGAAGACGGCCAGCAAGGTGGTGCAGCTGTACCGCACGCTGCAGCGGGAACCCGACTGCGCGGCGGACATAAGTGGTAAGTGATCTATCTATACTACAGCCTTTCTTGATGAGTACTGTTTACCAACAAACAAATTCAAAATGAGGGTATAAATCTAGTCACTTCACTTAAATTAATGAAAATAAATTTGACTAATAAGCTTAAAACAAACCGTACATAATTTTAAATTGATGTGCCTATTGTAAACCATATAGCATTGTCTTGAAGATCACATTTGTGTACCGAGGTTCCTCTCGTTCCTGCTCACTGTTAGAACCGCTGTTGAAACTCGAAGTATCCTCGTGTAAGTTCCTCTCAGGCGCCATTGAGTCCGAACCAACAGAAGGATTAGCTTCCGTTGTCTCCATGCTCCGTGCGCCATTTTCGTGCACGTGGTTTACATTAAGAAACTCAATTGATCGAACCACAATAATAAAATATGCACTATTACCGATGTATAATTGTATTTGTAAATCGTATAAGATAATATTTTTTAGAAAAATAAGATATTATTTCAATTTTTTTGTGTACGCGGTGACAGTACACAATGCTATGAGCTAAAATGTCAGTGCTTACACACTGGCTAGCACGATGAAACAACTACACCTCCTTTAGTAGATTTAAGGAACTAGGTATGTATCGATGTTCTGACCATAGAAAGGTAAGGTACACAAATGCGATCTTCAAGACAATGCTGTATGGTTTTCCTCTCGGCACATAATATCGGTTTTATTGTTATGTTAAACCGTTATAATAAATAAGTTATGAAATGACATCCATTTCCTACCTTCATTTCTAATTTATTTGTTGATAAACAGCATTCATCAAGAAAGGCTAGTATAGCTACAATTCCTTAACTACGCTTAAGGCCGGCCGCATACACTCGTTTTCCGAATTCGTTTGCCTAACGCGTGATTTCGATTTGGAATTCCGTGAGACTACCGCGGACTTTACATTGTTCTTCATTCGGAATGTATATTGTCGCAAGGGCTCGTTTTTGAAAATGGTTTCAGCCTGATTTTTAAAAATAAAAAAATCACACGAAAGAAGTCGTGGGAAGTCTGGTATGGACATGAAAAAATTCAAATAAGAAGTAGATCAAATAAGAAGTTGACGGCCTCCGTGGCGCAGTGGTATGCGCGGTGGATTTATAAGACGGAGGTCCTGGGTTCGATCCCCGGCTGGGCAGATTGAGATTTTCTTAATTTGTCCAGGTCTGGCTGGTGGGAGGCTTCGGCCGTGGCTAGTTATCACCCTACCGGCAAAGATGTACCGCCAAGCGATTTAGCGTTCCGGTACGATGCCGTGTAGAAACCGAAAGGGGTGTGGATTTTCATCCTCCTCCTAACAAGTTAGCCCGCTTCCATCTTAGACTGCATCATCACTTACCATCAGGTGAGATTGTAGTCAAGGGCTAACTTACTTGTAAAGAATAAAAAAAAAAAATCTATATTTTAATGTACTATAATGTAAATTTGGACATTCGATAAAAAGATAACCTAATCAGGCTGAAAAGGGCTAGAACTCTGAGCCGTTAAGCCAGTTAATAATAATACTCACGTGTGTGTGTGTGTATGTTGTGACTTGTGTGACATTGAAGCTGTAGTGTGATTACTTTAATCAGTTTAATCTATTCGTAATGCATCTGTATATGAAATAGCAAAATGTGTACGTTTCCAACAGGGCTCGAAGCTGCTATCCTGGAGACGCAGAAAGTGCTCTGTGGTGCTGTCCGGGCGACCAACGGCGAAGGGGAGCATCTCAATAACAGAGGTTTGTTTGTTTACTAGTTATAAATCGAGCTAAACCCTCGTTGACCTCGTTTGTGTAAGAATATCGGGATGAAAAGTAGCCTATTTGCTATATTATACACCGTAAAGTTTTCTTCGTCTTAAACCTAAATCCCACTTAATATACCCAATGTATTATTATAAAAAAAAAAACAAAATGCACTGCAAGGAGTTACGATTGTAACTAACTTTCAAAAATCGATTAATTTAAAACATCCTGTATTTTCAAACACCTACTTATTCAGTGCGATGCCGCTCTGAATAGGTAGGTGATGCGCTTTTAGCCTAAAGTTCAATAACTTCATACTTACGAAACAGAATTAAAAAGGATTTTTAAAGTTTTTCATGATTTTTTTATCGCTAGCGTGTGAATTAGCTCGAGGTCATTTTTAATATCGTTAAGGGGTTTCTTGTATTGGAATAATAAATGTCGGGACGGCTTACAGACGGTGAAACTTGCACGGTGTATATCTTTCTCTGCCAATTTTAATTTTTTTAGCTATTTTCAAGGCCTAGCTTGCATCGACGACAAAATTCTCGTGAGGAGGAAAATACGTATTGTATAAAAATACTAAGCGACCATAAGTACAAACCAGAGTTTATCTGGCAACACGCACTGTTGGAAGTCTCCTGGCTCTGAGAAATTTTGGACGAAGAGATTTCTCGAATTTACCGAAGTCGACCCCCCACCAGGTGGCTTACGAAGTCCATCGGGAAGTTGGGATTTACTGGATACAGGCGGGTCAGGATCGTGATGTTTTGAAATCCCTACAATAGGCCTATGTCCTGCAGTGGACGTCCATCGGCTGATAATATGATGATGATAAAATACTAGTGTATCAAACATTAAATGTTTTCCAGATTCAAACGACTCTGGGAACCCAGCGATGTCCCTCATCGAGCAATACTCCGACATGCTGCTGAACATGATGCAAACCAAAATGGTGAATCAGTTCTCCCAAAGCCCACAAAGCCTTCCTCCCACCCCCAGAGACCAGGACAGCTAGTACTTGTGAGTTGTGAACAATTAAACTGTGTGATGAATTGAAGTTTTGTTGACTATAAAAAAACTTGACGATTTGTAAAATAACTTTGGATTTGAGTACGAAATTTATTGGTGATAACTGTAAACTATGACCACGATTGTTCTGTGTTAAAACACGCAATATTTAGTAAATAAGGCTGTATAAGTGTTAATTGTTTTTTACTTGGCATCACAACATATTTGTGTTTTGTTGTGTATGTAGTGAAAGACGCCATGTCGTTCTAATAAGTGAAAATGACATCTTGCGTTCATACACAGAGAATACACATTGTGTGAATGTAGTGTCAGATAAAAAATATTTACATATACATATACTTACTTTGTCTATTCAGTCGTTATATGTCCAACTGGTAGAACTGAAGAGATTTGTCTGTCTTTTTTCCCTAATTGGGGTAATTTGATTAAAGATTAAAAGTTTGCGATGAGAAGAGAAACCGTATCTTGTCTTATTTACTTTTATGCAATTTAGCTATTAAACCGGACAGATTAAATAATCAGTTGGACTTACACCGACCGCTATGAGATATTATACAGCCATATTTGCTTAAACGTCACTACTTAAACTTGGGTTGTTGAAATGTATGAAACTGTCGAAAATATATTCAAAATTTAGGAAAATATTGATAAAGCCTCTACAGACGTGCCAACAAGTTGAAAGTTGTTGTGAAGTTGAAGCGTTTGTTGATGTTTTAACTTAGTCTGTGATGGGAGTTCTATTTACTATAATATTTTATGTGTATAATGTGTGTGGTTTTCGGAAAATGTGATTTTGGATTGTAAAGGTGTAATGTTGAAAGAAATAATTTGTAACTTATAGTAATCATTCCATGTAACACAAATTGGACATTTTGTAATTATTAATAATTAAAATAAATAATGATTATGTTCTGCAAAATTAAACTTATTGCCTAAAGAATTACCCAAGTTAAATTGAAAGTTAAAAGTTGACTTTTTCCTGTTACTTGACTAGATTTACACCTGAGGGTAGTTGACAAACTAAAGTATATCTATAAGAGTGTTCTCTGTGAAACCATTTGCCCAAAGAAGTCACAAGTCATATATGCCACTAATCAATATTGCCGTAACGGTACAAAGGGCATAATTACTGACACTATGGCCAACTGTTGTCACTCTATCTTCGTGATATAATTCAAATCAACTTTGAAAGATAACAAAATTTATTTATTTGAAAACCAATAATTTTTACGCACCACAAACTGAAATTAAAATTTACTACAGAATAAAAAAGCAAGAAAAGCGAAATTGATATAAATGTATCAAGAAAGGAAGTATTTTTCTCGAAGATTTATGAAAAACTAATCCTTTACGTTTAGCACGTCTTGTATTTTATAAATGAGTATTGATATTGATACTTTACGGCATTTAAATTTATCATTCCATCAGAACCAAGCATTTTTTTCTAACTATGTATTAATAAATTGTTTTCGAGTCTCTAATTTATATTCTCGGATAATACTATGTCATTTCTTTATCTTGTCTATGACTTCTTTCTCTGTTTGTTTTGTTTGTGTTATTGGAACTCTTTATTTATGGGCATTTAGAAACAATTTACGTTTTGTACTGTAATCAAAGTGCAATCAAAAAATGCATGTAAAAAAAGGTTATCTAAAATGTGGATGTACCATTTATTTATAAATTATCCAATCTATATGATTTTTGTTTAATTTAAACATGTTGCACACAGAAGTCGTGGAGGAGTTATAACACAATTTGAGTTTCATTCTGTGTCAATTTTTTTTATAAAATCTATTTTAAAGCCGGCTTCTGTGTGTTTGGTGTTTAAAGAATTTTACTGTCAAATAATAAATAGTGAAATATAATTTGTTTATAATTTTTAATTTAAAAAAAGGTTTATATTTTTAAAAACTTTTAAAAATAAACCTTTTCCGGACCGTAACAGTTGCAAATCTGGTACTACAAAGACTTCAAAGTGGATGCATGAAGCATATGCTCACAAAGAAATACATATATACAATTCTCTATTTGCGTATCATTATCGGTATATCTACATTATATTTACCTGGCATCTGTACATTGTAGTTGTCTCAAATGATCGCAGTATGTAATTTCTGTAATAAGTAAATAATAAAATGGACACTTTACATGCATATTAACATATTAATACACTGAATGTATTGCACTGTCAGGTAAAAATAATTTATGTACAAGCCCGACTTTCTTTCGATAAGATCTGCTCTATAGTCTGGAAAGTTCGTTGATGACACTCCCATGAAATGCGGGCGACGGGGGGAAAGACTGCGTGGGTATGAAATCGTGCGTGCGGGGAAGTGAGGTGCAACCAGACGTGGGTTTTTCATTCATCGCTTCACGCCCCCCCGGCCCGCGCGCACCATCGGGAGTGTTAGAAACGAAGTTGCCAAGCTAAAGAGTAATTTTAGGAACATGCACATGGGAATTCTTATTTTAATTACATGGATATCAATAATCAATCATGTTTTAAACTGTAAAATCGAATAGGTCAATGTGGTTATAACTGTCAATTATTGTTTTCCACAATTTGACCGACATCTCGGCCAAATTATTTTTTTTCCACAATTTGACCGACATCTCGGCCAAATTATTTTTTTTCCACAATTCGACCGACATCTCGGTCAGTACGCACTTTGCCCGTCGACAGTCAATGTAAATAACGTCCAACGAGTCAATGTTTATTATTACGTAAGGTCTCGATATGTCACAATTTACACACTGTTCTACTTATTTATTTTGTTAATATTAATGTCACGTAGAATGTCTCTCGGATAGTGTCTCTCTTTCCAATGTTTTTTTTTTATATTTTCATTTTAATAAGCGGTTTTGCACTCCGCACCACGAAACAAGTCCCGTAGACGCGGCAACCTATCTATCCGCCATTTCGCTTACTAAAGTTAAGAAAATCTATCTTTCTCTTCTTATCTGCTTCTCAATAACCTACTGACAGATAGTTTGACTATGTACAGATAGTTTGACTGTTACTGATAGCTATCTATCCGTAATCTTGGTTAAGTTATTGAAAACGCCCGTTTATGGTAATGGCGGTGTTATTGTCATTTGTGTAGAGGGCGCTGTCAATTTAAGTTCACGTTTTAGCCGCGGGACTTAATTCGTGGCGCGGAGTCTACTGTGTTAACAGCAGTGTATTCTCCACAAATTATGGTAAAGTGATTTTTAAATACATAAAATCTATCTATCAATATTGGCCTTGTTTATTTTATGGAAAAGACGACATGAGAGGTGTTTCTTACGTTATTTGTAATACTTATATTCCGAGTCGGTTAAGAGACATTATCCTCAACTTGTTTGATATTAAATACCTTTTTAATCATTTTAATTGTAATAAAATATTGACATCTGTAAATTTATTTTCACTAACTCGACTGGAGTATAAGTAAAGTATTTTGATGTACATACTTGACAACTGTCAAATATATTTTTGACTTTTATGGTGATTTACTTATCGTGTTGTACGTATTAGTTATTGAATTTATTGTTAATTGTATTTTAAATGTAAATTTTCATTAATAGGACCAGAAGATCGTATTTTTATTATTGTATTTAGAAGATTTTTTTTTTATTTTTCATCTTATTTTGTGACATGTAAAGTATAATAATTTTCAGTAAGAAAGAGAAATATATTTGACAGTTAGAAATATACGGATATTGTAGATAATTAATTAATGTTTTTTATTTAATGTTCAAAAATGTAATGCCATTTATGAAAAAGACTAATGTTATATATAAAAATAATGTTTAGAAATAATTATGTACGATATTACACAATAATTATGAGAGTATTATTTTTGTTTCTTTTTATTTCTCCTCCTTTTTTTTTAAAAAAAATCCTCCTTTTAGTTTTTGTTTAAGTATTATTTCACTTGTATTCAGCGAATATATTTTTTCAAGATTTTATTCTTATTTTTTATTTTCAAATTTTCAGTATGTCTTAATAAAGTTAAGCTCAAAATAAACTTAACGGAATTCATGTTAGATTTGCAATTAGCAATAATTTATAATACTTTAAGGTCATTCATAATGTGAGGAATGAAACAGTAAGGGAAAAAGTATTATTTTTTTATTTATACATATGATTTAAAACAGGTATGAATTTCAGTCAATTCATAATTCATATATTTAATTTTAATGTGAGTGCATGTTATTTTGTTACAGTAGATAAAATCTGTAGGGCTAACATGCAACTCATTACATATTTCGTGAAGACAAAATCTTCAGTGTATTTTCATGTAAATTCAGATAAACACTAAGCTGCTTTAACGTAAATGAGCTATGAAATGTTAGAGAAGCACAGAACATGCATACACCCAAGGATGTACAACATACTTATTTTTGTCGAAAAGTACACGCTTTGAAATAGATAAATTGAATATATTGAATGTTGGATTTCCGGTATATTATCTCAAAAGATTACCATCTTCCACAGTTTGGCTGACGCAGGGCAGCGAATCGTGTAGAAAAAGACAGCTTACCAATAGCGGTCGAACCGGTTATTATCACTATTTGTCGACAATGTGTAATTTTGTCTTCACGAGATAATGTGGCACGCATTGTAGGCCTAATGGTACACTGTTTAGTATGATGCTCTATGATAATATAGTTCTATGAAAAATTAAATATTTTTTTTTTAAATAAAAGTCAACAGACGATATTGCTTGTTCTGTCGAATAGCAAGAAAAGTCAGTTTTGGCTGTGCTGTTTCTTAGGACATAATAAAATTGTATAATATCTAGTAATAAACTGATTTTACTCGTGTCTTTATTTGAGTAGAACTAATATGGACAGGACTATTAAATTAAAGGATTTTGCCATTATGTAACAAACTACCTATTTGTATTTATCTGTTTTTTAAAATAAATCTATGCAAAATATATACGACGGAATATAAAAACAGACATTTTGTGGTGTAAGTATAAAATATCTAGGGAAGAAAGAAATAGAAAAATGTAATGATGTAAGTTAACAGTTACGTCCGATACGATAGCAATTGATTTTTTTCAATGGATTTGAATGTATAAGGAATTGGGGAACGAGAAATAGGTTTAACAATAATTTATTTATTGCACGCTTTACTTATAATAAGCTTATTACCTATAATATAATGTTATAACATTCATTCAGTGGCGTAACTATACTCAGAGGCAAAATTATCCGCCGTCTTTAATATGACGCGAGTATATTAAAGTGGACGGATAATATTGTGCCTCTGAGTAGATATCAGCTTAGACCTGTAATTAATGGGATGAAGACCCAAAAAAGTCTTCTCTTTGTAATTTTTTTCTGTGTAAATTATGTTGAAGCTTGGCCTCGCAGGCTGCGGGACACTTCGAGCCGTGAGTCCGTGGCATTTTGCCAGCCATGGCACTCTATAGTTACGCCATTATATATAATTATGATAATCTCTTGGTTGTTCTAAACAATGAGTATTGTCACTTAACCATTTTACAGTTAATATTATAGGTACTTATATTTATTAGATAAGTATAGGACTCAAGAAAAAATTGTACAGTAGATTACAAATTTACAAGTACACAGTGCATGCAGTCATTTGTCAAAATTTTCTCAGTTACATTGTATACCAATTGCCAGTAATATTCGTATTATACAGAAGTTCATAATAAATATGTTCGTTATCAACCCATATTCGGCTCACTGGTGAGCTCGAATCTCCTCTCAGAATGAGAGGGAACAAAGTTCATAATTATGAGCTTTTCAGATTTCATAATTAGTTACATCGTTTTAATACTATCACTTTACAAGTTTAGTTGGACAGGGCAGTTTTGTGAACAGGGCTCTTAATCATAGGCGTATCTAGGATTACTTCCTAGGGTGGGCCTGGCACCCGACATCAAGTCTAATACTAGTATCATAATAGAATTCCATATGGGTAGCCCAGAATCCTAGGGTGGGCACAGGTCCATTCTAGGGTGGGCACGGCCCATCCGGTCTACCCCTATGAAACAGGATGAGGACGCCTATGCTCTTTATCTTTATGTGGCTCCTAGAATACCTCCTAAGTTCAGTATTACACGTATATTTTACTCTTCAACAGTTCTATCCTTGTGCAACTACTCTACTAATAACTTGGTAATATAATATATAAATAGTTGGCACAACACGTGGAAGGAAAAATAATTTGTGGAAGGTTATAGTAACTTAGAGAACTTTTGCCCAATGTCTTATATAACAAGAACTTAGCTGACACCGACACGGCAGTTACGAAACCATTCGCAAATAAACAATGCTCGCTGTAATATCTAGGTAGTCAATCCCCTCTCGTTCAAAAGCTTGGAGTAATGAAATATCTACTGCCGGCTATAGTGTGCGCCTTATTTCTAGTCTGCGTTGCAACATGCTGAACTTCATAGGTAGGTATTATTACCGCTGGGATATATTTCAACGCTGCGCAGCAATTCGCCTCGTGTTCAGAGCGGACTTGATGTTTGGCGTATACTGTACCTACTTACGAGTTTTCAGTAGGATTATCACAGGATATAAACCTTACGTAGATATATATAACTATAAAGCCGGCTACATACACTCGTTTTCCGTGTTCAGAAAACCGAATGAATGAAATCAATATAAAATACATTAAATTCGATTACAATAAAAATGTAGCGAATGCGAGCCCTTGCGACATTATACATTCTGAATTAAGAAAAATGGTAAAGTCTGCAGTAGACTCTCCGAATTCTAAATCGAATTTACGCATTTAGGAAAACGAATACGGAAAACGAGTACTTACTATGCGTCTGGTTTGTCGACGATGGTTTTTTTTGAGTTTGGTTGGTTGCGTAACTGTCGAAGCTAAGCTTGACTGGGTCCTCTAGTATTAGGTATATAACCTTTTTCGTTAGACCGCGTTTCAACTATTTAAAGCGTACATATGATATTCTGTGAGGGCGTCAGCTAAATATGCCAGTGCACGGTCGTTTGTGTGTGCTTATTGATGAATAACGGGCGTATTCAATTCGATGGGCGGATGCAGAGGATTAGGATTTGGATTTTAGGATTTTACGTGTACGGTCACCTAAAATCCTAAAACCACGGCAAGAGTTTAAGAGTCGTAGCTCATTGAACCCACCCGGCACCTGCCCCTGTAGCCAAGTGGCACGTCGATTCTCTTTTTACGATAGCAAACGCTTCGCTATCGACAGGTCACGTGATCAAGATCTGTCATTCCCATACATTTTTTAGTTTTCGAAGCGTTTGTGATCGTAGAAAGAGAATCGACGTGCCTCTTGGCTACGGGGGCTGCGATAGCGCGATTCTGCAACAATGTTTTATAACTTGACAGTGCGGTCAAATTCATCTTTATCTCCCTCTATCTGGTACGGTGTTGGATAGAGAGAGATGGAGATGAATTCGAGACTCACACTGTCGAATTATTAAAACATCGTTAGTTCGTCGTGCAAGAATTCTTAGTTATGTATTAAAAATTATTGCACATTATGGTCTTTATTGGCTGTATAATATTGGACTTCTAAGGTATACCTACCTATTATAAGAAACATCTGTAAAATAGTTTGAAAATATTTGTATAAAGTTTTTTTTACATATACCTACCTACTTACACCTACTTGAATGGACAATTGGACATCCTTTAGTCACTAACTCATTACTCTACATTATATAATTAAGTATTAATTAATTATAATTATTATCTTATACTTAGATTATAAGTATTAATTATATTTGATGACAATTTGATGGTATAGAAATTCTATACATTATGCACTAAATTTACAGCTGTATTTTGGCTTTTCTCGATAAACTTCTTTTGGAAAAGGATCGCAGTAGTGTCAAACAACAAAATGACACCTGTAAATCTAGTGTAAAATTTGTGTAAAACCAAATTGACATTAATATTGACATACTAATCTTATGATGTTAAGGATACGTAGTTGAAATTAGAAGGAATTCCGATGTTACTCTTTTTAACCTACTTTGAGAAGGGCTATTTATGATAACCTTATGTTTTATGTACATATAGTGCAAGACGGACATTTTTTATATAAGAAATAAAATCATTGGAAACATTGTGATTTTTTTTTACTGCTCTACTGACGCTCCCGAAATTTATTCTGTGGTTCAATAATAATAAAACATACCTATGTAAATAATCCATGGTTACAAGCGCATACATATCTACGTTACAACCAACAGGTTGCAGGTGGATTGTGTACAGTGCAGTGGGTAGGTCTAATATGTAGCTATCTAATAAGAAGATTGGCCATGGCCGCTAAAGGTAAGAAAAGAATTTTGAAATCAAAATGTTATGAATAAAGTTTAAGAGAAACTTTCTTTCAATGAGTAAAACGAAGCGAAGGAGGAACTGCAGCATGCATCTACATAAATGTCATTTTACAGGTTACTCCATGATTAAACATTCTATCAATAGAGGGTAGAATCTCTATTCCGCATAACTTCATTCTCTTTATAAATGCACGTTCAATGTTATTATACCCAGCTTCGGACTCTTTAGGTATATCGTCCCATTGCAACTAATTGCGAACTGCATTATATGATTTCGAACAATAATACTTAATTGTTTTTTTACGAACGGTCACATTTGAAGCCTATTAAGACATTTCAGTTTTCTTTCAGAGTTACGTACATAAGTAAAATAAGTTACTTCCTAACGCATTTCTACTCAGAGTATTACTTAAGCTATGATGAATAAGTGTTAAACATATTATCGAGGTTCATCGTCTCTATTATCATGAATGATGTTGTATCGATACGACGCTTTGCCCACCTGCAGGCCCGCTCGCAGTAACAGTTCCAAGAAGGGACGGTGTATGGTCCGACGTCTTTGAGGTGCCGAACGGACCACTGGTGACACTGTAAATATAAAATAATTAAATAATTTTAAATACTAAATAATTTTCATGAAAATATTATATAAATTTCGTCGTTTCATCACATTAATGTAGTTTATCATTTTAACCACAATGTCGGAAACCGAAAGGCTTATGGATAATGAGGACCCGCTTAAAGAGACTTCTGAACCTGAACTTCAAGACATTGAGACTACGGATACAGCAAGCGCAAATTAAAACTTTTCGACATGTCTTTCTTACTACGAGTACATGATGATGCTCCAAGGGCTGCAGAGCAATGCAACGAACGTTACTCTTTACTTATAACAACTACCAGTTCCAAGGACAGCCATTGCCATTCCAAGTGCCAGGCCCTTCGAGACCGCTGGCAGAGAACCAGGGATCCCACTGATCCACAATCACCAGCAGGAAGTTCATTTTATTACTTTTTTCCTTTTTACTTTAGATAATTAATTTTTGTCATTTTGTTTTTTGTTGTGATGTCTAATAAATCTATAATGTAAAAAATAATCTCTAAATGCAAATGTCGTGAACAGCTGAATCGATTTGGATAATTATTTTTTTAGAATATTCCTTGAAGTAGGTACGTTTAGGGTAGGGTTTGACCGAGTCTGCTAGTAAATAAATAAATACTTAATACGTACTCTGCAATGGAGTGGTCGATGTTTGGGGACCAAACTCGTAGAGAATCTGCAGATCGGCATGCTCACCGAAGCGGAAACCAAATCCTACTCGGTGGTCGTTTCCTGAACCATAAAAAAAGGTAAAGGCTTTAAATCTCTACTTTACGGGTTAATTTATTAACTTGCTAAATGAATACCATTTTTATTGTTATATTTAATTTGCTTAATTACTTGTATTTCCTAACTAATAGCTTTGTAATTTACAGATACTCTAATATGAATTAGTAAAATGGACTACGTAATTTGTAGATTTGTACTTATACTGCTACGCTAATGTGATTTACTTAATAATTTACTAATGTACTGTACTAGTATACTGACTGGTAAAAGCAGCTAAAGAAAGGTTTAGTCAAAAAAAGGTAACCTTTGAATATTCGTGGAGCAAACCCGTAGAACGTTGCGAACGCCATCGCTATATCCTCAGGTATGATCACGAAATAACCATCGCTCGGAGAACCTAGCATATTGGTAAATCAGGTTTAGTATAAAATTAATTTTATTCCGAAACACAACAGGACAAATAAAATCGTTTGAAAATGAAAATTATCACGTTTATAATATATTTAATTTAAGTATATATTTACTAGAAATTTAGGGGAAGTTATCTATTACGAGAAAGACATTTTACAGTATGTAGTCCAAAAAGAAGGAATAATTTTATTTAATTTTGTTTGAGTATAACCTATTTAAAATGTTAACTTTCAAAAATACATGACAGTCCAGTAGACAGTAAGATTTTTCAGGGATAAAATAAAAAGTTTGAAAATGTAGTCTATATATTGCTCTATAACCCGCTATCTACCAGTGAAAGTCCATTTTACATCGGTTCAGCAGTTTCAGAGATTAGGCTGGACACACAGGAAGACGGACAGATAAAAATAACTATTATTAGGTACTTTGGAAAAAAACTGAAAGCAAAAACATACACGTCAATTTTATGTACATATATTGTACTGTCTTTAGAGTAATCTCATTTCTAAAACTAGAGAAATCTGAAAGATTCTGCGAATAGGTTTAACAAGCCTATTGTCGTTGTGTAAGCCAAGAAATATTAATTAAAAATCATGACTTATTTTCTTAATTTCTTGATATCTCGTAGTCGTATCGCCAACATTCAAAATTCGTACGTACGGGTAGGTAGACTTACTCGTATTAAGATATCGCAGCTCTGTGCGCGTTGAAGTCTTTTCTTAGAATTACATTTTATAATTAGTTATTGATAACCACGGTCAGAAATTAAATAATTAGTTATTACTTATGTAAACTTTACTGCTTGCATTCACTTAAACGTAAGAACATGCAATATAAGTTTTAGAAATGAGGAGTTAGTTTTAAGTTTACGAATACACGACCTTTTGCAACTTTACGCTGTTTTTTGTTATTTACAATGTAGCAACGGCCGGGTTGCACACAGCCTTGGCACAGTATGTGGACATGCGTGATGCGTATGCTTACTAAAATAGTATTAGAGACGAGAGGAAATAGCTCTGAAAGATGCGAATAGATGTCTTTTTTTTAAGAAAACCTAAAGCAAAATTTTACGCAATAAGTTTTGTGGATGTTAGATTCAAGTTTTCAGCTGAGACCCGTGTGACGTCACAGCTTATAATTGTACAAATAAATTGACATTAACTAAATTAAATTAAAATAAGCAGCACATTTTAAAAATATATAATTACTAATTAAACTACAGATATAATGTGATACTAGTATGTAATGGAAAACAACAATGCAATTTATATATATACATTTATAATATTATGAAGTGTATGTATTTATTAATGCATAATATATATTTTATAGTACATAAATATATATAGGTAAATAGAAAATCATGTTCAAATTAAAATAACTAAATTATTAACTAAAATTTCAAAATTCCAAAAAATGAGTATCCTATTTATCCTAATTATTTTGATTCCCTCTATAAAATTGATATTTCCACTGCACAATCCTCAAATTCCTTTTGTCTATCTAGTAAAGATAAGTTCGACCTTGGAGAAACACAGGCTTTTTATTTTTATTCTTTACAAGTTAGCCCTTGACTACAATCTCACCTGATGGTAAGTGAAGATGGAAGCGCGCTAACTTGTTAGGAATAGGATGAAAATCTACACCCCTTTCGGTTTCTACACGACATCGTTACGAAACGCTAAATCGCTGGCGGCGCTCCCACCAACCAGACCTGGACCAATTAAGAAAATCTCAATCGGCCCAGCTGGGGATCGAACCCAGGACCTCCGTCTTGTAAATCCACCGCGCATACCACTGCGCCACGGAGGCCGTCAAAAATTCAAGTTTATTCCGAAAAAACTATGGTTTCTGCGGCATTTGTAAAAAAACAGAATTACACGCGAAGGTGTCGGCTGGTTAGAAAAATAAATATAATAATACTTACAAGACAAAATTAAAATTATAACACAAATCAAAATAACTTTGCGTGTCATATTACAATTAACAGAAAATACTGTTTCCAAATTATATATTATTTTAATGTTAAAATAAACTATCAGTCACGAAGGATAGATCAGTAATGCTGAGATTTTTACCTATTATTTAAGTTTCCTATTGTCCTGTTAGTTTCCCACAATAAATTGCCTCTGTCCTACAGTACTGAATAGGTAGGTAATAAATACCTAGTTATCATGACCTATAGACTAATCAACACAATAGATACATAACGCACGTTTTCACACGAGATTTTGAAATTTTTATAGGATTGGATGACCCTCAGATAAAATTATAATGATCATAAGAGAAATAGTTAGTCTGTGCGAGGTTCGTACCAATTTATAAGTATATAACTTTCAATTAAAAAAACGCATTATTTATTTATTAGAATCAGAATGTGTTTTATTTGTTTGAAGCATTGATGATTTATAATTATAATTGTATACGTATATTTATGTAAGACTCATTAAAAATTGCTTACAAATAATTATTATATTACAAAACATTACTTAATTCTCATGTAAGTTTAAGCAATTTTTAATTCTGTGAAAATGTGTTTTTTTATTGTGTAGGAATTGAATTCAATATTCTACTCGTATGAGTTTGGTGTAGACTTTTAACGGACCAAGGCGCATTTGGAACCCTCGTAACTTTAATTTTCAGTTTTCGATCAATTGTTAATATAATTATATAATAATATTAATACCTGCCCCTGTAGCCAGATCTTGATCACGTGACCTGTCGATAGCAAATGTCATTCCCATACATTTTTCTAGTATTCGAAGCGTTTGCGATCGTAGAAAGAGAATCGATGTGCCACTTGGCTACAAGGGCTGGTCTTCATCAACCCATATTCGGCTCACTGCTGAGCTCGAGTCTCCTCTCAGAATGAGAGGGGTTAGGCCAATAGTCCACCACGCTGACCCAATGCGGATTGGCAGACTTCACACACGTAAAGAATTAAGAAAATTCTCAAGTAGGTATGCCTGTTTTTTTTCCACCGTTTGAGACACGTGATAATTAATTTTCTTAAAATGCACACAATTGAAAAGTTGAAGGTGCATGCCCCGAACCGGATTTGAACCTACACCCTCTGGAATTGGAGGCAGAGGTCATATCCACTGACCTGTCACGGAACCTACACCCTCTGGAATCGGAGGCAGAGGTCATATCCACTGAGCTATCACGGAACCTACACCCTCTAGAATCGGAGGCAGAGTTCATATCCACTGGGCTATCACGGCTCATATGGTTGTAAAATTTGGTCTTAAGCTGGGTTACATCGTTTACACATGTACTAGCTTTCAGGTTTTTCTATATTGCAACATAACAAGTGCAGAAAAAGGTGAATTAAATTGCAGCAATAGGTAGATAATAATAATTAATAGTTACACATTTTTTCTAAAAAATATACGCGGATATTGAAGTTTGCTTTACATTTGATGGGCGAGCACAGACAACACTGTGTTGCTCTGTGTCAATTTGTCTCTTGTAATTTTAAAATAGTATGTGAAGCTTTCTAACTAGTTGAAATACGTCCACCACTCTTGGTTTCACTTATATGAAAGTGGTGGAATATTTTGTAAAAGAACGTCACAACGAAATTATAATGCGAACAATATTGTACTTTATGTCAATCACTGAAAGCTTGAACTCAATTAAAGTTTTACTGCACTTAATTAAAACACAAGGAGCGCTCGACCAGTGAATGGAATACACACATTTAAAAAACACAGACAACTTAAATCCATTTTAATATCAACCATACATTATTGTACTAAGGTTTAAATTAGAACGTATAAAATTTTTGTTTGCACTTCGGGATTTTGAATTTCGAACTCGTGGAATAACCTATGACGATCAAAAGGAATTAAAGGATGAGTCATGTTTAAAAATTGTCGACCTAATTGGTTACGAAATAAAGTTGAAATTTAGTAGGCCTTTACCTTAGATAAAACCTTGTCGCAATAGTGAAAGTTTTGTCATATGTGCGCGGTCAGTTTGGCGGCAAATCTCGTCGATGACAGTTTGTTTTTAATATTTTGTAAAGTTAAGCGCGAGTGTTGTGAAAATGTGCTCATAGATAATAAATATTGTCCTACGAAATACATGAATATGGAAACGCAACTTGTTATTTCCTGTTTCTTACTTTCATTTGGTAAGTTCTCTCAAAGAGACATGAGTTTCTAATTTAGTTTTAGTTTGATCTAGAATATTTAGAAAAGTTTAGATAACTAACTATGATTATATCGTCAAAGGTACACAAAAAGGCTTCACTTACTTATTTTGTGAATTAATGAGATGTTTTATTGATGTTTCTTAAATAATTTAAAAAAAAATGTTTTTTATTAATAATCTATACTAATATTATAAAGCTGAAGAGTTTGTTTGTTTGTTTGTTTGTTTGATTGATTGAACGCGCTAATCACAGGAACTACTGGTCCTATTTGAAAAATTCTTTCAATATTAGATAGCCCATTTATCGAGAAAGGCTACAGGCTATATATTATCCTCATGTTCCTACGGGAACAGGAACCACGTGGGTGAAACCGCGCGGCGTCAGCTAGTATTTCACTACAAGACTATAACCTTAATTGATAATAATAGTGCATTTATATATCATAAAATAATAAATAAAAATTCAAAATACTATATGCATGTAAAAAACAGAACAAAATAAATATTTAAGAGGCTTCCTCATAACAAGCGTGACTTTTTTTGCCCATTTTATAATTAATTGTATGGAACCCTACGTGTGCGAGTTCGACTCGCACTTATTTATGTACTAATTTATAAATAAACTCAAGATAGCTGAGTATATACTTAGGTAGTAGGTATTTTGTTTCCTGAGAGCGTTTACCTCGCCTTAACCTACTGACATTTATAATTACGTACTACTGGCCTATTCACTATTTTGGTCTTTATTAACAACCTATTAAATTAAACATCAATTCAACTGAGCGATATCATCTACCTTTTGTATTATTTCCATGAACGGATGTTAGTAAAGACACCGGATGACATTTGATACATAGAATTTCAATTTTTTAATTTTCGTATATGTCAACTAAGATATGTCAATGTTAGTGAATTAGCCTGCAGGTAAGTATTATTATTGCAGGGGTAGTTAACTACTACCATATATTAGTAGTATATTGGTATACAAGACCAAAATAATAATCGTTTTAGCAGTTATTTTCATACCTGACCTGTATGTTTGGAAATTCGCTACGGCACAATCGAGATGTTTGGGGTTCCATTTTTAGCTCAGGTTCATATATGATTTTAAATTGACTCTAATCTATGGTAGTAGAACAGACAGGACGGTAAAAGAAAAACTAACAATTCTACATTATAAGGTCATCTGAATGCCAAAGGAGATGTCCCAAAATTGCCCCTGGTGAAATCAAAAATGCCAAGAGACCCAATAAATAATACGAGTATAAATGTGCTATCTTTTGCATTACAATTTTATATTGAAAGATATAAAAAATCTAGGAAATAGCGGGTTTTAAAATTATTTTAATTTACACCTTCGCAGATTAAGTATTATGTGAGATGTTATGATACTTAATACGCAATAACCCTGTTTCATTGTGTTTCATTCATTCAGTTTCATTGTGACAAATTAACTTTTTTTTTGTCTGGGGCAATTAATGTATGGAGAGTGGGACCCCTTAGTAGTTTTTCTGCAAGAAAATCCATTATAAATATTAATTTACTTTATACTTGTTCATAATATTATGATCAAGACGTTTTATCTTGTTCCCAGCATTATGCGGCGTTATAATCCCGGAAGAGCTGCCGTCTTTACTATCGGTGGCGTATTCTAACATTCCGCCTATAAAGAAAGGTAATTACTTTTTTACTCCCATTTCGTAATCTACTCAATACAAAACCTCAAACTATATCACAAAGCTATTCATTCCTACAGGTCTAATGGCAGGTAAACCGTGCTACACTGATTTTATTTTTAATTTTTAAATTGTTCCATGGCATTGGCTACAAAAATTCAGACTTTCTCATAAGAGACAAGATGTAGGAAGCCACGCCAATAATAAATCTAGAAGGCCATTCCCAATTAGGTATAGGTATATTATTTAAGTACTGTTAGTTCTTTTATTACTTGTATCATGAATGTCCTAGAAAAAGTATTCGAGTAAAAAGTATTGTATGCCACTGCACGTAATTAGCCATTACATAACAGTTGCATAAATAACTATTTAAAAAAAATAGAGCATGTAGGCACAGTAGAAAATCGGTTAGTGGGTTGTCTGTTAAAGATTGCTTAATGCTTATAGATAATAAAATCACCCCCGCAAGTTTGAACTTCAATATTTAATTTTGGTACATATTTATCCGTAACTCAAATGAAACAATTTACTATATAAGGTCATCCCTGTACGATCACTTAGGTATATCAAATTTAAGTATAGCAGTTGTTATAAAATATTAATATCACAAGGTCGAGTTAAATATCAAAAGGCTGATGTTTTTTACGTAATAACGTAATAAACCACGAATTGAACCGCTTTAAACAAAGGAAGTTAGTTAAAACAACTTTTACACGACCTTGGGCTGTTGATGTTATATAACACGAGGGTAACCGGAGAACTGCACTAGTTTTGTAAAAAATACAAGTAATTCGTAGAGTTAAATGTAATGTCATCCTGTTAAATCCAACTATGTACTTACCTATGTTTTGTAATTGGATTAATTAACTGGATACTTATTACTTACATAATAGCTTATATCAATTTAGTAATTAGTAGTTAGGTATTAGGTTTACTTTATTACGTAAGCTTAACTTATTTCCAGTTACGAGTTAATATTAAGACATA
Organism: Bicyclus anynana; assembly: GCF_947172395.1. NCBI lineage: Eukaryota > Metazoa > Arthropoda > Insecta > Lepidoptera > Nymphalidae > Bicyclus > Bicyclus anynana. The sequence continues at coordinate 4,202,885 of NC_069090.1, forward strand.
AGGTAATCTTAACAAGTATTTAATAATCGTCGTTATCAACCCATATACGGCTCTCTGCTGAGCTCGAGTCTCCTCTCAGAATGAGAGGGGTTAGACCAATATTCCACCACGCTGGCCCAATGCGGATTGGCAGACTTCACACAGAGAATTAAGAAATTCTCTGGTGTGCAGGTTTCCATACGATGTTTTCCTTCACCGATTGAGACACGTGATATTTAATTTCTTAAAATGCACACAACTGAAAAGTTGGAGGTGCATGCCCCGGACCGGATTCGATTTCACACCCTCCGAAATCGGTGGCAGAGGTCATATCCACTGGGCTAACACTGCTCTTATATTTAATAACAATTCTAATAATTAGGTATATCCTTTACCGGTACGCAGTAAGTTTAGTTCCCCCTCTGTCGCCCCATAGTACGCACGCATGACGCTCCAATTGAGTGGACGAGACCATCTCATACGGCGCACTATGAGTCCTACATATATCATTTCAATTTTGGGAAATTAAGGGTTCTTTCTATACGCATACTTTTACTTGTGTAGGTATTAATAATATTTAATTTAGTAAAAACTTTATTAATGACGATAATACTTAAATAGGCTAAACTTATTATAAAAATAAAATATAAGGAAATATTATTGTAACTACAACTATAAAATTAAAATAAATTAATTTTAAAACTAATACCTAAAAATACTAATCAAAATTTGCCGCACTTGGTAGGGTGCCCATCACGCAGGCAGCATTCCCGCGTTGAATTGCGATTGAAATTCTTTGCGCGAGAAAGCTGCCCGCCCGAGGGTCGCCTGTTGCCTCTCTGAGGCGTTTGCTGATCTCCTTGTGGAGAGTCTGAGCGCTCCTGCCCCACGGGCCTAGTGTCTCGACGCCAAACGGGACGAATTCATATTCCTATTCATTTAATTTAGTTATTTTTGTTTTAATATAACAAATAGAGTATTCTCTGCGTTTTTGACTACTTGGGCATATGTATTATGTGCTAATAGATATATCCATAATAAATTTGCAGGCACAGATTCACGGATAGGTTTCGGGTTCGCATTCGGCAACCATGCGGACTTCCAGGTCATGCTGGAGCTTGGACCGCAGACCAACACCATGAATTTAAGTAAGCATAATTTGTATCACTTATTTTTTTACCATTTATAAAAATAAAGTTTTTAAAAATACCAGACTCAAATAACGCTTTTCGGTACAGGACCGTTGTCTGAACTAACACTATCGATACAATTAACAGTTGACTCAACATTTCGCATGGCGGTAATCTCGTGAGCTAGGTCAAAGTATTTTGATTCTTTTTGCTTTTCAGCTTTAACCAGATTATCGTCATTTGAACAGTAATATCAACAATTATTGTACGGTCCACTAACCGATGGTCTAGAGCTATATCAGGTCTATTGGCTACAATATACCTGACGCCGCCATGTGTCCATCAACCTGAATCGTATAATATGTGAACGTCATTTGCCTGTAATTAATTACACCGCAATCATACACCTAATAGATTTATTTTATTATACGAGTAAAAAGGCGAAAGTTTGTGTGCAAGTGTGTATGTTTATTCCTCCTTTGCGCTGCGGCTACTGAAGCGATTTGGCTGAAATTTAGAATGGAAGTAGATTTTACTCTGGATTAACACATAGGCTACTTTTCATCCTGGAAAAATCTATGGTTTCCGCGGGATTTGTGGAAAACTGAATTCCACGCGGATGAAGTCGCGGGCGTCCGCTAGTAATTAATATCTTTAAAATTTTTCATTTTAATCTATTTATGACTCTGCTTTCTGCATCCACGGCCGTGGGTTCGATTCCCACAACTGGAAAATATTTGTGTGATGAGCATGGGTTTTTTCCAGTGTCTGTGTGTACCTTATATAAGTATTTATATGTAGTATAGAAATGTATATGAATATTATAATATCAATTATCTTAGTATCCATAACACAAGCTACTCTGTATGCTTACTTTGGGGCTAGATAGTGATGTGTATTGTTTAAGTATATTTATTTATTTATTTTATTTTGTACATTTTTTTTATAATAATATTCCAGCCGGCCAACCGTTCCCCAAGAATGGTAACAGCAACAATAAGCGGCAGGCGCCTTCGCCACCGCCGGCGAAAATTAACAAGAACAGGGAAAAGGTAAACTATTTTAGTTATTGAAATGTATGATAATCTATATCTATACTAATATTATAAAGCTGAAGAGTTTGTTTTTTTGTTTGTTTGTTTGATTGAACGCGCTAATCTCAGGAACTACTGGTCCGATTAGAAAAATTCTTTCAGTGTTAGATAGCCCATTTATCGAGGAAGGTTATAGGCTATATATTATCCTCGTATTCCTACGGGAACGGGAACCACGCGGGTGTAACCGCGGGGCGTCAGCTAGTTATTGTTATAAAGATGAAAGATTTGAGTGTTTGGCTGCTTGTTTGTATTGAATAAACTCAACTATACTGCAGCCATTCTTGATATACTGAGTACTGTTTATCAACAAACAAATTAGAAATGAGGGTATAAATCGCTAGTCATTTCACACCTATTAATAATTATAATTAACTTGTTCTTAAATTAATGAAAATAAATTTAATGAGTAAGCTTAGTACAATTACAGATATGGTTGATATATTTTATATAACATTTTATAAACAAACCATACATTTTTTAAAATAAATAAGTTATAAAATGTTTTCTACCTTCATTTCTAATTTATTTGTTGGTAAACAGTATTCATCAAGAAAGGCTGTAGTATACTTAACCAATTTCAAAAAATCTTTCATCATTACTATCTTACGTTATCCTTGATGAACGGGACCTGCGCGGACAAAGTCGCGAGCGACCGCTAGTGAAATATTATGTAATTCCACAATTATTATTGCTGTACATTTAACATTACATCTTAGCCCAGGAATATATGGAACTTTGACGGAAGATTATAAAGTAAAGCGCATATTTAGTGTAAAAATAAAAATGCTTAAAAACTTATTGCATATAATAATTTACTTTGAATTGATTAATGACATCAAACAAATCCCAGGGAGTTGTTGGATGGTGTCGTGATGTTTAAAGGTCTGCAAAATGGTCTAATTAGTAAACGTTCATCAGCTGATGTGACGATGTTTATGAATTGGATTAAACTTTAAAATATACACATAGTATCATAATTAGCGGCCTATTTTAACAGCCCACTTAGGGCTAGGTCTTCCTCTTTATAGGAGAGGTAAAGAGCTTAGACAACATTGCTTGTTTTGCGGAAGAAATAAAATATTGTCCTTTAGATACATTTTTAAAATTACAGTTCCTACAGACGGACGCGGGGAAATATCTCCAAAATTGGGCTCAAAAAATGAAAAATCCTCCAAAACCTGCCAAAATACCAGAGTCGAGACCCGGTGACGTCATGAATCTAGAAGACTCCATGGTAGAACTAGTCAAGAACGATAAAGGTGAATATGAAATACACCAGCCGAAACCTGGTCACATGCCGCAGTATGTACTGGACAGTCTAAAAAAGTTGTACGGAGAAAAGAAAGAAGAAGCAAAGAAGCTAGTAGAGAAGAAACGAAGTGAGGCAGAGATAAAGAAGATAACAGAAGATTTGTCAGATGTTGATTTGGACTGAATAAATGGCATTTTTGTAGTAGAGTATCCTGTTGTTTTTACTGTTATTGTGATTACAATTTTTTTTTAAATAACTTAAAGTTCAATATCTCATTGAAGTTCAATATATCTTTGACTCAGGATTCGAACCCAGTATATTAAATATAATATACTGTAGATAAGGTGGAGCAACAACTCAAGGTCCTGGGTTCGAATCCTGAGTCAGGAAATAAAATATTTAACTTTACTTTCTCTTAATAAAATTTCAGTGCAAACTTTCCGTCCGGAATGTAGTGGCGTAACCCGTTCCTCGCAGAGCTCATTAAGCAGGGGTTGGTACCAAATAATTTAAACATCCTGCCCCCCAACCTACATTGAAGCAGCGTGGTGGGTTTAAACTTCACATCCCATCTCCTATATTAGTTTTTTGTGGGCTCTTCTCGGACCAAGACACGTTTGGAACCTTCGTAATTTTAAGTCGTCAACTTTACTTACCACTATAAAAAATCATGACACAACTTAAAATTTCAAAAGCGCTTGTAACTGAGCGTAATTTAAATAAATTATTTTTGAATTTTATAGAACGAGGCTTTAACCCTGTACTAGACCGCTAAAAATAGCAAAAATGATGACTGTAGTTATAACAACTAAACAGTCCGGTCCGTGAAGGTACACGGGCAATTAAAATCGCTCCATTCATTGCTTACCTATAAGGTCACGATTACATTAAACATTTTACTGCAATACCTGGAAACAAAGTTGCATCAATGTAGCGTAACACCGTATTGAGGAACATGGGGTAATGGATCAATTTAGAACTATTAATGATGATGTTTTTTTGAATCTTGTAACGATCGCTTCGAGGATGTTAATGATAATGACCAGCACCAGCTATTCTATTTTTTTTTTGTAGAAAAATTCCACGTCCACATTTTTTGGAGTTTACTCCTTAAGAATCGATTTTGTATGCAAAAAATATGGGCAGTAAAATTCGATGACAATGACAGCGACGTTTTTGTGCGCAACCTACTCTGCGCACCTTCACCGTGCGCTGCCGCCAACAGTCGCGGCCTGCTGCTCCTCGGTTGCGCACCTTTCACTTTTCAGGCGTGTTATTGAGACGTATACAGTGTATGCTGTGGGGCAACATACACCTATTTAGACAGTCGATCTGATAGAGTAAACTCCATTCGTGAGTCGGATGTAAACTCCACACAATTTTTTCTATTTCTTTTTAGTTCTACTATTTTCTAGTTGCTTAGTCTGATGGTAGAAGGGCTGGCTTGCAAATTAGAAAATCCAGTCAGTATTCTTGCCAGGATTCCACGTAGTCATGATTTGTATAGGTTGACTTATTATTAGGATAACTTAGCTTAAGTTTCCTATTGTATTCTCTCTCAATAAAAAAAATAACCCGCGGCATTTTAATAAAATTTACCGGAAACTTGACCTATGCTGAAACTTCATTTTAATATCGTACATATAAGTACCGTTATCAGGATAGCAGTTATGCTAATTGTATAACCGTAGGTCAGAGGACCAGAAAATTAGACATAGCTTGCTTACGAAGAATTGCTAATTGATTTATACAGGATAAAAATTATCGTGAAAAAAACTCTTTTACAAGGGGTATTACACAAAAAACCTTACAAATATAAAAGCTTACGAGTTTCTGTCACTAGTGACTACCTATTTACCTAGTCCATAATAATGAATACAAAACCTAAAAATGAAATAGAAAGTTACTACTTTAATTATTTTCATGACATAAATCTAACTACATGTAGGTATAAAATCGAAAGGTATTGAATTATATTGAAAACTGATTAACGTACAAAGTTGAAATTTAGCATGGAGGTAGATTATAGTTAGTGGACGTCCGCTTAGGAACGGATTTTACGAGAGGGCCGGATTAAAGAGGTCTAACCGCGGACGAAGTCGCTATCGTTCGATAGTGGTATTATATTAGAATGGACAGGAAGGGACTTGAACAACATTATCAAGAAAAACTCAAAAGAAGTCACAAAAAATATTGGCATTAAAGTAATCCCAGTTCAACAGCCTGTAGTTACCTATTCATTATAATGTTTATAACTTCACATTAAAGAATACATTACTTCAGAGGATTATCAATGTCAAAACCGAAGATAATATATATTATAACAAAAAAAAAACATCCATTCACAGTACACGTAGTTAGTTACACGCATGAATAAACATTCCATAGACATAAAGAAGTAAAAAGCATCATCAAAAAGTTCGCGTTAACGAGATAGAGAGCTTAATACAGATAAATAGACGGACAAACAAATGTTTGTATCATTCAGTAAAACAACATCTCTACTTGTAATGTCAAATGAGCACTTACGACTAATTTATTAAGAGATAAAGCGTGCGGTTCAAGTTTCAAGCTGAAGCGTTTACAATTTTTAATTAAAAAATATTTATAACCGGCTATACAACCATTTGGTATTTTTCTCATTTAATATTTTGTTTTTGGCAACCTGTCAAACGACATTGAACCGTTCGTTTGTTGGTTTGAGATTATGTGTCATCAGAAGGAGTTCATATTTTTTTTTTCATATTTCATTCATATTCAATTTCATAGTCCATTAACGAATATACTATTTTGCTGTATTCTAGCTATCTTTCTTGGCCAAATTTTTTAAACCTTGTTGCGCTTTAGTCTGCAAAACAGCAGGCTGCCGTCTCCTCTCAGATTGTTTGCCAAGTCATTCACATGCATCGATAGTCGCTCCTGATATTTGATACTGTATTTGACTGTCTTAACATCTCTTTGGATATTTCTATTAGTTATGTTTTGATATCTTTCCAGTATATAGTATTTGACAGCCTCCGTGGCGCAGTGGTATGCGCGGTGGATTTACAAGACGGAGGTCCTGGGTTCGATCCCCGGCTGGGCCGATTGAGGTTTTCTCAATTGGTCCAGGTCTGGCTGGTGGGAGGCTTCGGCCGTGGCTAGTTACCACCCTACCGACAAAGACGTACCGCCAAGCGATTTAGCGTTCCGGTACGATGTCGTGTAGAAACCGAAAGGAGGTATGGATTTTCATCCTCCTCCTAACAAGTTAGCCCACTTCCATCTTAGACTGCGTCATCACTTACCATCAGGTGAGATTGTAGTCAAGGGCTTACTTGTAAAGAATAAAAAAAAAAATAAAAAAAAATCTGATTTTTTGTACCATTTCATTGCTAAAAATAGTTCAGCTCTAATCTTAACGTAGTTTAATACAAAGTCACTTCACGCCGTCGCAATCGATAGTGTGATTCAAAAATTATGTCATGGCTAAACATTTCTACGTGGACATCCACTTATATGATACGTATATACTAAGAATAAAGAGGAAAGAAGTAGAATTAAAAAGTAGAACACTTCTGTCTTGAATCCAAAAATTTTTTTGGCTATTTTCGTGTCATTGGATGACAGTCTACAAAGGCAGCCTCGCATCTCGCTATCGCTGTGGTAGAAACGACATTGGCAAATTAGATTATAAATTTGTTGAGGTTTTTGACTTTCGTAATTAAAAGCAAAATATTTGATTCGATTCTTAGAAAATTTAAGCCGCGCTAACAGTTTTTAAGAATCGCTACGGCTTGTACCTTGTACCTATACAACGCGTAATGGTTTTATTTGATCCAGTCGAGAACTGAACCGGCGCTAAGCGGCTTACGTTAATAGTTACATCAGATCCTGTACGAGGATGTGTTACTTTTGTTTTGTACACTAAACATTGGTATGAGGTGTTGCGCTGTGGTGTTAAGGCTTATTTACAATGTTAGTTCTCAGTACCGTCTAGACTCTAGACAATAATTGTTCTGAGAAAAAACGATCTCGGACTAGGTTTTTAACCGACTTTAACCTTTTTAACTGTATTTTGTATGCACATTCCACGATTTCATAACTTGATGGCAAAGCTTTTATCTAACCTTTAGAAGAATCAAAAGAACAGATGAACAAGAATATATTAAAAAAAGTGTTGTATTTTGTATTTGGCTGTGTGGGTGTCATACCCATTATATTTTTGTTGGTTTTCTTCAAAATAAAGACGATTTTAATTTTCTTAATGTAGTTACGATTATATTCATCCTTAAAAAAAATAAATAAAAATGTCAACCTCTTGTTTAGACACATTTTTAACCGACTTCCGAAAAGGAGGAGGTTCTACGTTCAGCTATATGTAGGTATTTCTTTCATTTGTGGACCGATTTTGAAAAGTCTTTTTTTAATGGTTTTGGCTAGTAATTTCATGACCAGCCGCCTGCCTGACGTCAACCCTTCTTGGGAATTCTCAGTTAGGTGGGTATTTCTAACCGCCACCTTTCGGTTCAATGGGCATCTCATTTAGGTACATTGATTAAAAATTGATAAGAAATGATAAGGATCACGGAAGTTCGTGTAGTTACTAAACCTCGTACCGAACTCAAACTTTCATCCTTTTTGGACGATGGTTTAAAAGTGTTAAGGACCTAATATGTAACCGGATAAGGGAGTATAGTATTAGGCACACGATCTTACGGTACGTCGGTGACATTAATAAAACTTATATGTATAGAAGATTACCATTATATTTATATGTTTACCATATTTTTACTATATATATACAGGTACTTATAACATAACGTGTGTATAGCCTGACCAGAAAATAAACTTCGCCAAGTAACGGAAAATAATGAAACTAATTTGTTTTTCCAGCAAACTAAAAATACAGACTGTTTAAGAACAATCTGGCGCCCCCAATCTAGGTATTTTATACTTCATTAATTAATCTACTGTTGTACATGCTCATTCCAAGCACGAAAGCATACTACTATTGAGCAGTTGCTACTTATTAGCATGTGTATCGCAACATTGCTAGTAATGAACATGCTTATTTCGAGCTTGCACAAGAATCAACAGTCGTGCTATAGAAGATGGAAGAATGGAAGGGGAACAGGTTTGCTTATTGAGTATGCTAGTCGATCAGCATTACTATTCTGTATTCTCTTCACCTTCATCTCTCCTTGTCTAACACGATACTATTGACACGTTAGATATAAATTAGCATGTGTAATTGGAATGTTTGCTTTGGGCATGCTTATTCAGGAGCATACTTAAAAATAGCATGCTTATTGCTAGCAAATGTAAATTGATGATAAGCATGCTCGTATGGAGCATTCATAATAGCAAGTTTTTAGCATGCTATTTTAGAGCATGACGTGTTTACAGTACCTTTACATCAGACTATAACCATGTACAAATATTATGTGCTATAACTAACATGTAATGTATCGAACCAGCACATGTTCTAAGTACGGAGTTATAAATAATATACCTGCGAATATTTTTTTTATTTGGGCGTGTAGAAGATTCATACAAATGTCCACCAATAGTGATGGCAGCGCCGGCCCGAAGTAAATTTTAAAATGGAGCGAGATCCAATAATGGCGCCTCTCCTGTTTGTTCCTAATAATATGTACCTTTACCAAATTAAAAGTGTAAAGTAAGAATGGAACGCGAAGATCTCGACCATACTCTGGGGTGACCAATTGAAAATCTGGCGCAGTACCGTCTACGGTTGAGTAGGATTATCATTTCGGCGCCCTCTAGGATTTGGCGCCTGGAGCGACTGCTCCGTTCGCCGTATGGACGGGCCGGCCCTGAGTGGTGGAATAAAAAAAAACGTTTACTCTTTCCTTTCATTGCCAGAATCTAGATAGTGAGGATCGCAGCAGCGTTGCTGAGGGATTTTAGTGAGCGCAGAAGATCTGCCAGATTGGAGCCCGAGGCCGAGTGCCCACAGAATCTTATCGTTTATTACGAATACTGTTTGTTGACCCAAATAAAAAAAAAAGAATCACAGAATATTTTTCATTAGCGACGTTCGGGTTTGATGGAGTGAATTTTATTTGAAGGACTTAATATTCTTAAGGTCTTTAAATTATAACAGTTCGAAATTTACGTGTAGACATGTCCTACAAATAACATAAAAATTGGGATTTAGTTGTTGTGAACTTAATATTTTCATAATGGTTTCTTAAGACTATAAATTTAACTACATGTTAACTAGTATACGTACGTAGTTAGTAGGTATATTTAAAATCTAAAACACATTTTTCATACGGCTTATTAAAACGTAATTTATCATTGTAAAAAGTAAATATAGTTTTTAAAACCATGCAGAGCAAACAACAAAGAAAGCATGCAAAAAAGAAGTATTTATCTTTTATTATTATTGTTTGTGACTGTAAGTTTAACAAAAACATTGCAATACCCGTATAACCGCTTGATTGAGACACTAACCTTTGGTTACAAAGTGCTATATAATTTACTGTGCTAATTTATCCCACAGAGAAACTATGATTGCTAACTTATAGAATAAAATTAGAAATCAACAGATCAATAGACGCAGTCTAGTATTTTCTCCGTCAGAAAGTCGTGGTCATAAAGCCAAACGTGTATGCAGACTAACTCGCCGTATCTATAAAAAGATACAAAACATAAAAACGTGTGAAACCTAGTCAATATGGAAATGTATCTTACAATATAAATTTGATCGCCATAAATTGATAGCCAATCGCTTGTTGAGATTCTGTCTTCAACACCATAGTAATGTTATCAGATCGAAGTTACTTTATGTTGCTTGCGACGAATAGCTTTAGATATCGAGGTGCTAAAAATGTTGTGACTGCCAATCGGATAGGAAGATGTAGTTTGAAAGCTGTTGTTTACTTCCCAACTAGCACAAAAAATACTGTGTATTCGATATTCGATAATAAATCCAGCATGTTACAAATGAGCTTAGAAGTAGGTAGGTACCGTACGAATTTCCATTTGTTTTTCTCTAATAAACGGAGCAATTTATGACGACGCACTATACAGGGTATCCGTAAATATTACGACATACCTGCTCTAGATTACATCAAGGTATACGAAAATAATGCAATATATGTTAGTCGAAATTTTACTGGGCTTAAGTTATATTGATTTTTCTACTAAATACAAAAATCACTACCGTCAATGCAATTTAGTCATACTTACTATTTGCTGAAAAAATACTTAAAAATTGATTTTATGCTTGATATTTATTTTTACGACTAAATTGAGTGCAATTTATACAAATATACAAAAAATCACTACCTTCCACTGAAGGTAGATTTTTGTATTTTGTAGAAAAATCAATACATCTTAAAAACTGTAAGTTTTCGGGTAACATATATTGCGTTATTTTAGTAGGCCTTGATGTCAGCTATCATATAGTATGTAACTTCATATAGTATGTACTTACGGGACATTCTGTATATGTAGATACAAATATCTGATTTTTCATCGACAAAACTACCTAATTACTGATTGACACCCAACGACTAGTGTAAAATACGGAGATAATATAGCCTATGGGACTCACAATTATCATGGCTTTCTATTGGTAGGTATATTCAAAGTCGGTTTAGTAGATCCAGAAATAACCCTTTACAACCTTATAAAATCTCAAATTTTACTTCTTTATAATATTAGTTGTAAGTATGGATTGTTCTGTGTCACTAAAAGTTAATACAATAATCGTTAATTGCTACGACAAACATCATGTTCATGATATGTTTACAAGAAGTAATTAAAGTGTTCCTTCAAACGATTTTCGTTTCACAAATTCGCTTGATTACTGAAATAAAGTTAAATGAGGATACTAAAATGTTTAAAAACGTTAAGTCGTGTATTACACAGCGGTTACATTGTCCTGCAACTAATTCCTAAAGCGTTTTTAACCAAAGACTTTTGTAATGTAATTCTCCGCAAAAACCGGCACGAAAATTCCATAATAAAAAAGGGGAACTGAAAAAAAAATCACCGCAAGTCTTCATGTAGAAAGTAATTTCGGGAAATTTTTTAACACAATTACTTGGGCTGGCTGCTTTTAGGCCACGCCCGTGCCCCAAAAATTTTTCAACAAAAAACTATCTTGGGAGGAGCTTAAAATTGTAATACGCTCACAAAAATATCACTTGCACGACGATTAAGTTTTTCACAACTCTTATTACACGAGCAGTAAGGATTATTTTTGTTAAAGTTTTAATTATTGAGTCATGTGCGTATGTTGGGAACTGGTTGCCTCAATTGCAGGTAATTAGGCTCATTTTGTTCTGTCTGTCGGTATGTCATTGTTTTTTGATATACGTTTCTTTGTCGGAATTATTTGGTTGGGGACATCGAGTTTGTAAAAATTGAGAGGGCATACAAAATAAAGTTGTCTTCTTTCACTTTTTTTTTTAGTTTGAATTACTAATATACTACTTTGTTAATAGTAACTTGGAACGAGAAATTCTTATATAAATTTCGTATACGAGTATCTCTGAAACGAGTAAAATTAATTGAAGCAAAAGTACCTATTTGGATGAGGTTATAACTCTTGGATATTGGATAGAAGCAGGCGTTATTTTGCGGAAGTTCATTTTTTATCTCCTAAGGATGCTCCGGTTTCGGGGTGAAACGTACGTAGAGAGTATTTTGTCGGACCTGAGTGACGCTGTCGCATGGGTTCGTCGGCTTTTCGCGGATAATACCAAAATAAATAAATTATAATATATTCGTTCTAACTCTAGTCCGTTTATTTTTTGCTATAGGTGATAATAGTTTTTAATTTTACATCAGGTGGGCCATCTCTTTGATCTTCAAAATAATAAGAATAATTAAATCAATAAAAAAAACACTTAATTTCAAAATATACAATTCAATTTTAAAATAATTAAATTAATTATTTGAAATTAATCTAAATATATTTTTACTCTTTTATAAATATACTAGCGGACGCCCGCGACACAAATCCCAAATATTTCACACACCCCGCAGTAACCATTGATTTTTCAGGGATAAGCCTATACCTATTGTTATTCGGCGTGAGTCGGTTGCATTAAAATCGGTTTAGCCAGTCCAAAGTCAGCTAGTCCATAAGCTCGAACAAACAGACTGACAGAGAGACAGATAAAAAAAATCGATTATGTTTTATTATCGTGTAAACAACTACATGCACTTGAGACTTGAGAAAATACAGTTGCAGTGAAATCACAGAAATACATTTAAATTAATTTATATTAATTTTATATTATCATCCGTAATAGGCCAGTGGATATGAACTCTGACTTTGATTCGGAGAGCGTAGGTTCAAATCCGGTACGGAGCATGCACCTCCAACATTTCAGTTATGTGCATTTTAAGAAATTACATACCACGTGTCTCAAACGGTGAAGGAAAATCATCGTGAAGTGAGGTGTGTGAAGTCTGCCAATCCGCATTGGGCCAGCGTGGTGGACTAAGGCCTAACCCTTCTCATTCTGAGAGGAAACTCGTGCTCAACAGTGAGCCGAATATGAGTTGTTAATGATGAATTATTGATGTATTGATAAATTGTCGCATCCAAAATGTTTCGTACATTATGGTAGACAGTTATGACAGTGTTTAACGGTTGGTCAAGATTTTTCAGATAGTTTTTCGTTTTAGGCAAGAAAAGTCCAGTTTTTGCTCGCAGCTTAAACGCAGTTTTGTAAACCGAGAGACGAGGTGAAGCGTCGTTATAATTATTTTAATGCGGCGACGATTTTTGCCAGTTTTTCTTTTGTTTCCTAGAACCTTGTACGTACGTGGCCCGTGTACTTGTTAATTAGGTTTTTGAAAGATAAAAGTGAATTATCAAGCATAATAATTATTCTGTAACGACGAAATGTATGAAACCCTCACGTACTGTAAGTGGAGCGGCTTGTTTGTAATTAGCATCGCGGTAACTTCTAGGGTATGTTTAATTAGTGGTTATGGTAAGCTGTTAAAAAAGTAAAAAAAATATAAAAAAATGCTTAATAAAGATTTCAATAATTAATAATGTGTTTTATTATGTTACTTTAAATTAAAATTAAATTTAATATGTAATTTGTAGTAAACATATTAAATTAATTGACCATGATTCTAAATAATGGTTATTTAGAATCGTGGTCAATTAAAAACTGGTTAAAATAAATATATGAGTCCTATACGCACTGCACCGTGGCAAATTGGCCACACCTTTAAGGCGCTTCGAGGACGTAGAAACTTTTTGTCATCGTCGTGTAGGCCTGAGACATGCGTCACGATATAATCTAATCGGTGGCTAAAATCGGCTCAACTGAAAATATCTCTCAACGCAACGATAGAGAGAGCGATATTTCAACACCGCTGTTATTGGTCGACAATATATATTCTCTTTACGAGAAATCTTGTTAACGCATGCTGGGCCTAATGAATAGTTAATTTAACCTAACCTTCTTACCATCGGAAGAAATCAGGCAGCATTTGGAAATTACAACAGAAATAATATACATTATTTGTGCTTGATACCAATTGTAAAATTCAACCTACTGTAAATTTCAATTTTAAACAAAAGACCAATATCTTTACAGGTAAAATATTGCGTGATACGTTGATATGTTGACTTTTGTCATATCTATATCTATCACGAAATTAGGCTAATTGAATTAAGATGACATTTAGTACACAAAGGATCTTGCCAGATCTTAAATCATCGAATTCCAGAAAATGTAAATTAACAAAAAATAACCAATTTTTAAATAAATGATTAAATTCATTACAGTTATTAAACTATATCCAGAAATTTTAGGAGATTGCGCAGAATATAGGAAATTACAGAAAAAACCACTATTGATTTGTATGGATGTTTTAAGTTACTCAATTACGGCTCAACGAACGAACTAAAATTCTAAAAGAGGTTCTAGTCTGATACAGCTCTGTAGCCCATTATAATATAAATACTTCGCGGAAACTACGTGGATGAAAGTGCGGTGCATATGTATATAGCTAGTCTATACTCATATTAGAAAGAGGAAGGAAGGTAGGAAGAAATTATAAAGGAGAATAAATTATCTACTTAATATTCAAAATTCTTTTACACTATTTTATTAGTGAGTCATAGGCTATATGTTGTCCCAGTATTCTCACGGGAACGGGGTCAACGCAAGTGAAACCGCGGGGCGTCGTCTAGTTAAGGATAAGCAATTAGAATCCCGAAATTGTTGATAATAAAGTATGGAATATACAACGACTAGATGATCGACAGAGCGACTAAAAGTGTCTCCGTCTGTAAGTCGCCTTAATAGTACGGATCTAGTAATATTACTATCTATAAATTCAACATATTCATATCAACAATGTCTTTATTTGTTTCCCGCTGGGAATTTATTTTCATTCGCAATAATTATTGTTATATTATAATGTGAAAAATTGGCATTCGGCCGCGCACGGACAGACGGACGGGTACAAATGACGTGATTTTGACTTTAATTAATGTGTTAAGGCCCAGACGGACACATTTTAGTGTACGGTCTTATTTTCAACACATATACGGATAAGTTATTTTTCTAGACTAATCATGATCTACATTTTTTTTTATAAAAAATCCAGTCAAGAACTGGAAAACCATCAGAAGTCATAAGAACTTTTTTTATTATTTTTTTTAAATTTTTGGCCGGTACGGCATCGACAAATTGTGACTAAAAGCTTAAACAACAACGACAAATACAATATAATAGTTTAGTTTATTGATTACTATTGTTTTTTTTGTTAATAAAAGTCTTTGATTAAACTCTACGAACTTCGTATGAAAAAGTAATAATTTTTTATGCCATTGAGGAAGTTCGTAAAGTTTATCAAAAATAAGGTAAGATACGTATAGATTTAAAAAAATTACTTTTCTATAAATCGCTTAAGAATGTTTAGTATCACATACTGTACGAGAAAACCGCTATACATTGTAAAGGCATGCAAAACCAGCTTCGGTATGCAAGCGACCTGTATAAGGTTAGTTTTACAAACCTATTAGGAAAAGGTATTTGTCATGAGCTCTTCGTTGAAGGAAGTGGTCGGTGGGTAACCTACATTAGTGACGCTACCAGGTACCTATTCTAGAATACTTCTTATACTCGTATCATTACTATGAACCAGTACGAGTCGAATGACCTCTACAGTTTTTAGTTTAATTTATAATAATAATAAAGCCTTTTATTTCCCGAAATATGTACAGTTATTAACAAATACATTACAATAATTTAAAAAAATAAAAGTAGGTACACATTAAAATTCAAACTTCACTATAACTATAGAATGTCTCTTATTTCAGTGTGCCTTACGGCAAAGGCGTCCTCCAACTCCTTCCACTGTTTTCTGTCTGCCGCTATCCTCATCCAAAGAGTTCCTAAAGTCATTTTTAGGTCATCCTCCCATCTTTTTGTTTTCCGACCTCGGCTCCTAGCACCATCCCTTGGATACCAAACTGTCACCTGTTTGCTCCATTTTTCTTTTGTGCAGCGGAGCATATGTCCAGTCCATCTCCATTTCTGTTGATCAATACGTGTCAGTACGTTTGTTAGTTTAGTTTTATGCCTGATATCTGTACTTCTGACTTTGTCCATTAATTTCAAACCTAGCATACTTAGTTTAATTTATTAAAATAAAGTTTCAGTGTCAGTAGAGAATTTTTGGTGAGATTTGATTATCAGTGGTAGGTCTTAAAACGATTGATTGAGGTTATTTTCTATTTTTTTTTAAAATTCTGCTTAGTGTTAAAAGTTCCTCGATTACAGGTGGTATTCACATTCATTATTTATATTATTGTGGAAGGGAGGTATAAATTGGTGTTGGTATAAATAAGAGGGTATTTGATGACATGAGCTCAGTTGTTTGTTAGGCAGCGCAGATACCGTCATGCTGCCAGTCACGTTAGTGAATATGTGCAATAATGTTTTGTATTGTAATTATTGTTTATCATAAATAGTTTAGTGTGGGCATGAAGAACATGTCGGGCAGGGAAGATGAGTGTTTATGCATTCTGAAAGGATCCTTTAAGCCTACTCCCAAGGTCACAAGTCGTGGGACCTGGTCGAGGTGGTTCCTCTACCACAAAATAATGGTACAATTATTATAGGACTCCAAAAGTGATTACAAATATAAGGAAACTAATGTCGAATAAAGGTTATGATTCACAACACTTGTCAGGATAACTTAATTAACAAATCAAACTATTACCAAAATAAGTCCCTATAATGGCAGAGAATGATCTTGAGTGGAGTCACGCACTTGTGAACGATGTATGTAGGGTTAAAGGCGCCTTTTACTGATATCAAACACTCCCCTTTTCCACTCAAGTCACTCTCCCCGCCTATCCCAAATAACCCATAAAGAATTACACAACAAGAGATGTGGACGGCTTGAACTCCACGAGCACACTGAAGCCAACACGAGATCGAGCGACGTCATATCCGTCACAGACTACTATTTCCAACACTAAACGGCGATAACATTCGGCCATCCTGGTGGCGCATCCGTCCCTGGATCGCGTCCGTGTCTGGTGCAGTTGCGTTTACACTGACAACTTGAGCTTGTACAAACCACTATTGAAGGTCGTGTATGACTCATTTCTAATCGAATGAGTGTGTATGGGCCTTGTGTATCTAGGGTTATGTACCTATAGTTCAAGTCACCATTGTATGTAATGTCGTATATGACTCATATTTATCGAAAAATGGCAGTAAGGTTACTTAATACGGTAACCAAAATTCACAAATTTCAAACAGTTGTAAGTTGAATTATTAACACAAAATCTATACGGCAACATTTCGCGTCTTGTCATAATATTAAAACGCAATATTCTATCGAGAACACCGTGAAACCTAATTTCTAAATAATTTCTGTCTATACCGTCAATACTAAATTTATACCGTCAATACTTAAAACTTGAAATCACGATTAACACAATATTTACATTCGAATTTAACAATACCGTAATGTAAAACTCATCGGTGTACTTTGCTCAATTAATTTGTTACCCTCTTTTATGAAAAATGTTCTCTCATATTAGATTTAACAAATAAATGAAAAACGATTGGCCTGATTTAGGGTAGTTTTAAATTAAATCATTATCTTTATTCACTACGTGGGCACAAGTTCTTTATCGCACTTCTGATATTATAGGACTCCAAAAGTGATTACAAATATAAGGAAACTAATGTCGAATAAAGGTTATGATTCACAACACTTGTCAGGATAACTTAATTAACAAATCAAACTATTACCAAAATAAGTCCCTATAATGGCAGAGAATGATCTTGAGTGGAGTCACGCACTTGTGAACGATGTATGTAGGGTTAAAGGCGCCTTTTACTGATATCAAACACTCCCCTTTTCCACTCAAGTCACTCTCCCCGCCTATCCCAAATAACCCATAAAGAATTACACAACAAGAGATGTGGACGGCTTGAACTCCACGAGCACACTGAAGCCAACACGAGATCGAGCGACGTCATATCCGTCACAGACTACTATTTCCAACACTAAACGGCGATAACACAATAACTATCGCTGCTACCTGTCACGTTACAATAGTAACTGCCTGGTTGGTCCAGTGTTTTATATTTGTGGCGTCGGTCACGAGGTCCTAGGTTAAGTGGACCTGGATAGAACTATGAAACTTTTCTTACTTTCAAGAAACCCTCAGCTAAAAGTTTCACTTTGGAGTTGACAAGTTGGTTTTGTTAGTTAGTTGTTATCATCAACATTTGGTAGTAATTGTTACAAAACCAAACACTAACAATAAAAATAAATTAAGTCATCATAAACGAGAGCAGCAGGCAAAAGCCAGTAGCAGAGCCAGTAGTGAGATAAATCAAAATTTAAAACTATAAAATACTAAAGCTTCATTTTTCAATTTTCATCTTAAACAGAGAGTTAAAAGTACATAATCTTAAAATTACTACCTCTTAACTAAAATGTTTGTGAACCAGTTCATCGTATATTCTTTGCACGAGTAGTGTGACCACGCTTTGAAATAAACACAAACATGGATAAGGATTTTAATTACAAATTTCTTCAAAGTGAAGTGTACCCAATCCCTACAGTTTAAAGTTCACTTTACTTTGAAGAAAGGAAAAGTTCGAAATTGGGTCCAAGAAAAATACAGAAATGAAAAATGTACTAAAAATTCTTGTATTCTTACATTTGATTCTTAGACGAAATAATATTAGCCAACAGGGAAAATAAGCTGATTTCATTATTTTTATATAGATCCAGCTTTACAAGATTGCATATTTTACTGATTGATATTGGGTATCAGCTGTCTTTGAAAATGCGCGTTGTTTTTGAATGTGTAAGTCAATGTCATCGGATACGTTTGACAGTAAATTCATTCTATCTTCTCATGAAATAAGTCAATAAATTAGCGTCCAGACGCGACGCTAATGTCTTAATCGCGCTCATTGTCATTTGGTAATGGCGGCCTTGTTGTCATTTGTGTAAGGCGCTGTCAATTTTAGTGTAGGTTTTAGACACTGGACTTCTTTCATGAAAAGGACTCTATGACTTCTATGATACGTATATCTTTGGTAAACTGACAGTTTTTCTAGAGATTTTGACAAAATTCTTCAAATTAATGTATATTATAAATTCCTAAAAAACTGCCAGTTTGACACAGATAATGTAATTAATTTGATGTCAAACAAATTCGATCAAGTTGCGCAAATGCACCTTTATCAAGTCATTTAGCTTATTAAGTTAAGACAAAGTAGGCTTTGCTGAAAATTGGCCTCATGAGATTTTCATAAATGTTCTAATTTATGCCCAATTTTCGGTTTTCTATAAGCTTTTATATAACTAATACGTAGGTGTTACTCACAATAAAATAATGATGTAATATAATACAGATTAAAAAAACATGTTCAAAACCATTTTAAACTATTTTATCTAATTATTTAATTTGTAATAACATATGTAATAAATCACGGTCTACTTAATCATGAAATAATTTTGAAGGAGAGTAAAAATGTCTAAAATTAACAGAACGCGTGGTCATCCTGAACATCGCTCGCACGGTCCATTATGCAAAATGCGCCCATCAAAATTAATCCTTTGTACGGGAGATTCTAATTAAGAAATATATCAAATGTTAATATTTTTCAAACAAAAAAAAACAGCAATTGTTTAACTATTGAAAATTATTGAAAATAATCATTGGCCCGGTTGCAAGCCTTAGTGGCTTGAGGCACAGAAAAGATATTACAACCAGTAGTTGGACTTCATACTAGAGGTCGAAACGCGAGCTATACCTACGCTCCTTGAACATGGGGTGATCGTAGGGTGAAGACAGTCGCGACTGTGCCGCGGTGACGAACGAACGCACGGTGTATTAACAGAGTAAAGTGTATTAATAGTATTAGATTTTTTTAATTATGACCAGTAGGAAATACTGTGCCGTTTTTGGATGCATGAATTCAAAATTATCCCATCCAGAGATAACTTTTTTTAAGTTACCTGGAAACTCTGAAAGGTTAACTTTAAAATAAATTTACTTATTAGTAGGTAGGTACATAATCTTGTATTTTTTAATGGATAAGGTATTTCCTTTTATCTCCAGAATAAAGGTAGGTATCTGGATTAGTAAATAAAGTGAATAGAGTAAAGGAAAGTGATTGACACGATTGAAATATGTAGCTATACGCGGTTCATGAATCACGATACAGTAGGTACGATAAGCTTGTATTAAAACCTTGACTGCTTGTACAATGTATTGTGTGACTGTGCTCGGATCATTTGTGTTTTGTTACCCGACTGCGGCGAAGCCCAAAGGAGGAGTATGTGTTTGAATGTTATGACTTGTTGTTGTATGCGGGCGACGGGAGGAAAGGACTGCGCGGGTGTGAAGTCGTACGCGCTGGGCATCGTTACCCCCCTCCCGGACCGCGCCGACCTTCGGGAGTGTTACGAACAAATTTGCCAAGCACACATACTGATAAATGATATGTCATTAGACTCGTCTAGATAGGCCGAGTGTCACTGGGTAACTTAGTTCTTAAAAAATCAAAATGGCGGATTTTATGCACTTTAATGTGCAAGCTCATAAAACTTTTGCTCAGCTTGGCATTGGTGACAAGAATTTTAACCGACTTCCAAAAAGAATCGTATCGTATTTACAGCGATATTTCCGTCATTTGTAAACCGTTTCTTTTTTGTTTGGATGAATATTCTTTCAGGTTAGTCCCATTTTTTTCATGTCAGGATCTGATAATGGCATCCTAGAGAAATCTAGGGGAACTATCGTATCGTAGGGACAATTAGTGCGTTTGTTCATTGTTTCATTATCTATTTTAAATCACTACAATTTCATGAAGGTATTTATCTTTTTTTTTATTTGTTCACGTAGTGTGGAGGTAATACCTAGATGGCATCACCGAAATAAATATGTTTAAGAATACGACCAATCTTTCAAGATCATTGACGTAGTATCAGCCTTAATTAAATCAACCAATCAAAAAACACGCATTTTTATTTATCACTTCCCATTTTACTACAATTTACAAAGTATTTTATTTGTTTATATAAAAAAAGTTTATTTACAATCACAAAACTAAGTGGAAACACAAAGTTAGCAAATGTAATTAAATTGCTGCATGCGGGCAGCCCTATGACATGTTTACGTACCGCGCGGCTGTAGGTATTTATTTCAAAAATACGGCCGAGTTATTATACTGCTTGTAATATCTTTACTGTGCTTGAGGTAATGAGGTGCCATGCGGAATGTCGATTCTCTTTCTACAAATGCTAACTCTTTGAAAATTATCAAAATGATCCGATCAAGTAGGTTCGATTTACACATTGACACATTGCACATAGGTTGCCTAAATGCGGCCGGATGGTATTAAATGATTATATTTTTTTTAATTAATTTAATCTTCTTCCCTCCTTGCTTAATTAAAAAAAATCGTATACTATACCTAAAAGAATTCAAAAAGGTTGCTTCCTTTCACACTGCAACTGTGGGGTTGCCAAATATAAACAGTTATGTAATGTTATTTATATACCCTCATTAGTTATTGATTCGTTTAATATGAATCAATGAAATCTTAATGTTGCCTTTTATCTAGTACATAATTGTATAAGAACATAATCTTTGCTATCATTTTCATAAACTAACTGAATACTGGTCTATTCCAAAGACCTACGAATCAATCTGTTGCTGCGAAAATAAAGTTAAACATATGTACATTTTAATAAGGTTGCATTTTTATATAAAATTAATGTACTTAAATGCATGTTTAAGCATGTACATTAATTTTGCAACTTTTTATAACACTCTGATTTACATAGTAAATCAATAAGTTTACCTGTTCATTTTAGCGACCCAATTTGTGTGGTGGGTCCGATCTAAACAAATTCCACAAAAAAAGTTGAATTATACTCAAAAGATATATAAAAACCTGAAGTGAACGAAACGGGTGAATCACCAAGGCTAACCTTTGTTGAACAAGATCATAAAAAAGGGTTAAAGTAAAAAAAGAGACATTCCGCCACCGTTGCTCATAAGTCACCGCATTTTACCGATTTTGACATTAAAAAGGTCATACTTTTACAATTTGCGATATTTAGAAACAATGTCGTAGGTATCTACAATATTGTGGTAAACAAAATTGTTTTTTTTTAACAGTTTTAACAAACTTTGTTTACATATTTTCAAGAGCTTTAACTAATTTTATAAAAATTAAATACATTTAAATAAAACCATCTAAAAAATATTGTATGGATTTTGAGTGCCCAGACTACTTTTTTTTACCTGTAATCAGGACTTTAGTTAGGTTTTTTCATTATTTATTAAATTACCAACACTACATAATAAACATAATGTTTTTTCTTACATTGAAGTGAAACCTAATAAAAAAAACAGTGACAAAATATCTCTGTCATACAATCATTAAATTTAATCATTTCAAAAGTTCGCTTTTTATTTTATATGCTGCTGCTATTTTTATATAATTGCTGATATATTTTTAGTTCATAATTTTCCTTCAAAGAACGTACACTTGATTAATTCTATTCCCTTAGATAGAGATATTTTACATGCGCTTTCACATTATTGGTCTTATGATAAGACTTCACAATCGTATCGTAGTCGTCTCTTGTCGACTAAAAGCCTTACGTAGCGAATAGTTCCCATTATTGATGACTGCGGGGCAGACATGCGGGGATATCTTAAATGTAGAAAAAAAACCTTCCCAAGCGGCTCCTTTTGTTTATTTTGTGTATGTTAGTTTTTTCAATAGTTTAAGCTGACAGATGCTGACGACGGGTCACTTGGTGGTATGTGTTCACTGAGGCAATGTGGTAACTAGCAATGCGCATGATATCATGGAGAATTTGATGAATAGAAACTTAAAGAAATTATTAATATTTCGGGATATTTCTCTTAAAGAGGCAAATCTTTAAGAGAAATATCCCGCCATTCCAACATTCATTGATTTGTTTGAGCGTTTTCTATGAAAACTCTCGTTTTTCTCTTAAAAACAGAAGTCTTTTGAAATTTCAAACAAACAAAACTTTGACAAATTATATTCCTAAACCTTCCTCATAATCTGTTTAGTATTTAATAATAATTTTAATTTTAATAAGGAATTCGTTTCCTAATATTAAGTAGATAACAAACCTCTAGTATTAAAAGTTGTTACTAACCATCTGTTTTTTTATACTGTTGGTTAATTAATAGTTATAACTTATCAGCCACAATGTCCTACAAATTATACATTATCTCGTTCCGACGAGAAATTTTTATGTCCTGGTAAGTTAGCTACCAAAATCAAGAATTTTCGTAAATTAAAAAGTTGATCGTCTCATCGAAATGAAGTTACCTACGAAAAATTTACTTGATAGTAATCAGTTGCAAAAAATGTTCTACGGATCCCGGAATATTACGTTCGATAACGTATGGAGTGTGCCGTTGTTTATAAAGAAATGTATATCAAACTATACGTAGTGTATCTGCACTCGATACTCTATATTCACTTACGACAGTCGCTGTAGCTTAGAGTGACACTCATTTCTTGTCTGTCCTGTCTGTGTCTTGTTATTGAAATTTGTATACCTCAGCTGTAGGTATAAAAAAGTACCTATTAATAAATGGTTTATGTGAAAATCTTTAAAGAATTAATACACGGACATTACAAACACATACCAAAAATCTCCCATTCTTCATTTTAAATAAGATACCATCAGGAATACCTTTTTTTATTCAATAAAAGTAGATTATTATCGGGCAGGACACCCGGACGTCAAGAGTCTTAAATCCGAGCGGCCTATGAGAAACAACCCCGGTGGAAAGTGGGAGCCGGCGTTACTTCCTCGCTTTTTATATACGAGTTATTATTGAATGTTTGTTTGTTTAGGTGAAATCGTGAAACAGAATTTTTCATACATGTTTAGTTTGAATGATAATTTGACTTGATAATGACGTAATTCCTTATCCAATATGACGGCGTTTCAAAGTAGTTTGCACCATCTTTTTACTTTTTTTAGTTTCTGCCATGAGAGGTGCCTGTAAAATATTATTTTCAGCAACAAGGCACACATACATATTGCAATAGTTTATTCTTTGTTTTGTGTGCAGTAAAGTTTTTCTTCCTGGTTTATTATTCTTATAAACATTCCTATTTGTATTTTTCTAGTGAATTACATAATTTGTTGTTTTAGCTCTAAATTACTTTGAAGAGATAATTAGAGCAATTAAAAGCTAAAGCAAATTTTTTAAGTCAGTCAATTTGGTTAATTTATATCGATATGATAGACAGTAATGCTTTGGTAATGAATATAAAACAACACAACAACTGTCTTTCTGACAGACACTGTCTAAAATAACAAAGTTAAGTCAGTGAATGTTTACCTACTTTTTTTTTAGGTAAATATCACAATACTAGCACTTATTATATAAAATTAAGTCATTATGAACTATTATACTTGTCAGTCATCGTAAAATAGTTTTCAGAGCGCAATACTTTCTTGCCGCCTCACACCGCTCGTTAAAAAACAACAACGCCACAGTATCAAAGTAAACATTCAAAATATCCGTCCAGCGTCTTAGTAATATCATTTTTAAATTCTTTATGATCTTCAACACAGAGTCATAACCGGCCTTTGGAAAAAAAAGAAAATATTCGTGTCCCTGTTTAATATATGGCATACGATAGAGAGGTGCGTTCGATCGTTTTATCCATAGACGTGCAGTTTGGTTTACGAGATATGTATTGTCCGATCACAAATGTTAGAAAAGGTTCTATATAGAACTTTCCAAGTTTAGTAAGTATAATATCGTTGTTCTTGAACAGTTTAACATTTCACAATTATATAAATTTATAATTTAAATACTACGAGTGCCTCAGTTACTTTAAGTACTAGCAAAAATAAACTTTCTTTTCTTGTCTCTTATGCAGTTGCAATATCAATGTCATGGCAGAGATAATGCAGTCCTAAATTTGTAAAATAACTTTATTTTTAAAGTTCCTTAATCATAGAGAATATTTCAGCTAATAACTTTGTCGTGTAATGTTAGTATAAGAAGGTATTTTACTAAAATACTCACATCGCTGTTTCACTCACGTAGTTCCGGTTCCCGTGGGAATACGCTGATAGTATATAACCTATGCTACTCGGTAAAGTTGTAGCTTTTCTTTTGTTGTAATTTTGTAAATATTTTTTAAAATCGGTTGAGTAGGGTTTTGAGTTATGTCGTAACTAAACATACAAACATATCAAATATTACCTGTTTATAGTATTAGTAAAAACTCAATAATAAAATACGCGCAGACCGTTGTATCCTTCTATGGTTTTATCTCAAAGCGCGGGCAGGCGAAAGAGAAACAAAACGGGACATCGTTTTTTTATTCGAAATTTAAATGTATTCCTTTTTTAAATAAATATCGTGGCGTCGCACGCAGGGAGACAAATGCGTTACGATTCGGCCATCTTTACTTCTTACTTGTTGGTCCTTCGGAAAAAAGAATTTTGGTTCAATACGACATTAATGGGTAACGATTTAATTTGTTATACTGCGTTTTTATGCTTTTTATGTATTTATTGTGGTTTATGAAGTTTTTTTTATTTCCAATATGACAGCTATAGTTTTGAAGTAGCGACGATGAATTTTTGTTTTATAAATAGTCTGAACAGGGAGATCATATTATATGGATAGAGGTAAGGAGTTGTAGGTAGAATTTAAAAGCCGTTTGTAATTGCTAAATATGTCCTTCATCACCACCATTATCAGCCGATGGATGTCAAATTAAAAAAAAAATGAGAAATTTTAGTAAGGAAAATTTCTTAAATGAAAGAAAAGTTCAGTCAATATTTGTATCATTAACAGACCAACGAGTTAGTTACGAAGAATACATATATAATTATATACAATTCAGTTATGTACTTTTATTTTCACACAAATTGGACTAGTTTTACCCACTAAGCAAATCAAATGACAACTACGGCAAATAAAATAGCGAAGAATTAATGTTTATATTTCCTGTTCTTATCTGCCTTGTTAGTCTATGTGGTTTGGGTTCATGAACTCCTGGTCCGAGCCTGGAAATTTTCTGGAAAAATTTTCAGCTCTGAGTTGGATAGATAGTGTTACTCCCCCGTGTATCGCAGAGCACGTTAAGCCAAATTTTGGTTATTATCTGATAGTGTTCATGAGGGAGTATAAGATTATTGCTCTAAGCTCGCCAATCTGCATTGGGTCAGCGTGGGTCGATTTTAAAAAATATTTTACAATTATAAAGCTACAACTTCACCGAGTAACATAGGTTATATATTATCGGCATATTATCACGGGAACGGGAACTACGTGGGCTCCATAGCTCCTCTCCTATAAGACGAATGGCCTAGGTCAGTACTGGGCTGTTTAAAACAGGTTTTTATACCTACTGGCACAAAATATTAGCCACCGAGCAAATAAAAAGAAAAACAACAAATAAAATAGCAAAGAATTAATGTTCATATCGCATGTATATCACTTAATACAATTTACTCCTTAACGTAAACATTGGCGCACGTAAATCAGTTTTTTATTTTATTCCGCGCGGCTGAGGTTAAAAACGTATCAATAAACATCCAGTTTATTGGTAGTGTTTTGCAAAAACCTTGTAGTGAGGCGGGGGGCCACTTTAATGTGATATAGGTTTATGATACAACGTTCTTGGGCTTAGGATACACTCGCGGGTTGCAGTAAATAGCCTAATAATATTAGCCATTTAAAAAAACATTATCATTATCATAGTCATTATTAATAGATCTTCTTTTATTATAAAAATAATCTTTTATGATAAAGGGAAATCTATCTCAAAGAAGTACTAGAAGGCTGTAATTCATGATACGTACATAAATATAAACTACGACAAAGTGGTGAAGTTTTTTTTAAAAACAAAAAGCAATTAGCAATTAATTCAAAACCTGCACTTTACATGGTCCTCCATGTTTACCATGTAAAGTGGGGTTGAAATACATTTTTCTCGTGTATCCCAAAGTATATGCGAGAAATATATACCGTTTTGCGAATCGGGGGTCCATTTCGTTCCGTTTTTGGTAGTCCCATTCATATTCTTTATATTTTTATTTTATTACATTATAACATCCTCCTCACAGGTGACATTTTTGACAAGGTTTCTATTTTATATGACATTTGGCTTTGAAACAAGACTGCTTTGCAAGTTGGCGGGTTTGAGTGCTTTAGCTTGCCTTTGCTTGCTTTAGCTCTAGAAAGAAGAAATAAAACTCTGAATAACTTTTCTAAGACACAAAACGTGCCAATACGAGTCATGTAGACATTCTTTAGCAAAAATACTTGCGAGTGGAGAAGGCTTCACACTTCCTATAATAGTTAGAAGGCCTTTACAACTTTAATACGACCTCCAGGTTTTATAGTAAAAGTCAAATGGATTTTACCTTCAAGCCAAATCAGGTCAATAGTCCTTAACGGTTTTAATATTTTCCTGGATGAGCTATGAGTAAGATCAGCTATCCTAAATCCTAATCTAACTACCTACTACTGTAATATTAACTTAACATTAACATTTTCTAGATAGTATTAGTTAAAATAACAACTGTCTATGAAACTTGGTTATAACTTACGTACGCAATATGAACAAAGTCTAAGTATATTTTTAAAAGCAAAACGAATTTATTCGAATAAGATTACTAAATCTATGAATAAAATGTGTGTAAAAGCCGTAATGCTGTTATTTCTGGGACCGTTCAGTTTTATTACAATAGTACCCAGATGTAGATACAATATTTATGCGTACGATACATCACAGAGTGGATAAAGATAATCAGCGATACCACGCGTGCACCAAGCTTTACATGTGAAATGTAAAAAGACAATGACTTTGGTGCAGAAAATTTTGTATTTTAATATTATACGCCATCATTTTTAATGGTACCATTTGACTTATGTAGCCTTTTTGTTTTTGAATTTATTGCACGTGTAACAATTATTGTTGAAATTGAGTTGTTAAGAGGTGGTTAATCATTGCACTATTGGTATTTATTGCCTGTTAACATCACCTAACCAACACCTAACTATCCCAATAGTCAGAGCTATCTTTTGACACGCTAATAAATGTAAAAGGAGAGGTCCAAAATTGTATGGAGCTAAGTATCAGTCATTGTACCCTGACAGAAATAAAAGAAAATATATATATATTAACTATTTTTGATTATGCAAATCTAGGAATTTACCTTAATTCTCTCGAAATAATATTCATTCTCTCCCAAGAAATGCAACACTAATATGGGTATTATTGGCGGATTGATGACGTTTTTAATGCAATAGTCGGTTTGACGTTTGCTGTCAACTCTCATGTCATAGTTGCTTTAAGTGCGCCATCTTGATAAAACTCAAAAACTTGGGTTTTAATTTTATTTATTTCTTTTTATTTAGTTAGATTTATACACTTATTTAGATTTTAATATACTTCTTCTTCTTGTATTTTTTTAATTTTAATGATACGGGGTAAAAGAGTGAACTATCTATTGAAATGGACTATCTCCTAGGTAAACTATCCTATGGGAGCTATGTTCATGGCACTAGTATTTCTATCATTGATAATTTCTGTTGATCATGTTTTCATATTAGAGGGCTTATGATTGAGCCCATCACTCTGCTGCAATCTAGGTTGGCGGGTAGTAAAGAATTAGTAAGCAAAAATTCGGAGGTTGTGATGAGACGCTAACCTGTCATCGATAAAAAATCACGATATCTGACAATGGGCTGTTGATAAATCGGACGAGTTCGGTTCCGACAGAACCACGGGTCAGATGGCTATCGGGTAAACTAACTAGGGCAAACTTAGCTTAACCTTTTAACGTTAACTGACGTCTATACCGCTAACCTACAAAAAAAAAAGCACAATTGAAGCTTTTTTTGTAAGTTTTGTAATAAGACGGAAAAAAATTGGGAAGCAACTCTTTTACAAAAAGTTGATAGAACAAGCAAATGTTGGGAGGAAAACCTATCGATGAAATAAGATAAGATGACCAAATTTACCGAGTAAATCACCCTAAAATTAACAATTTTTCGTTTTTAAGGCGCATTATTTTCCTATTAGTTTTCATGGATCTATCGATGGAAAGAATACCGTACAAAAATGTCAACTGGGATGTCGCTTTCTTATCCGAAAACCGTTAATTTAACAGAAAAACTGCAAAAAGTCATTTTTGTAGGCCATTTTATGAGGAACATTTTTATAATGATCTCTATGGACCTCCGAGCAATAGGTCGCAAAATATTTGTAAAAAACTGATTTTCGTGACTTTTTGACGTATGTAACTTTTTTGGCCGGCACAGTATCAATGTCGATTTTTCACATCTTTATAATAACACCGTTAGAAAGGTGCATACAAAATTCACTAGAAAATTTTCCCCAAATAAATGCTAAAACGACTGGATGGACTAATAGGGTTAATTCCAATACACATGAAAAAGATAATATTGTCAACAAACAATCAAAAATCAATGCAAAAAAACTCGCAGGTGAACGTTAGTTAGATTTTCCCGTAAAGTAAGACTGAACTGATATAAATATGCATTTAACTGATAGCTGACTTTTTATCTAATATCGAGTAATAAAAGTGATACGCAAAAAAATCATTTTAAGAAATCCGTAGGTGAATAAAGATTACGTAATAGCATAAAGTATTTGAATTGTATTTAATAAAGAACCGGGTTCGCTGCCAAATGAAAAATTTCAAAATAAATGCAATATTGTAATTTACATTACAACATCGCCTTGAAAATCGTTCGCTAAAAAGATGTGCAATGTAGGTATAATATTATTAGTAAATATTTTTTTAGTTTGCTTTTATTAATAGATTTTGTTATATTGAAGTTTGACGAACTTATAATTTAAAAAAATATTTATAATTTATTTATTTGTATTTTCGTTTAAATTTTTTAATAATGTTTTTGTAAACAAATATAAAATACCACATAACGTAAATATAAAATATTCCAGACTAAAATTCAATTTAAGTTTTACATTATTGTTACTGGCTGACACCCTAATAATTAAAATAGCCTATGACACTCACAAATAAGGTATCGGTAAAAGAGTTTTCAAAATCGATTCACCAGATCTCTGGATTTGCTGTACCGATTTTGAATATTCTTTGGTTGTAGGAGTAATTTCTAGATTAACCTCACTAACTCACTCTCTATAGTACGTACATATATAACAATAATAACAATATTCAAAAGGGCAGCCACACAGAGTCTGTAATAATAAAGTAAATCTTTCTGTCGACTTTGCAAACGAATGCTAAAACACTTTAATATGTTGGCTCCCAATCGAGCGATTCGCGGTGCCGTAAGAAGTTACGACTCTTTGACTGCCCATTAATGCAACATTGTATTAAAGTACAAATTAAAACAATGTATCAATAAATTTTATTTGCTTTTCTAAGAAGAAACTTACAGAAATTACAGTTTAATATTTTCTATGTCAATAATTATAATATTCAGTACGAATAGTTGCACAGATTTCATTGATTTTTTGCTGCCTTTGCTTTGTTTTTATTTATTTATATGTTAAACTTTATAAAAATATTTACTAATAATAGTAGTGTATAAATAAGTGTATAAATACACTTTATTTGTTCACCAAAAAACAAGGAGACAAACAATATAAACATAAAAAAAATGTTATAAATTCATTTAGAAGTCAATGTAGAGACGCCTGGTTGTATGCGGGCCGTTAAAATAGGCTGATAATGATAAAGAATGATTATATTATTAGTAAAGAGTTAGAAATTACGTTAAAAATGGAGTCAAGCAGAAACCAGTTGCATAAATGCACATCATGGCGCCGACGAGGTCGTCAAAATCTCCTTACAAAGAGTTATAACCGAAACTGACGGACTTGCGGTTTATGGATACGAGACCCGTTTGTTGGCACTTTTTGTAATAAGTGTGATGTACTTTGGGCTGAGATGTCAATGCCTACGCCGTTATTTTGATAAGTGATTAAAAAATTATATACAGATTGTTTCGTCGAAAAACGTCAAGTTTGACTATTTCTAGAGACTGTACCAGCGGTTTGGAAGATTATGTCTACTTATTAGATGCAGTGCCTCTAGTGGACAAAGAGCCAGAAACAGCCAGATATGCTTCATTTTATAAAGAATGAAAAGTTGGTCTATCCGGCAAAGACGTACCGCCAAGAGATTTAGTGTTCCGGTACGATGTCGTGTAGAAACCGAAAAGGGGGTGGATTTCATCCTCCTACTAACAAGTTATCCCGTTTCCATGTTAAATTGCATCATCACTTACCATCAGTTTAGATTGTAGTTATGGACTAACTTGTAAAGAATAAAAAAAAGATATCATATTTTCTTTAAAAATGCCGTTTCCCAAATTGATATTGATGAATTACAAAAATCATGGATTTTCATTCTATTAACAAGTTAGCGCGCTTCCATCTTAAATTGCATCGTCACTTATTATAAGGTGAGATTGTAGTCAAGGGCTAACTTGTAGAGTTTAAAAAAAGTCCTCCTACCTTAGGTAGGTACGATACTTAGTTATGGAATTTGGTCTGTGGTGGCTTTGGAAGGTAGCTAGAGGTACAGACCCGTCAACCGCCCGAGTAAAAGACGTATTTTTTTTTAAATATCTTTCTCGGCCGTTTATAAGCGGGTAATTTTTGCTTTCACACTTAAGGGGCCCCTGCAGTCCGGGGGCCCTGTATCATTGATATGGCTGGTACGGCGGTAGCTTCGCCTCTGGTAGTAGGTAACCAAGACGTGCTTATTCGTGCCGCCAAGCAGAATTGCTGTAGTCTGGTATGAAGAACATGGTTGCCGGTGTAATTATAAGACAGACTACTTGAGTAACTACTTCAATTAACTTCAATACCACCCACAAAAGGGCTGGCTGTCCGGCGCGGAATTATTCTTTACAAGTTAGCCCTTGACTACAATCTCACCTGATGGTAAGTGATGATGTAGTCTAAGATGGTAGCGGGCTAACTTGTTAGGAGGAGGATGAAAATCCACACCCCTTTTCGGTTTCTACACGACCTCGTACCGGAACGCTAAATCGCTTGGCGGTACGTCTTTGCCGGTAGGGTGGTAACTAGCCACGGCCGAAGCCTCCCACCAGCCAGACCTGGACCAATCAAGAAAATCTCAATCGGCCCAGCCGGGGATCGAACCCAGGACCTCCGTCTTGTAAATCCACCGCGCATACCACTGCGCCACAGAGGTCGTCAAATGCAGCCAGTATTCTTGCCACCATTCCTCGTGGGCATGATTTGTATAGTTATTAGGATCAGTTAGCTTAAGTTCCTTATTCTATTATTTCTCAATCATAAAAAAAAATTAACACCTACTCCACAGGTCGTCTGACACAATCCGGGACTTCTTCTTCTTTTTTTTCGAAAGACATATCTTTGCACAACCTGCAAAGCGCTGCTCTGTTTACATACGATAGTTGTTCACTTACCATCAAGCGAACCCTTTACTAAAAAAGTTATCTTTAAAAAAATGGAAATATAATAAAATCGCACATTCATTTGTCGTGTACACTGTAACCAAACTTTCAATTATAATATCATATAATTATCATATTTATTCTCGTTTAATTTCACTTTACGCTGAATTTATCTCAACGCGGACGTTTCACGGACGCAGTTGTAATTTCCAAAATTTTTATTACAGCTGTAATTAATGTTATCTCCCCGCGATAATTAATTATCATTTTGCAAATGGGTTTTAATTTTAAATACTTAATTTCATGTGTTTATTGAAATATTGGTATGACTTTTGTATATTTTTCATGTTAAATCATGAACATGTTTTGTGAACAATGGAAGAATAATTCATTTTATTGAATTTGATGAATTGAATTCTTTGATTTCATGTTGATTTTTAAGAGAAGTAAATTACTTCAGTAACTAAAAGTAACAGTGAAAAGTGAACTTTTTCAGAACTTTCAATCTAAGTAGATAACGGAATTTTTAGAATAGTTCCTTGAAGATAGATATCATGTATATAAAAATAATAATAAATCTTGTTTGAGAAGAATATTTTCTTACAAACTTGACCAAGAAAGCTTTTGCTATTATGGTGATAGCACTTCCTAGTTCCTGGTCAAACCTGAATAACAAGGTTACATACTTAATTAAATCCTTTTAATTAAATCCCACGATGCGCCAACTCGAACACTTTCCATAACAACGGAAGATAACCTGAGTCAAGTTAAAAATAGTGAGTCAAGTTGAAAATAGTGAAGTGAGTAAATAGATTACAAATAAACCCAAAATCAAACTCAGATCCTCTCGGCAGTATTTCTCGGCAGTCCGCGTAGAATTTAGGTTTTCACAAATCCCTCAAGAACCATGGATTTTTCCGGGATAAAAAGTAGCCTATGTGTTAATCCAGACAGTAATCTATCTCTACTTCAAATTTCAGGTAATTCGGTTTAGTAACCAGGCGTGAAAGAGTAAAAACATACAAAATTTTAAATATTTGTAGGATTCGAGTGTTATTATTTAACTGATCGTGTGCATGATGCCATACACATCGACCACAGATAAGTTTTATAAGATGTCAAGCCATTAGCGCAGCAGGTACGTGAGCTTATTGGATGGTTGGTGGCTAGCATTAGTCGTAATAACGGGTAGCTATGTTTGACTTGCTCTCCAAGGTACGTACTTCCTCACGTATATAACAACTTCAGGCTACTGACAACATTTCGCACAGAAGGCACATACGCTACTCAATACTTATGCGGGTCCCTTATATTCGGTAATGGGTAATTGCGGTTAGACTTGTGGTCAATATTCCTGTGAGATCTTCATAATAAAGTTGGGTGAACATCCTGCATACGTTGACTCCTACGTATGTATGTGTAATAAGTGTATGTGCTTGATCATGCTTTCTTTTTCCTCCTGGAATTGTACTAAATTTTCGCCTGCCTTTCTATAAAAGCGGAGTATGCCACCCAGTATTATCTATACTAATATTATAAAGCTGAAGAGTTTGTTTGTTTGGTTGAACGCTCTAATCTCAGGAACTACTGGTCCGATTTGAAAAATTCTTTCAGTGTTAGATAGCCCATAGGAAGAGTAAAGGTATTATCCTTATATTCCTACGGGAACGGGAACCACGCGGGTGAAACCGGGTGACGTCCGCTGCTAGTTTTTTAATATATCTCAAAGGGGAGACTTTTTCTAACATTTTAATAATAATAATCCGCCGCCCGCCCTTAGACCTTTTTAATCCAGCCCTTACAGTAGTATCGCTTTAAAAATGGAGTAACTTCTCAACAGTATCGATCACTAATCACACCCTGATAGTTATTTTGGAAATATATTTCATGTACTGAATTGACCTCTCTACAGATTTATATAAGTATAGGTAGAAGATAGATATCACAAATATTAACATTTTTATGCTGCTTGGACAAGAAATTAAGAAGAAAAAACATACATACAGCCGAACGTAGAACCTCCTCCTTTTTGGAAGCTTTTTTTTTTTTTCCCTACAAGTTAGCCCTTGACTACAATCACACCTGATAGTAAGTGATGATGCAATCTAAGATAGCAGCGGGGTAACTTGTTAGGAGGAGGATGAAAATCCACACCCCTATCGGTTTCTACACGACATCGTACCGGAACGCTAAATCGCTTTGCGATACGTCTTTGTCGGTAGGGTGGTAACTAGCCGCGGCCGAAGCCTCCCTCCAGCCAAAAATTAATTAATATAGAAAATTACTTAATAAAGTAGTGCTTTTCCAGGTGTCTCTCTAAACAGCCTAACACCTTAAACGATTGCTAACTTGACTCTACTATAAGTGAACATACAATTTTACTACTATTGCTGCAATATCGGCCAGCAATAGTAAGTGTTTTACAGTTAGAGGAAATTTCTATTTACGGTTTATGAGATAATTTTGAATAAACCTCCTAACACTTTGTTATGGTGAAAGTCCATCCCTCCATAACTTCTTATTGTCTTGAAATGACTATATTAGGGTATAGAATACATACCAATAAGGTAAATCGTTTTTGTATTTTCCAAGGACTCATATTTGTGTAGCCTGCCATAAATGAGTTGTAATATTTAAGCTATTTGTTGGAACTTTAGGACAAGGTTTAGTTGTAAACAATGGACAAGAGATAAACAAAACAAAGAATTTAGAGTAATTGTTATGCAATTTTATTTGTGCTATAAAAATGCCGTTTATTTTTACGATACATAACTGTTGTTACTTCGGTATTCAAATGGTTTTGCGATTTTTGATTATTATCTGTGGCGCTAACATACGACCAACGAGATAGTCTCGTGACGAGAAATAAACAAAATTCAACCAATGGCGGCGCAACCGGAAAAATCGCTAGCTATCTCTTTCATTGCATTAATACGGAAGAGATGGGATTGGCTCCGACGCTTTTAGTCGAAATTCTGTCTATATTTCTCTTCACTGGTCGCACCTCAGGCTTTATTTAATTGCTTTTATAAAAAAACTGTCACATTATTGCAGGTCAGTTGGAATTAAAACCCTTTTATTAACAATAGGTGATTGTGGTGTGGTGGTGGTATTCAATATTTTCTTAAATAAATTGTTCATCAAGACAGGATCGTTTAGCAAAAAATAAAGAATCCAAAAAATACCGAGCCAAACATATTAATATAATGAATCAAGTAATAGTATTGAAATATGTAAAAATATTATTATAAAGTGGCAATGCTTACAATTTATATTTACAACCATAGCAACCATAGTCTTATTTTTATGAGAACTTACTCTAAAACAATGAATAGACAACAAGATAACAGTTGTTTATTGTAAGCGCCCCTTGACTGACTCACTCTACAAATATTTACGGCAGATAAGGGACACAATAATTTAAAAAAAAAGGTGCTTACTGTACAGTTTCAAGAAAGGACTTTTAAAATGTCTCCATTTTTATCTTGCAATTTAGGTATACAAAAGAATAACACTCGTTGAAGAGTACCGCCAGTAGGTATTCGCTAAACTTGGTCGTTTTAAAAATAAAAGCTACGTATAAACCATTAAATATGTTTGATATATAATTGTTTATTTAAATTATTTATTTGTGTCACATAATGTAGTTGTAAGAGCCGCGATAGCCTAGTGGACATGACCTCTGCCTCCCATTTCGGAGGGTGTGGGTTCGAATCCGGTCCGGGGCATGCACCTCCAACTTTTCAGTTGTGTGCATTTTAAGAAATTAAATATCACGTGTCTCAATCGGTGAAGGAAAACAGTGTGAGGAAACCTGCATACCAGAGAATTTCTTAATTCTCTGCGTGTGTGAAGTCTGCCAATCCGCATTGGGCCAGCGTGGTGGACTATTGGTCTAACCCCTCTCATTCTCAGAGGAGACTCGAGCTCAGCAGTGAGCCCTATATGGGTTGATGATCGGCTGATAATGATGATGATACGCAGTTAAGCATCACTAGCGCCACGGTAGGGATCCGTCTCAACACCGAGACATCGTTGGTTCGATCCCCGCCCGTTGCACTATTTGTCGTCCGTGGTTACGAGTGTATTCGAATGGTTCTCGGAAGAATCGAACCTAAGTTTGATCACAAATCCCGCGGGAACTATAGATTTTCCGCGATAAAGAGTAGCCTATTATGTTACTGAATAACCTCCTCTATCTTCCTCAGAAAGCCTCATTAAAATCGATCCAGCCGGTTCAAAAATTAGTCTGGAAAAAAAGACAGACAACATTTTTAAAAAAGTTTGTATGTGTTTTTAGTATCGTGTAAATAACTATAAGCACTTGAGAAAACACAGTTTTTCTCAAATCAACAGACATACACTCCAATTTTATTTAAATGTATTGATGTGTCCCCTGAGTAGCGGGAAATCTGTAAATGCAAACCTATGACGCCGCTTTTCAAAATTTATAAGCCGCTCCCGTTAAAATACTGAGAAATCTTTCTAAAAAGTCGGTATAGAAAAAACTCTAATACTACCCTAAAAGATCGAATCACACCCCTAAGCTGGGTTACTAAATAGATAACCACCTATTATGACAAACGAACAGACAAAAAATTGTGTTGGTGGACACAAAGGTTGCACAGAGGTTAGATTAAACGAGCGAAAGCGATGAGCGGAGCGAACGTATATGAAATGATAATATCACATACTAATAACGTTATTATAGAAATATTGTATATTATTATTAATATAATATTATAAATTAATATTAGTTAGTAACTGCTGAAATAATTATGGGTGTAAAAACCGTAATTGTTAGTAACTACCAAAATACTGGACTTATTGTTCCAGTAGTTATCTTATATGCCTTAGTATCATGCGGTCCTTGATCGGTCTGTATAGTGCATATTCAGCTTCTTTTCATCCAAGAAATTATTGGCAGAAATTCTCAGCCCGGAGTTGGGAAGTCAGTGACGTTATAACCCTGTACTTATAAGACGCATGTGATGCACGTCATGCACGCAAACCATTTCATTATCATTAATATACATGATAGTGATCGTTACGTTACGTTATGTTACGTTACGATCGTGATCAATTTAAGCCGATCGACCTTCATTGGCGCGGGGTGGTGTGTATAAGTAATAAATCTCCTTTTCTGTGGGGCCCACAACAGTGCTAGAGGCCCTCTCCATGTTTTTTTACCAATGCTTGTAAATGATTTTAGTTTTGATTCACATTAAAGCAGTCACGTGACCCGCTACTTCGCGTGATGAGGCCTCGCCCGATCTGTTAGACAGACACACAATAAATCAGCGCGATAGCGAGCACAGATCCGCCGGACAAAGCGCAGGCCCCAGCGGTCGGCTTTGCGGGTTAAGGGGAGGGCTCCTTGAATATTTTCAAAATAACAAAATTAAATAAATGTTGAAATATGTGCCAGCGATGATAGTCAGTTATTGAA
The DNA here is from genome assembly GCF_947172395.1 of Bicyclus anynana. NCBI lineage: Eukaryota > Metazoa > Arthropoda > Insecta > Lepidoptera > Nymphalidae > Bicyclus > Bicyclus anynana. The sequence goes on from NC_069090.1 coordinate 4,240,776, forward strand.
ATTAACCATTTTCGATCATTTGAAATTAATAATCTATACTAATTTTATAAAGCTTAAGAAAGAAAGAAGAAAGAAAGTAAAATAGTAAAATATATTATAAATAAAGAATAAGCATCCGTTGGGTACAAAAGAAGATGGGCACCAAATGAGGACGAATGAAAAGAGACTAACAGTAGGAATAAGGCGAGGGTGAATGGAAAAAGGGTAAAAAGAGAAAGTAAACATTTTTGGAAATAATCCATGGCTTTGGCATTCTAAATAAAGGCCATGTTAAGAGTAGCCATTTTGAAGCAACAAATCTTGTAATTAAACCGATTGTATATGATTTATGACTGATAATAATATTTTTTTAATACATAGTTAACAGAATAAGCTATTGGATTGATGGATTTTAAATGGACATTCATTATCATCTAAAGAGCAATACTTAGCGGGAAAAGTATTAAAGTACTGTCATACGCTTGTTAACTGCAGGCATAGGTGTTATGACTTACGAGTATATGCCTTTATATATTCTCTTCTCTCTCTATCTTTAGATATTCACTTCTACCGATTTTCAGATCGAGTCACTGCTGTAATTCGCAATGAAATGAAATGAAATGCAATGCTGCTTGGCGGAAAATATAACAATAATACTTCTCGAAATGTATGCAAAGAGAAAAAAATTACTAAGAAGACACATAATTTTTATTGTGTGAAGTCTTCCCCTTAATCAACAATGTTAAGACATTCCCCGTCCGGAATGCGTCGTTCGACTAGTTAATGATGAGTGTGTGTTTGTTTTTTTGTTCGCCCTAAACTCCCAGATAGATATAATTGTTCACTTACACGCCGCGCCGCCGGGCTGGGTAAACACTCATTTTGTTATATTAATAAACGCTCCTGATTCCGTTCAGAAGTTCTTCTTTTTTAATATTATGAAATATCCACGTGGTGGTAAATGAAAAATCAACGCACATAAACCTTATTTGCACAAAATTGCATCGAAAACCATAGCTTTATAAAAATAGTAAACTAGACGATACCCGCAAATTCGCCCGCATGGAAAAGAGAAATATCCGACGAAGCATTATCTAGTCTAAGCGAGTCGCAGGGATTTGCTAGATGCAGGTGGCTCAGTATCGTGATGTTTGGAAGTCGCTACAAAAGGCCTATGTCCTGCAGTGGACGTCCATCGGCTGATATGATGATGATGATGATTGTCTATTTATATCTAAAACGGATTAGGCAGTGTTTTTGATGAAAGCTCTTCTTTTCTTCCAAGAAATTCTCAGCCCGGAGTTGAGAAGTTTGTGTGTTGTGTGGTGTTAGACCCCCGTGCCTCGAAAAGCACGTCCATCCTTGTTATTATCATTAGCATATTATAGTGATCGATACAGAGTTAAGTTATTAAGTTATTATCATATAGGGCGAGGCGGCTTGATTTTTCCAACGCTTCTAACAATTATTGACGGCCTCCGTAGCGCAGTGGTATGCGCGGTGGATTTAATGACGGAGGTCCTGGGTTCGATGCCCGGCTGGGCCGATTGTGGTTTTCTTAATTGGTCCAGGTCTAGCGGGTGGAAGGCTTCGGCCTTGGCTAGTTACCACCCTACCGACAAAGACGTACCGCCAAGTGATTTAGCGTTCCGGTACGATGTCGTGTACAAACCGAAAGGAGCGCGGATTTTCTTCCTCCTTCTAACAAGTTAGCCCGCTTCCATCTTAGATTACATCATCACTTACCATCAGGTGAGATTGTAGTCAAGGGCTAACTTGTAAAGAATAAAAAAAATAAATAAAAAAGAAATTATTAAGTTCATGTTTCAATTAACTTTACACAAGAAATTGACAAATTACATACATGAATCTATTGTTGAAAATTCGTTTGGTAGTTTTGCAGTTTATTGCAGAAAGACGGACAGACGTGGTGGATGACTTTGTTTTATAATATATCCAATATTGTCCAATTTCAGATGATAATGATGATGACAGTTGAGCTAAGTTTCTGCAGTGAAGCGATATTCATTTAGACTACGTAGGTATCTCAATGGGTATTTACGTACATTCTGAGTTTAGGATTTATAACAAGCGAATTGAAGTACAGTCGTGTCGTCCACTGCCATCCAACAATAACACTCAGCGACGGTACAGGCGCGCGCACAACTCTGAACTGTTGTAACAAATTGGTTAATACGTAGTTATTAACTAAAACAAATTGTTACAAGGTCGTCATACGTATTTGTTTTGCTCTATAATTTATTTATTGATCCTTTTTTAAAATTATTAATACAAAATATAATACAAAACACTACTGAAAATTTATAAAAAACGTCAACCCTCCCGTTGCAGGACATTTGAGTGCCCAAGCAACCGATGGTCAGGGCTCCAGAGTGAGGAACCTCCTCACAATACGCGCCGTCTCAAGAATCACTGCCTTCTGTATTTGACCCTTGATCCAACAGTTTAGCGAAAGCTTCTTAAGGTGTTGGTCGAAGCTTTTCGCTATAAGACCATTGACTGCAACAACTATCGGAACAATAATAGTTGATTCAACATTCCACACTATGGTAATTGTTTTTCTTTCTCTTTGTTAACGACTTTCAAAAAGGAGGAGGTTCTACGTTCGGCTGTATGTATGTTTTTTTTTTGTATGTTTTTTTTTTTTTTTTTTTTTATGTATGTCCAGCGATAATTCCGTCAATTATGGACCGATTTTGAAAATTCTTTTTTTGTTTTGAAGGGTTTACTTCCAAGGTGGTCCCATTTTTTTTATGTCAGGATCTGATGATGGCATCCTGGAGAAATTGAGGGAAACTTTCGAAAGTTGTAGAGACGGCTAGTGCGTTTGTTAGTGTTTCCATAAGGTATTTTAAACCACTACAACTTTATGAAGGTTTGGAGTTGGTCTGATGATGGAGCCGGAACACAGACGATGGAACTCGTCAACGATTTACAGCAGTCACCTTTTGTTTGGGCTTGATAAATTTGTATTGATGAGAACTTTCCACCTAGATGGATTGTGACTGTATTAAGGGTCTGGTGATGAAGACGAGGGACAGTGAAGAGAACTCCTCGACGGTTCACAGTAGCTACCTTGTGTTTGGACTTGATAAATTTGTGTTTATGAGAACTTTCCAACTAGATGGATTGTGACTGCATTAAGGGTCTGGTGATGAAGACGAGGGACAGTGAAGAGAACTCCTTGACGGTTCACAGTAGCTACCTTGTGTTTGGACTTTATAAATTTGTGTTTATGAGAACTTTCCACCTAGATGGATTGTGACTGTATTAATGGTCTTATGATGAAGACGAGGGACAGTGAAGAGAACTCCTCGACGGCTCACAGTAGCTACCTTGTGTTTGGACTTGATAATTTTGTATTGATAATAACTTTCCACTTAGATAGGTTGTGACTGTACACACGCAGTAGGTATGCTTACACTAAAAATAAAAAAATAAAAATTTTAATAAAAAAAATTTAACCGACTTCCAAGTCAAAAAATAACTTTAACTAAAAAGCAAAAAATAACATCCTACCTATGTGCTACCTTCTGATCAGTTTGAAGGCGGTGCCAAGCCAGTGTCGTGTTTTAATTAAAGCTGTTTCTGAAAGAACCACAGAAATTTTGTAGTTAAAACGTGTTTAATTAAAACATCACTGGCTTGGCACCGCCTTCAAACTGATCAGAAGGTAGCACATAGGTAGGATGTTATTTTTTGCTTTTTAGTTAAAGTTATTTTTTGACTTGGAAGTCGCTTAAATTTTTTTTATTAAAATTTTTATTTCTTCTATTCTTTGTTATTTTTCTCTTTTATCCAATCTTACATACACTAATGCATTATAAATAGCAATGATTTAGTGTATATTATGCTATTTATAATAATATTAACTATTTTTTATTAGTTTCATAAAAGTTATTAAATTAGGTGGTACGAATTTTCTATTCTAAAATATTTCTATTCTATTGTAAAACACAAAAACACTTTTGAATTGAATATCTTTTATGTAGTCGTAGAGCTTCGCCAGATTTTAAAGTATTAGTATGTTTTAAATAAAGTAGTTTGATAACGGTTAAATTAATTCACCAATTATATGTGGAAGGTTGTTATTACACCAAGGCATGAATTATCGTGTATATATATATATATATATGTTTTATTATTTTTATAGATTTTTGTAATAGGAAATCGACTTAACTCTCGTAAAGTCGGTAGATGAAAAGATAAAACTCCATCCGGGACTCTAAAGTATAAGCCTGTTTATTGCAAATTGCAAACCAAACTCAACTCGTCGGGCATATTCTTACAAATGAGTTTAACTGTTAATGTATTTGTGAACTATGAAATTAATTGAAGTGAAGTAAAAATAAATGTATAGGAGAAAGATGTGCTAAAATACATGTAAATTCGTTAGCCAAAATTGATCTGGCTCAGTGGGGTCATCAACCAGGAGCGCGGAGGGGGATTTTTTTATATTTTTTTTCGATTTCACCCAAAACTGAGGCGTAATCACCCCGGACGACGGGTTGCCAAATTAACATTGTTGTTATGATGGATTTTACACCTGGCAAGTAGGGGTGCGTCCATACTGTCGAACGCATTCTGTAGACACAAATTCACTATTTAATAAGATAAGACATTGGAACCCTATGACTAGAAAATCATGTAAAAATGTCTTTGTTGTCTTCTATATAACTATTAAAATATACTTCTATTAGAGATTAGAACGAAACGTATTTTTAAATAATACATAAACTAATTATACGACGCGCACAACGACCGCGTGAAATTCTTTCCCTTGAATCTAATGATTAAATCAGCATAAAAGTCCGTAGCATAGTTTATAACTTAGAAACATAGACACAACAGATAAGAAGATAAATCAGAACATTACATAGATAAACGCAAATTGCCTTGTTTTACTAATTGCAAAAGAAAAAAAAATTCAAATCCCAATTGAAAATCTTTCTCTGTATCTGTGACAAGAATACCTTTATTCTGTTTAAAATCTGACAATTATTTTCCAGACCTTTAATTAGATTTAGATAAAGTCTCTAATATTGGATTTGTAATGACTAAGATTACTTGAATCAGATTTGTGGTTGCTTTTTTATACTGAAATCTATCGTGTAAGTGACTGATCAAAGAGGTCTACCTGATGGTAAGTAGAATGCTATCGCCTATAGCAGAAGTATACTTCGTAGGACATGCTAGATACGAGTAGTAAAATAAGCTGCGCATAGCTGATGCATTAATGTTAAGTATTATGTGAAGTCGATTGAAAAATCTCTCGCATGTGAACGAGCCTTACGTCATCAATCACTATCGCGAATTCCCGATTCATTGGTATAATTAGATTTGGAAAATAAATAAAAAAAAACCAGCGTATTGTATGAGGTATTGGCTTTTCGGATATTAAGGGTTTTATTTGGAAGGTATTTTAATGAAAGTCTTCGTACTGTACCGTTCTTGATTGGATTTTATAATAAATCGATGGTGGTATAAAAGGCGATGTAATTAGCAATTATTATGCATTTGTGTATTGTGGGAAATGTGCGTTTTATTTTGCATTACGTCACTTTGAAAGGAATCGAATCAATCAAAATTTATGTATAATTTGTAAGGTCAAAAAAAGTTCAACTAATTATGAGACCAAAAAGCTCAGTGAAGCTTAAGCAATGAGCAAGCACCTACATCAAATGTCATGTCATATGACATTTTTTAAAAATAATTCGCGTAAATTACTTAGCTTACTTACCTAAACGGTATAAATAAAAAATTGCTTTGATTAAGAGCAACAAAAACTTGAAATTGTAACATCAAAGCTATATGCTAAAGACAAAAATATAAATTTAACCTCTTTTAAAATATAGGGAAGAGACAATTTTAAAAGTAAAATTATTTGTATTCTGTATTAAAATGCACATCAATGGTCCACCACAGACATCAAAGACGTTTTTGTCTCCATTTAAATGTAGACAATATTTTATTTATTTATTTATTTATTTTATATTTAATATTGTACCGTAAAGCAATAATTATAAAAAATAGTTTGATGATATTATTTTGACGACAGTTGCAACTATTTAAAGCCTATTCACTATTTTGGTCTTTATAATCAACCTATTAAAATAACCATCAAATCAATTGAGAAATGTCATCTATGTACTGTATGATATCCACCAGTTGCACCGGATGAAATTTGTTACATAGAATCTCAATTTCTTAATGCCACTAGCATACGTCAAAGATAGTGAATTAGTCTGCTGAGGTAGTATTGAAATAAATAACAGCTAAAATTTTCACGTAAAAACAACAGCAAAAGAAAGAACATCATATTAAAAATAAATATTAAACTGTAACAGTTTCAATTTTTAAATACTTTTCTACTCGCCTATCCCGCATAGAATAACACTTAAGAAGCGAACGTAAAATTTATTTCTTAAACAAATATGCCGTGAAAAAATACAGACGAGTACAGTGGGCCACACAAGATTTCAAATAAGATCAATCCAATATAGATTTTTTAACAGTGCACCCATCGCATATAGATACGGTATCCGCGTAATCTTTATTACTGTAATACATATGACGCAATAATCTTGGTAGCTGTTTAAATGTTTATCTGACACATCAAAACTTATTGTGAACAAATAAACATGAAAAAGTTCCCACGCCATTACACTTTAGATTATTCTCCCTCATAAAGCGGGTATGTACTACTATCTACAGGTTGGAGTATAGACATAATATGTTAATAGAATATAGGACTTACGAAGGAATAGTCAGAATATATTATTTTAAATCTATTCTAAATTCCAATGGACATTGAATCCAAGACCAAGAATAAAACCAAATAAAATATAGGTTAATATTATAGTACACATCAAACAATAACACTTAGGTAATCGAAGAAAAAGGTAACTGTTTTACATATTTTGGAAATCATAAACCAAACAGCCATAAATGTTGTATCAATAATCCAGAACCAATACTATTAATGAAACCGAAGTATGAGAATTAGACACGAATTCAAAACCGCCATTAAAACCGTATCAGTATCAATTTATTAGATCCAAAGCAAATACTATAATTTTATAACTAACTGCCCTATCAATGAATCACTGTTCAGGGGCATAACTCACGCTTACTATAAAGATCTATAGATCCTATAGATCCAACGCTCGATCGTTCAAAGAAATCATCGGAAAAAAGTCAAACGAGACAGTACCATAATGCATGCCATTATAGCCATCCTGCTCGTTTGTAGGAAAACACGAAGGATCGAGAGGGACAACAGCACCTCTTATTCAGTCGTGCATGTTTTTACCTAACTCAGTCTTGCACTGAACGTCGTCAAAGGCGGGCGCGTTTTTGTGCTTTTTCAGGTTTCTTGCATACTTTTCTTTACTACAAAAAAGATCCTCAAAAAATCTATGTGATTTCATGAATAATTTGACTAATATTTTCTTGTGAGTTTTCTTGAAAACGACTTTAAATATTCGAAGACTTCGAGGAATTTTGTGTTTAGTGATACAATATTGAAGTGTTTTCGTGTTCTGGGATTTGGTGGCGATCTATGGGATACGGTTGGTATTTCATTTTATAGTCTATTTTATGTTCCTTTTCTAATATTTTATTGTGCCATTAAAATATAATTAGTTTACCGCTATAGTTCTATCATAGTATTGCCCTGTTGGTGCTATACAAAAACTCATGTATGTTCAAAATATACTGAAACTATTAAAAAATCCACTCATTTACAAAAACTACAATGCTCTACACTATAAGACATAAAAATGTTTATACGTCGAAAATACGCTACACACGGTAAAAGCTCTTCATATTTAGAACTACAATAGCTTTCATAACGACGTTAGAATAACATAACTGAATAACATACATGGGTACCTACACAAAATATGTTAATAAAAGTGTCTGTCTACTTTTTGAAATTCTCAAATTTAGAAGGTATCCGAAAAATTGTCATTATACAAGAAATCTCTTTGTTTCTGTGATTCCATTTTTGAAATGTGGCCAGAGCTTCCTGCCAGCGATGGCACTAAATCTGGCCAATTACGATCTTCCTTGCATGCCTAGCTTGCGTCCTAGGCATTGGAGAGTAGCTGCGTTTGTTATCATAAATAACACCTGCTATCAAAAGCAAATAAATCTTCTTTCTGTTAGATATTACAGTATTTAACTTTTTCAAACATAACTCTAGCCTTTTCAGTTATACATATAGAATTAAGTAATTTTCATTATATTTTCATGTGTTTTTCATTAATATATAGAGTGATTCATGAGGAAGATTCTATTATTTGTTAAGGTTTTCTGTAAATTGACTAAAATATGATAATTCTAGAAGTGTCGGAATTTTTTAAAGTTACGCAGGCGATGTCGCACGCATCTACTAGTTTATAGATAAGACGATAAGGAACTTTATTATTAGTCGATGTAACCATATTGAACAAAATAACGATGTTTGGATATTACAAATAGACCTTTGCTTGAAATGGGATGTAATTTACCTAGTAAAAGATTTGATGACTTTCTTATAGCTACTCGTATTAATACCGATTGCCCATGATACCATAACTACTCAATTGAACATCTGTAGTTCTACTCTAGGTAAAGAACTTAAAATAAAGAGGTCTTGGGATTAATTGGGATTTTATCTTACCTTACACGATAAATTGAAGAAAAATTGGGGTAATATTAGTAAATTAAACCGTTTCCTTAACTAGTAATTCAATGAAGGTATTGTAACAACAAAATTAACCTTGTTAGCTTCATTATGATATTAAATATCAACCCACTTAAAAGGCATAGTCCGCTTGGTATAGAATACTTCCTGCCTTTTATTTAACCCATGACTAATTCTTTCCACAAATTATGCGCCTTTTCTAGTAAATAACTATCGTCTGCCGGACCCTACCAATGGTCTTGAAACTCTTTATAATATTTTTCGGTCTTAAATATATCAGGTTAGGAATACCCCCAGGCAAAGTGAAAAGTTTCCAAATAGCTAGAATAAGTTTAAAAGTTAAAAAGGCAGTGCTATTGAATCTAACACATTTATTATTCATTTTGTCTTTCAGTAAACTTTACAGTTTACAAGTCCCATCCAATATGGTTGCTGTCAGGTACAGCGATTCATCGAAGGCAGCCAATACATTTCCCTAAATGAATTCTGTATTCATACCGTACCTTAGGTAATGCATTGACATAATGTTTTGAACGGCTCAATGTCTCATACGCCATTTATACTCGTAATATATGTACATTAAATGTACTATTTACAGGTAACTGGCATAAATAAAGATTTCAACGAATTAAGAACCTTCTCCTTTTTTAAAGTTAAAAAAGGACTGCTCCTAGCACATGTAAATGTTAATAATAAATATATAAATTTAACTTTTAATTTTGAAACGCAAGAATCGTAAACTAAAAAGACGGGAGGAGCGAAAAGACAATGTCTAAAAGCAGCAGGAAAGATGACCTCCTTTTTTCACAATGGGCGAGGATATAAGGTTAGGACCTTTAAGATTTCAGCTAACCTTCCTTTGAGTATGTTCCCCTCCTAAAGCACAGAAGTTGTTTCTTAAAGAGTACTTGGGGCGACTAATGTGGGACTATAATAAATTGGAAAGACTATGTTAAGAGTATGAAAATAGTCCATCGGGTCTCGATCCATACAATAATCGGGTCCATACATGAATCCTCGATGTTGAATCTGATCCCTTTACCATAGATATACAATGGAGTGGAGGCTTAGAAAGAAGAAAAAATTAGGCATAGACGAGAATTAAAATCTTTCTTTCTTGTGGCACAGTATTCAAATAACTTCAGTTGCCAACACACCGGATCGAATTGGAATCGGTCACTGTACAAGTGAATAAATACACGAGTTAAAAATAAAAGGTTTAGCGAATGCTCAAAAGCTTTGCGTCTTCGCGATAGCGTTTATCATACGGGTACGTCTCGGCTCTCGGCGCTCTGATTGTGGCGGTACTAAATTAGTTAGCTCCCTTGATGTTTTGGATGCGCTATACTTTAGTATTGCATCACCAAATATTTGTGATTATACGCACACCAATATAAAGGCGAATGTTTGTTACTCCGTCACATTGCAACTATTGAACTGATTTGTTTGAAATTTGGAATAGTGATCCCGGATAATCCCTCGCTTCCCTAGGTTTCATGAAGACATTAATAATAATTGATAACTAACTTTACGCTTTTACATATACATTTCACACACATGGCTTATGTTATGATTTGGATGATTACGATTTTGTTTACTGGAAATTCGAATTTTCGTGCATAAAATTACAAAGTATTTTCTGAATTAAATAGTCTATTTATGTTGCTGATTGCTTACTGTAGGCCTGTAAAAAAACATTAAATTGATATAATCATAAAGATAGAGTAACGCGAATATACGTGTACAAACTTTTGTGATTTAACTGATCAGTATTTTTTGCTAGATTACACAAAACCAACCAAACATTTACATTTATAATCTACAAAAGGATCAGGGCCTGTAGCCATGTAGCCCGTCGATTATCTTTCTACAAATGCTAACGCAGCGAAAACGAAACGAATATATGGGAATGATATATCCGATCGATAACAGACAGGTCACGTGACCTGTCGATAACGAAATATGTTTTTTCCATCCATTTTTTAATTGGTCTTGTAAATAACAAATGCGATTATTTTCACTTTTTACTTGAGCCGGTTGAATTTTTTTAAAAGTAAATTTGACTAGACAAGTAATTATAATAAATATCTGATACTATTGGTTAGTCTATTATGTTGATTTACAGAGCTAAAAGCGACTCACGTGTCAAATGTTAACTACATACAAGCGAAATGAACAAGTTAATCAACCTTCCTATCGACAAAAACCGGGTAAAACAACTCGTCTTACCTTGTAAAGTTCTAAATGAATGTCCGAGATATCTCCGCAAACGGCTTTATCAATTTCGATGAAGTTTTCCCGTAGTTTATTATTACAGATAACGCTTCGATTGTATCTTGTGTAATAAAATGGACAAATCACTATGAGTTTTCTACTGAAAATAGTAATACAATATTAGTTATGTTCTACGTTTTCGAATATAATAAAGATCATATGTTTATTGCGTAAGATAGTTTATCTTACTAAATGTCTTGTTTATTTCATTTGTCATTATTGTATTACTTCTGTATTTCTAATTTCTTTTTTCAAATGTCAACCAACTATGCAATATAATTTTCAAAAACCAGTTTTCAGATGATGTAATACAATTCAATTTCAGTGCAGCTCATTGGTATTAGGACAATGATTCATACTGATCAGGCTTGGCAACTTTTTAGTTAACAGAGTTAAACAACTTTCTTTTAAAAGAAAGCTTTTATTGCAAACATTATTTACTAGAATGATAATGTGATTAAGTTTGAATAATCTTGCTAATTATGTATGAATTTAATCAAATGCTGTGTTATCTGCTTCCCATGCCTTTTTAGTGTTGGACCTCTTAACCGAGGCTATTGGGGCTCTATCTATAGGTTGACAGGTATAGATCAGCGCTTTCCATTTCCTGTGAAGCTTTGCTGTGCACAATTTTCCACTTTTTAAGAGATACACTTGCTTTTTTCGGCAACTTTGAAATACCTAATATTTTGCGTGAAACACTTCATAATTATCAACCCATATTCGGCTTACTACAGAGCACGAGTCTCTTTTCAGAATGTGAAGGGTTAGGCTAATAGTCCACCACGCTGGCCCAATGCGGATTGGCAGACTTCACACACGTAGAGAATTAAGAAAATTTTCTCGTGACGTTTTTCCTTCACCGTTTGAGACAAGTGATATTAAATTTCCTAAAATGCACATAACTGAAAAGTTGGAGGTGCATGCCCTGCACCGGATTCGAACCTACCCTTTGGAGTCGGAGGCAGAGGTCATGTCCACTGGGCTATCACAGCTCTTGAAACACTTACTTAAGAAAAATTATAATCGAGGTTTCCAATTTTAATTAGCTATATAATTTATTATATAATAATTTATTAGTTTTTTTTCGTTATTGTTGATAAACCAATATTAATTTGTTTATAAAAAGTTATAAAGTGTATTTAAATATAAAAGTTTCATAAATCAATGAAGAATTAGATAAATAAATACCTATGTCGTACATAACTCACGACAGTAAGTCGCTACATCCTGCTCAAATTAGAACAATTGGCAACCCATAACCTATGTTGATCTTTAGAAAGCTTTATCAAATAACGATTATCTAAAGCATCGGTTTTGCAACAACGAGGTCACAGTCGATTGGTATTTTTTGCTTTTAACCATACTGAAAGCTATTGAGTAAAATAATACAGTTATTAGTATTTTTAACATGTACTAGTTTTTTAATTTAGCTGGTTAATACGAAATTTATATTCAAATTCGTTTCAAAAGGCTTATTTTGAAACATTTATTTGTTGGTAGAGATTTTTCAGTTGTGTGAATTTTAAGAAATTAAATGTTACGTGTCTCAAACGGTGAACGAAAAACATCTTAAGGAATACCAGATAATTTTCTCAATTCTCTGCTTGTGTGAAGTCTGCAAATCCGCATAGGGCCTGGTTGGTTGGTTGGTTGGTGGGCTATTGGCCTAACCCTATTCTGAGAGGAGACTAAAGCTCAGCAGTGAGCCGAATCATCTAATTTAATGCCGATTCGGAAAGTACCTACTGGAAGACTATTTAAGAAGTGATTGCTGCAATTTAAAATCTTACAATGAATACATGTACATAAGATTTGTATGTAGCAAATAGTTATTGATCGTCTTCAGTCAGAAACTAACAGAAATATAATTCAGTTAAGTAATACGAATTTTACTACTACTTGTTAGGACTCTTTTTATTTACGTCTGTCTGTTCTGTTCTCTGTTTAATCTTTGAAATTTAAAATTCGAATGAAAAACGACCTTTCAGACGTTGGCAAAACAATTTATTACGATTTAATTTGTATTTTGAAAATTTTGGTGGTGGTGAGAGACCAATTATTAATTACAATATGTACATACATACTTAAAAATGTGTAATGTGATAAACTTACACTAATTAAAAACGGAAAATTAAATTAAAAATAACTTTAAGAATATTAGAACCCGATTACGATAGGGTTCAAATGTATAAATCATGAAGTCTTACATAAAACACACACTAGTTCATATAGTATTGCTCTGAAATGATTTATGACATATTTACATAAGATAAAAGATAGATTACACATTATCTACTTGTACAATATACTCGTATTGAGATAATGTCATCTCGTACAGAATTTACATACACGTCAACTTTGACATATGTCGAAGCCGTCACACGAATACCGAAGCTGCATGACATATTCTTTAAGGCCATTATTTATCAGTGCGAAAAATGCCCGCCATTGTTTTGACAAATGGCCGTATATTTCAGTTGGTACGCCACATAAATTGACATTGTTTAACTTCGAAATTAATGATACGCATTTGTTTGAGCATAATTAGAGATACTCGTATTTAAAGGCAAAAAGTATCTACTTATTGGTAGATAAATACTTCATAGACGTTTTATTAATTTTAATAATTATATTTTTAAAATGTAACAACGTACCTATTTATAACAGATAATATAGCTTTGTTTTAAAATTCAATTCAATAAGTAGGTACCAAAAATAATTTAACTACCTTAGTCTGGGCACCATTACTCGAATATTACGTCCTCGAACGTGCTTCCCACGGGGCAGTCGCGGGGGTGATATTATACTGAAAAAAGCTGTATTTATTATGAATTTGTTAGATTTCACTATTCGCTTAAAATACTTCGGTACTTTATTTTTTATTCCCTGCGCACGCAATTTTATCTGCGTACAGTCCGCTCCCGTTGAAATATCGGAATACTAGCAGACGCCCCATGGTTTTACTGACGTTGTTAACGTCACCGTCGAAATGCAGAGTTAAAAAATAGCCTATGGTACTCAGTAAATGTAGCTTGTTAACGGTAAAATATATTTTAAAATCGGTTTAGTAGTTTTCGAGTTAAATGTCAACAAAGAAACAATTACAAATGTCATTTTTAGCCATTAGTATAAATAAGTCTATATGCTAACAGAGATATTTGTGACTATTTTCATCCAATTTAGCCTTTTGGAGTTTTTTTAAGACTTTCAAGGAGCTCTTTAAAAATAGACATCAACGCGCGTGAAGCTCTTCTAATAACAGAACTATGTGAATTTGGAAAACGTGTTAGTTTAAATCAATATTTTTTAGTTTATCGTTTAAACAATATGGTTTATTTATAATCGTTCTAGTAATCCACATTTACAAAAACTGCCTCGTTGGCCCTTTGGTTAGCCTAAATGGCTCCAGAGTTTCAGTTATGAGTCGAACTATGAAATTTCTCTCTTCCAAGTTTTCAGTAAGACCTCTCAGTCCGCAGAGCGGTAATTGTTTTTGGGAACGGCGATGTTACAAACCCGTGCCTTGATGAGCGCATAATTATTATCACTTACTGTAATCATCTATTAATCAAACATAAATAAGTCTGTCAATTGGATCAGCGTGGTGGGTCTAAGCTCCATATACCTAAGGGAGTTCTAGCCATTTAGTTGGCTGTTAAAAAGAGGCTGGTAACGAATCCACATTTTGTATAATATACCAACAAGCGGTTTACTTAGGAGGTTGCGTTTTGACCTCTACAACCGGTCCAGGATGAGCCAGTAGCTCACAGATTAGATGTATCTAAGTACCTAGGCATCACGATTATCATCAGATGCGACTGATAATAACCGGAGCCGACGAATTTATGTTCGGATGTGTCCCCAGTTATATAATGTCGCTTGGCGTTAAACGAACGTATCACTTATCAATACAATAGTCTTAAATAGTTTGTATGGTACTTTGTATATATGGTATGCTAATTGAATTACGTAGTATTTGCATAAAAAGTATTTCACTTAGTTTACTAACAAATAACACAAGATTTTGCGGAAGTTATTATGATTCCTTCATCATCATCTATTTAAACGGCTGGAGCTTAAAGATGAGACCCACTCCTCTGCTCTAATGCAAATAGCCTGACAAATTATAATAATTAGTAGGAGTAACTAAAATGATTAACAAATACTACCTACCTACTATAAGGAATAGCCTTGTTACTTTTTTACATTCTTTAACGAAATTGAACAGAACTTACCTCTTTGATTCACTAAGTCACAATTTGGATGCGAAGAAATCTAGTTTTATATTTTATTCATCCGCATTACGAGTTTTTTGTATAAAAATATTTATTCCGAGTCATAAACGCGTCACATTTAGACCAATAAATAAGGCTTGAAAGATGTCGTAAAACATCCAAATTTCTGTCGTCCGCCATTTTTACGAACTAAATAAACACTTTGTTGGCGTATTGCATTTTTATCGGTGTAACTTTTATTGGTATTGTAAAATATTTATTTTTATTATAGAATTATTGAAGCACTCACATTCGCCCACGGATACGTTCTTGGGATGTATAATATTTTTTTTGTTTATTCACGAGTTAGTGTGTTTGAAAGAATATTTTTTTTAAATTGTCTGGTGGCTGAGGAAATTAAATTATTCCTTTAATCTGGAAAAAAAACTTCTCATAGAATATTTTTTTTTCGTGGAAATATTTGCAGGTATGACAAATCATGTAGGTTTTATACCGGTAATGCTTTCCTACAAATAGTAGGCTGCTATGGCTCAAACCGGTAGAGAATGTTATGCAAGAATTTGCTGCAGTACAAATTAGTCGCGCTTGTTAGCTTACCTTGACCCAAGTGTAGTGCTCGATGGGTGGCAAGGATTTGAGGTCCAGAGTCATCCTTAATCTTGTCTCCAAGGGCGTTATAAGTTTACCTTCATAATCTAGGATAATATCACTAATCTGATAATAATCCTTATCTAAGCCAACTTGAAACTGTGTGGTGGTCTATTTTTGTCGTTTGAACTTTCTCGTCTCTGAAAAGTGTAAATTAATCTATACTGATATTATAAAGCCCTAGAGTTTGTTTGTTTGTTTAATTGAACCCGCACAGGAACTACTGGTCCGATTTGAAAAATTCTTTCAGTGTTAGATAGACCATTTATCGAGGAAGGTTATAAGCTATATATTATCCTCATATTCTTACGGGAACGCGAACCACGCGGGTGATACCGCGCGACGTCAGCTAGTATTTATAATATAAATGCACAAGTAACTCTGTCTATTTGTTTTTTCGTTTGAACTACTATAATAATTTTCTACTAGGTAGCAAAAATAATACTTAAAAAGAGTATTTATGCGATTAAAGTCCGGTCTACAAAATATAGTTTCGTGTGAATTGAAAGGCGCTCGAATAAAAAATATTTCAGAACTTTCAAGCGAACTTGACGCAGTGGTAGGTAGTGGTATGTATGTATGGCCGTTAAAACTGCTCCGAGGTTTAACCTCGTGGGAATAGCTATAAGCAAAAAATGTCGTTCTGTCCGGTTGTAACAATGGGGACGTGACGTTTGACCGTCCTAAAATGTTTCGGGTCACGATTGTACGGTTGAAAGGCTCACTCGGATATATTGGGGGTCCTGTTTTATTCGAGTGAAAACCGTTTGTAAGAGTGAGTTATTTATGTTTTATGACTCTACATTTGTAATGTATTGTTTATGGTTTCTTTATTATCATGGAACATAGATATTATACTAGTATAAACATATAGCATACTTCCTTTATATTTGATAGTCAAACCCCACGGTTTCACTCGCGTAGTTCTCGTTGTGTTTGAAAATGGGGATAAATAA
Organism: Bicyclus anynana; assembly: GCF_947172395.1. Lineage (NCBI taxonomy): Eukaryota > Metazoa > Arthropoda > Insecta > Lepidoptera > Nymphalidae > Bicyclus > Bicyclus anynana. Next base: position 4,257,581 of record NC_069090.1, read on the forward strand.
TAGCCTATGATACTCATAAATAACGTGGCTTTCCAGTGGTAAAAGAATTTTAGTAGATCCAGAGATCACCCCCTACAACACCACAAACTTTTTATTAATACATATAGATATATAATAACAATTTTGGTAGTTAAGTAGGGCTCTTTAGACAATGTTTGTTCGGGAAAGAACTACCACTATTGAGCCAAGCAGCATTCCGGTTTCGGTTTGTAGCTATTATAACTATAGTGTATGATCATCGGTATAATTCATACCCATAGGAAATTAAAGCTAAACAGTTTATAGTTGTGATATCGGTAACTTCGAAGGATATATTTAGGTTCAAAAAATAAGGTATATTTTTTTGAAGTTATGTTAGTATGTGAAGATATAGCTGTCTATTGGTAAAATATTTTCGTAATTGGTTCAATAGCTTCAGAGATATAACCTTATAAACTCACAAACTTTTCCTCTTAGTTAAATAATATAATCATTTTGTTCAAGTTCGTGATTGACTTTGACATTTTCAATTTCCTCCGCCCTTTGACACGGTTACTGACAAGTAGATTTGAAAAAGTAGGATTCCACGTTTTGATTGAAAAAACTGTAAAGTGAGTTGAGTTGGTCAGTTTGGGGAAAAAAATCTCGATTCTTATTTTTCCTCGAGAGACCGATAATGTTTTGTTCTGTTATATACGATAGTTTTCTACCAGACATCAGTTGGACTATTCGCTAACTCAGCTGCTTAGGAAAATGAATGCCACTGAGTTTGTTATGCTACGAAATAATTTTTGTATCACATAATAAAATAGCAATGTATAACATATATTAAAGGCTCGCTTGACGTCGTGCTCCGAAAGACACATTAGTCAGAGAATAACCTGGCAGGTTAGGTTAAGCACTCATACGAGTATGCTGGCCTATTCACTATTTTGGTCTTTATCAACCTCTCAAAATAAACATCAAATCAATTGAGAAATGATATCTACTATATGATTACCAGTAGGCACCGGATGACGTTTATTACATAGAATCTTAATTTCGTATAGGTATGTCAACCAGCATACGTCAAAGATAGTGAAGTGCAGCTCGATTCAGAAATTATTATTATTGACTAATTAATTTTAATGACGCCCGCGACGCAGTGTCAATGATTTCTGCATCCACGGCTGTGGGTTCGATTTCCACAACTGGAAAATATTCGTGTAATGGGTGTTTCCAGTATCTGAGTGTGTTTTTCATAATATAAGTAATGAGTATTTAGCGCCGTTTTAGCCCAGTAGATATGACCTTTGCGTCTGATTCCGGAGGGTGTGGGTTCGAATCCGGCTCGGGACATGAACCTCCAACTTCTCAGTTCTGTGCATTTTAAGAAATTAAATATCACGTGTCTCAAACGGTGAAGGAAAACATTGTGAGGAAAACTGCATACCAGAGAATTTTCCTAATAAATATAAATAAATATACTTAAACAATACACATCACTATCTTGCCCCAAAGTAGGCATACTGAGTAGCTTGTGATATGGGTACTAAGACAGTAGATATTATAGTATTAATATACAATTATATACTACATACAACATACATACTTATATACTACATACTTATATAATGTATAAATACACACAGGCACTGGAAAACACCCATTGCTCATCACGCAAATATTTTCAAATTGTGGAAATCGAACCCACGGCCGTGGATGCAGAAAGCGGGGTCACTACCCAATGCGCCACGCGGCCGTCGTTGGCCCAACCTCTTTCATTCTGAGAGAAGACTCTAGCTCAGCAGTTAGCCGAATATGGGTTTATACAACTATAAGTAATAAAAATTTATATGTAATAAAAATGTATATGAATCAACTATCTTAGTATCATAACCGTGACAACCCTGAGCTTTAATCTGTATCAACTTTAAACACTAATAATTTGAAGCTCTTATGAAGTTATCAACTTATAATAAAATATTCAATCCATCTTATTTGCAAAAAGGAAACGTTCAAATGAAATTTGAGATAAAACTCAACAAATTAGCCAATACCTACGTGACAAATTTAACGGTGCCAATACCCGAACGACTGGTTTTCTTACAATAATTTCGAGGTCGGTATTAAAAATGATGACCATTTGTATGGAATTTTATAATAAAGACTTTAAGATATTGGAAACCTCGGTGGTGCGGTACAAATAACTCACTTCTTTCACAAAAAGGCTTAAATTTTGAATATAGTCTAAAATCTTAAAAAAAAATCAACCGACTCCTCTACTTTATCATGAATAAATGAATTATTATTATTTCTGTACTTTCTCATGAATAAATGAATTGTTATTATTATTATTATAAGGACAAAGGTATTTCGTATTTAACTAAAAAGTGAAAAATAACATCGCATATTATTTGTAACCTTCAACTGTAGTATTTAGGTATTGTCGTAAATCTACATAGATTAAATTTTAATCTCAACGTATTCTCAAAATGCTTAAAATTTTAGTATATATTTTTTTAATCACAATCCTAAAATCATGTGCAAATTTTAAATGTAAGTTTTGTACTTGATTGTATAATCATGTCAGTATTTTTTCGGATGATATTAACGGCTGTTAGGACTATAACAATAAAGATAGGCGGACACTTAAATAAACATTAAGAGAATTTCAAGCGAATTTACACTGACATTAAAATTTTTAGCTTTATTTCAATTCTCAATCTTGATCATGTCAGGACGAAATTTATTTTTATTATCAGATGTTCTTAAATGTAAATATGCGACGCGAACATGTGCTTTGTGAAAAAACTGGGAATTTTGGTTTACCTTATTACGGAAAGACTAATTTTACTAGAATTACCAAGTATAGGTAAATATATATAATTTGTTGGATATCATACTGTTAGCCCACAACTGGGCTGGGCAGAGAAAGAGCTCTCTCTCTCTCTTCTCTTCTTTCCTCTCCTTCCAAGTTACTCTTTTGCGAGATCCATACTCAAATATAGGTATTATCTTAAAAATTAAATTTATTTCGATAAGATTTACTATTCATTGATGATTACAATTTATAAAATATAATCATATGTTTTAAAGTACATATAAACTTTTTTTATAAAATTGAAAAAAAATCAAATAATATCACGTTGATTCAAAAAGACCACACGTTCTCACTCAATAAAGAAATTTTGACTTTGAATTTGTCTACTAGTCATCATCATTTCATATGCCAGGACAAGGCTTCTTATTATATCCGAGACTAGTGGGTACGTGGTAGAAACCGCGGGTTTATCCCACGTATCCTATGGGGATACGGGGTTCAAATATAGCCTATGACACTCACAAATAACATGGCTTTCTATTAGTAAAATAATTTTAAAAATCGGTTCAGTAGATCCAGTGATTAGTGTGTCCCCTACCACCTAACAAACTTTACCTCTTTATAATATAAGCATAGTATCCGTGATAGCCCAGTGGATATGACCTCTGCTTCCGATTCCGGAGGGTGTTGGTTCGAATCCGATCCGGTGCACGTACCTCCAACTTTTCAGTTGTGTGCATTTTAAAAAATTAAATATCACGTGTCTCAAACGGTGAAGGAATACACCGTACAGAAACCTGTGTGTAGTCTGCTAATCCGCATTGGGCCAGCGTGGTGGACTATTGGCCTAACCCCTCTCATTCTGAGAGGTGACTCGAGCTCAGCAGTGAGCCGAATATAGGTTCATAACGACGAATATAAGTAAAGATGAGATTTTGAAATTTAATATACTCGCCTTGCTGTTCTAAAGCGGGTTGGTGGGTCATATTTAAAAATGTCTCAAATATTAATTCTATTTTGACAGGATGAAGTACAAAGAGAAACTGAATTCTTGTAAGCTGGTGGCCGAGGCAATAAAAGTTCGAAACCCATGTTAAAATGTCGTGATTAAAATATAGCGCTGCGAGCTTGTAAATTACTTAGCTTTTTTATATTTTTATTTATTATATTATAGAACCATAACTCCGTAAGGTGACCGTGGTCTGTGAGACGTAATCCGCGTGGCTTTTATGATAGCTTTTATTCACGGTTATAGAATAATTTTATAGATAGTTGTAGAATTAATATATATCGAGACTATTTTGAGATCAATATCAATATGTACACATTGTTATACACTTAGTTAAAATTATTTTATACTGGCGGACGTCCGCGTGGAATTCAGTTTTACACAAATCCCGCGGGAACCATGAATTTTTCCGAGATGAAAAGTATGCCTTGTGCTAATCCTGAGTAAAATCTAGCCCATAATCTAAGCCCAGTGGATATGACCTCTGCCTCCAATTCTGGAGGGCGTAGGTTCGAATCCGGTCCGGGGCATGCACCTCCAACTTTTCAGTTGTGTGCATTTTAAGAAATTAAATATCACGTGTCTCAAACGGTGAAGGAAAACATCGTGAGGAAAGCTGCACGCCAGAGAATTTCTTAATTCTCTGCGTGTCTGAAGTCTGCCAATCCGCATTGGGCCAGCGTGGCGGACTATTGGCCTAACCCCTCTCGTTCTGAGAGGAGACTCGAGCTCAGCAGTGAGCTGTATATTGGTTTGTTAACGACGACTTACTCAATAAGATCGCAGTTAATCGTTAACTTGCCGTTAAAATGTTACAAAAAAAACTACTATGATATTGAAGGGACCTCCTCATTAATATTCGTGTTCACATTAAAATTCGTTTTCGACGCAAACACCGGACATCCTTGGGAATTAAAAATTTACGATTAGATTTTTAGCCTTAAGTAGTTTATATTTATGATTTTTTATAAATTTACTAAGAAACAAGTAATAAAATAACTGTATTAAATTTGTAGTTGTTGAAAACATCGATATACCATATTATCTATTACTAGTAGACGCCTCCGCGGTTTCACCCGCATGATTCCCGTTCCCCTAAGAATACAGGGATAAAATATAGCCTATAGCCTTTCTCAATAAAGGGGCTATCTGACACTGAAAGAATTTTTCAATTCCGACCAGTAGTTCCTGAGATTAGCGCGTTCAATCAAACAAACAAACTCTTCAGCTTTATAATATTAAGTCTAGATTATTCACCATTATGTAGAAATATATTATTTCTTTATTTTTTTTAATAATTTTATGTATGTTTAACATTTTTTTAATTGAGGAAGATTACAATAAGAAACTTACATTAACTTAGCCTAATAACTATACAAATCATGCCCACGTGGAATGGTAGCAAGAATACTGGCTGCATTTCCGCGCTGGACAGCCAGGCTGATCTTTTGCGCAAAGAATGAGCCAGCTCTTCTGTCACCAGAGGCCACTAGCCACGGTGAAATGATTCGTAGAAATTTTTTGGCACTGGGGCCCATGGCCCAAGTTAACTCTCAGTCAGAGAAGCATACTTGTACCACTTACCGGTTTCAACTTTTTCTGCTGCGGCTCCCGGTCAACATATATTATATCTGACAGTCATAGCAATACTACCTACGTGTGTACTACGCGGGCGAAACTGCGAGATGTTAAATATTGAATAGAATCAGGCGTTACTTTGCGGAAGTTCAATATGAATATATAATAATTTATTCATTTTGCTATTATCCACGAAAAGCCGACGAACCCATGCGACAGCGTCACTCAGGTCCAAATAAATAAATTATCGTATCTATACGAGATGTTAGCTAGTAACTAAAGAAAAACCTCTATTCAAAGTAAAAACTTAATGTATCAGGATTTCTAATTAATTAAACTTGTAGTTCAACGGAAGGTTGTAAATGGGAATAATAGCTTTAGCCGTAATGTCTTTTCTAGGTTCTCCCGGTAAGTTCCCGGTAAGACCCGACGTTCTGTTCAACAAGCAGCAAAAATGCGAGTAATTTGCACAGTGTAGTGTTTTTAATTAATTTTATAGATAAACTAGCGGACGCCCGCGACTTCGACCACCTTTAGACCTCCTTAATTCAGCCCTGTCGCAAAATTTGTTTTTAGCGGACGTCTATAAACTACCTCCCTGCCAAATTTCATCTGTGTTCGTAAAGCGGTTTTTGAGATTTCGTGATGAATGACATTTTGCATTTATATATTAAGTCCTTCAAAAACACCGAAAACGGTTACCGATAAAACTTCAAGAGTATATAGCAAAGAGTTGCCACTTTTCCACTTCTATAAGTACCGGAGCATCCTCAGGAAATGTCAACTCTACCAAATATTTTGTTTTATATTAATATATAAATAAATAAATAAAATCTTTATTGACCAAAAATAGATACAAAATCCCATAACATTGCCTGTGGTCTCCACACTAGATTGATCTGTATCGTGGAGACCAGGTAGGATTTTCTAATGCTTTCCGTAGGACTAGGACTAATTACAAAAAATACAATAAATAGGACTACATTACAAAAAGAAATACATTACAAAAAGGAAAGTAAAGTAAAACAGTAAGCAGAAACGTTAGATAGGTGTACACAAATATTTTAATAAAAAAATAATTGTGTACACCTATCTATCGTTTCTGCTTACTGTTTTACTTTACTTTCCTTTTTGTATCCTAATGTTCTCTTAAGTCTAAGGTTGCCTGACATCGCTTCTAAGCGATAAGGCCGCCTTTTGTATTCTACTTCACTTATATTTTAACTGTGATGTGTAAGTAAAGTTAGAGTATTAAATAAATAAATGTTAATTGTGAAGTGATGCATATAAATGTTGACAGGAAACTAAAAAGTAACAAATAATTCAACCAATTTCCAAAATATTCCAAAACATTTACCTTGAAATTTATTTACTGTATAATTGTATATACTACATAAGGCTGTGTTAGGTTTTAATATGAGCTTTTTTAAATACATTTATTTTAAAATAAACTGACTAACAACAACTGAAAGTTAACATTGTTAATCGATGTTTTATTTTTAAATTCAACAGATCTAAGAAAGTGTGAGAAACAGGAAGTATTGTATCTTCGACCAATCATGGATACAGAAATTTTTTGTGAAGTTTAGTTCACATTACAACTAACATTGAAAAACTTAGCTATTTGCTCAGTTTTTCTTATAAACACAGAAACTATGCAGTGATAATGCCAATACCCTTATAAGTATATGATATGTTAACAAAGAAATGGGGTGTATTATATAACAACTTTTTGTATAGCCAACGATTACAAAGTTACGTAAACATCAAAAAAAGCGAGGATGTTCAACCACAAATACGCAGGCGACGGTCCTGCGACAAGTAATAAAATGCCTCTTTTTACCATAACAGTCTTCCTTTGAAACCCAATAGTGATGGCTTGGTTAGGGTATCCATACTTTTAAAAGCAAGCTTCTAGTAAAACCTTAGTATAATTTTAAATGATGATGGGTTACGATTCGTAGGACTCACATAGACCGAGCCGTGATAGCGCAGTGGATATGACCTCTGCACACTCTTTACATTTGTAAGAATTGGTATGTGTACTACCAAAAAATTCTGAAAATAACATTATTCAAGATTTTTCAAAATTCTTCCCCTGAATGGTTAAAAAGGGGTTGAAGTTTTTCGTTTATCGTTCATGTTTTGAGTTTTAGTTTTGAAAAATGATTAGTGGACTAGACATAACACATGCGAAAATATACCTAGAAGGGGGTTGAAAGTTTACTAGTTTAAGTTTTTAAGTTAGTTGTAAGTGTCGATTTCCACGGGGACGAAGTTGTGGGCGTCCGCGAGTCTTTACATAAATGTTTTAATGACGAAATAACTTGCTCGTAAGGATCAGTATTCTCTACCTAAAGATACATTTTAATTTTACAATAAATTGCCACAAACTACCTAATTGTGTCTTTGCCAATCAAGGAATTATATATCCCTAAATTATTTAAAGACAATGTAGAATCCTAAATTTTCCCAAGATGAGAAACTGCCACACATTACCTAACTATGTCTTTGTCAATCAAGGAAACATATATCCCTAAATTATTGAAAGACAATATTGTGCACCATCCTAAATTTTCCCAAGATGAGAACCAAACCCAGGAATTCGCAGTTACAATGCTTACACAATACAAATAAAACATGAATTCATAGCGTGGCTTGGCAACCAGCAAGAAAAGGCGAGAATGTTCCAACAGGATATACCCGGATACATCAAACCGTGCGGTGTCACTAATTAAGGCTCCAGTCTAGATGGACTACACATCCTATGACCGTAAAGGGAACCCCGATAAGCCATTTTATTACGTGTAAGCTATTTTAGAATGTATTTCTAATCTTTGCATCATTAAATCTATTTAAGTTTTACCGCAATTACAGGTATATTAACCGCCTTCAAAAAGCACATAGGTATGTAGTGTTCTGTAATTTATTACTCAGACAAAACGATATATTATTTTACTTGTTTTTGGTTCTAAGTTTGTCCGTTAATGTTCTAACTTTTATCTAATAAAAACGCTATGCTACGCTGAGATAAATGCAATTTTCTTATGATAAAAATATTTTTAACTTACAGTTGTTAACAAGTCTCTCTCTGTCTCTAGTCGGTCCCTCATGACTGAGGATCATGACCACCTTGTGAAGTCATCTTTTGGTATACAAGCTGTGAAAGAATTGATACATTTGTAAGTTTGGCAGTCCACGGTATATTTAACATTCGCCTCCAACACCACATCTCGAACGCATCAATTATTTGTCTTTCTCTGGCGTGAATAGTCCACGTTTCACCATAAAGGAAAATCGGAAAAATGAATGCCAGGACCAGGCGTGTTTTGGTTCTGTTTGTGACGCTTCGGTTCTTCCAGATATTTGTTAACTTCGTCATTGTTTGTAAGCACATGAAAATATTTACTTACTTATGTGTATTTTTTTTACGCCGTAACTACAGAACCAATTTGTTCGAAATTGGAAACAGAGATAGATTACACATATTTTAAATACCGAAAAAGTCGCGGTTCCTGGTATGTGAAGAACGACATTTTACACGAGGATATAACTGTTAGGTTAGGAATTGCGGTATTCTTTTTAGGTTACAGTAAATTCACACTTTAGTCGGTAATTTGCCATCACCTACGATTGCTAATAATTGCAAACTTGTCTAATAATAAAAAAAGTGTTAAACAAATATTTAAGTATAGCTTTTGGATTATCTCAGTATTAACAAGGGCCTATTAATTATTCTAACGGACAGGCTACTAGTTTTTACTCGGCACGGCAGCCATGTGATCGCCGTAACTGGTTCTGTTCTGCTCTTTTGAACAGCTTTTGTTCTTACTCGGTATACTCCACCGATATACAACTTTGTAATAGATTCTTGATAAGCGCTTTACACGAAATAGAGGCACAATTCGATTTGTGTCTCTATTTGAAATTAGAACGTTCCAATCGTCCCTTGTTTTAGGGTGTGTTAAAATATCGCCGTGAGCCTACAAAAACTGTGCCAATAACTACCAATGTTGTTTGGTCAATGCTTAAGCCAAGTTTTTGTTGCAAATATCTTTAAATCATAGCCGTCAGCATCTTTTTATAAACCTAGTAATTTAATATAATTTTAACTCTAGCAAGTGGCTGTATGTTGTAGTTTAGAATAACGATCTATGTACTATATATAATACACACTGTTTATTTGTGACGATTCTTGTATCTATATAAAAGGGCTATATCTTGTATCTATAATAAAAAAAAGCTTTTATATATAGATACAAGAATTGTTTATTTAAAGTTATAAGATAATAATTACAGTAAATTGTGATTATCTAGATTAATGGTCTAAGCACAGAATGCACATGAGATTAAATAGTGCGACTTTGAACTATGATTTTCGTTACTGACTCTGTATCTTGTCAACTTATTATATCAATGGTGTACCCATATTATAGGCACGGTCGCAGACTTTGATTGCGTAATGGCAACTATGTAGGGCGTAAATCTATACTTCTATACATATACCTATGGGCATAAAACTCGCTGATATTATAGCTTTTTTATATTTTTTTATTTTTCTCATATTCTTTACAAGTTAGCCCTTGACTACAATATCACCTGATGATGATGATGGTGATGATGGAATCGGGCTAACATGTTAGCTTTCTATTGGTGAAAGAATTTAAAAATTCGTTTAGTGGTTTAAGTATGACAGCGACAGGGAGGGATGCGGTGGCCCCTTGCGGATTGGCAGACTTCCCACGTAAAGAATTAAGCAAATTCTTAGGCACGCAGGTTTCCTCATGATGATTTTCCTTTACTGTTTGAGATAAGTGATTAAATTTTTAAAACGTACAGGACTGTTGTGTAAAAAAGTTGCATTAGGCTTTTTTTTAATCTCTAGGGGAGGGGGACAGCTGATTCGCAACATGGCAACGTGCTATAGCTTGGCAAGTTCGTTGGTTACACTCGCATGATATGCGGGCTGCTAAGGACTACGGGTGTGAAATCGTGCGCGCGGGGTAGAGGGAAGGACTGCGCGGGTATGAAGTCGTGCGCACGGAGCATCGCTACTCCCGGCCCGCGCGGACCATTGGGAGTGTCACGAACGAATTTGCCAAGCTATAATCATCGTCTGATGTGATGATTATCAGTAGCAGCTGTTGTAACTAGAACAGTGCAGTTTGTCTCGTCGTCTCGGATACCAAAAGAATGTCGCTAGGTACTCTCGTTTTCCCAATCCGCTACTGTGCACCTAAAAACGGCAACAATTAAAAACAATCGGGGCCGATGAATTCTTATACCGCAAAATGTATAATTGTGGCCGACCGCCTTCCCAGAACAAATACCAACTGGATACAAAGAGATTCTTCGTCATTAGCTTTTGGTTGCTGTTTTTGTAGCGAAATATCGATGGGCCTGAATTGACTCCCTTGAATAGGTACGTGAACTTGGTTACATAGCTCGTACGTGCTTGCTACGTCATTCGCGCGTTCACGTGCTCCAGATCTTTGTTACAACTCAAAATGACGATTTGTATTTAATGTGTATAAAAACGAAGACGGGTTTATTACACCATTCGTAAATCTATCGATAAAAGGAGATGGTCCAAAATAATAAATTTCGAAATAATATTTATTATATCCCAACAAATGCAACATAAGGTAATAATGGCGGATAAATGACGTTTTCAATGCAGTAATCGATTTGACGTTTGCTGTCAATTGCTCTATGGGCGCCATCTTGATAAAACTCAAAATCTTGGGTTATAATTTTAATTATTTCTTTTTATTTAGTTAGATTTATTCACTTTAATAAATTTTAATACAATCCTTGTATTTTATAAATTTTAATGATACGGGACCATCTCCTTTAACACAAAGATAAACTACACTGAGAAAAAAATCCTGGTGCACCATACTTACAATACGTGGCAAATCAGACACTATTACGCTTATATATCCGGCACTATGTTGTATACAAGCTCCTTATGTAACATGGTATCTAAACGGCACAGTAAGCTGCATCATTATTAAGTATACGGCATCTATTGTACGTATGCTGCACCTGTAGTAAATAGTAATGTGCAAGCTCCTTACGTAAGTGACTCATTTAAGTAGCTTATTTTTCTCAGTGTATATTCTGGAATAGCGTATGGGCTACTTTTATACAAATCGTCTCTTTTCTTCAATAATGTGATATCTCGAAATTCAGTATCTTAAAAGAGGATTTTTTTTTAATTTTTAAACTTAAAAAATAGTCCTCCTTTTGTTTATTTACTTCAAGATTACTTGAAAAACACATTAAATAGTTGGGACACGAAAATTTTTTGAAAGTTAAAAAAAATGCCTGCTGTAAAACAGTGTTTTTCAATATATACCACGTTATTGAAGCAAAATGAAATTCTAATGAACTGTACGTTACAACTTCAAAACGGCTAAAATGATTTGGATGACACTTTACACAAAGATAGATAATAATCTGGAATAGTATAAAGGCTACTTTTATCCAAATACTCTAACAGTAACTGTACGTTGTCACTCGAAAATGCCTAAACTGATTTGGATTAAATTTTGCACAATATTCTAGAGTAGCATATACTGAGCTTATACTTACCTAGTTTACTACTACTACAAGGATCTGAACGGGTGAAACCGCGAGGCACAATATATTTATTAGTGATATTAAAAAGTGCACTAACTTCTTTATTATCAGCAAAAAATATAACGTATTAGGCACATTAAATCAATGATTACACTTGATTTAAACAAAATGCTGATCGATGATGTTTTATAAATATAAGTGTTTGTAATTCATCACGCCCACTGGGATTAGACGCCTTCGTGTATCCTGTGGAGGTTAATTGTGGGAAAATCATGCATACACTTTCATGATCATGTCTTGTATGACATTTTCCTTAGAATTGCGATTTTCAATTGCATAGTGTCACGAATTTGTTTTAATTAATATCAGTTAGATACATAAATCATGTATTTTGGATTGTAATTAATTAAGTAAAAAGCCTGAATATGTCTACTTTTAAGGGCAGAAGTCAATATACAATATGTTTTGACTTATACTACATGCACAATGCTGGAAAAGCGATCCTGCACCGGAAATCGCAGTGTTGGTCGACCCTCCACTAGGACTAAGGACATCAAGCGGGTTGCTCGACACAATTTTTTATGAAAGTCCATAAGAAGCTCATGTCCAGCAGTGGACGCAGTGTTTATCGGCTGTTAATGGTGATGATGATGATGATGATGATGACGATGATGATATCGACATACCTAACATACAACTTTTTTAGTTCATCTTTTAAAAACAGACAAAATATAATATGTGTGAGTAGTTTTCTTTTCCTCTCCAACTAAGTTATAGGGTTTTTGTTTTTTTTTTTGGATATTGGAAACGGGGTGGTGAAGATTTTCACCCTTTTGTCGCTTAGGGTCCTAGTTGGAGGTACTAGATATTTATAGGATAATTGACTATTCCAATCACACACAGCAGGTTGAAATTATATATGTATGCTGCGATGACAAAATCGCAGGCTAGTTCATTATGTTTCTCAAAATAATATCGTGAGAAATCTTGTTAAATTACCCTATTATATTTTATTTAACAACTTACTTCGAAAAGGTCGTTATTTTTTACAAGGCAATAAGGAAAGCGCATTGGTCTTTTACATTTGAACCCGCGTCATCCCATTAAAAGTACAGCATGGTCTATTCACTCCACAATCACGACATGGCATAACAGAGTTACTTTTAACACGGCGGGGCCACGCTATAATGGTCAATCATATTGTAGATTTATAGATCTAACTTAGTTTGACCCTTGTACATTTCCTATAAAGAGCTCAAGTTTGAATGGGTATTTTATAAGTAGATATACAATACCAGTTTCTATTGACCTCTGTCGCTTATACTTTAGCGAGATCAAGGTAAAATGGTTAATACTTCTTATTTACGGAACACCGGTCTTTACTGAGCTTCGTTGACTTTATCGTGGTTGTGTCATAATATAATGGTCAATGTTTGTTAAGTAGGTGGGCCCATTTTAGAAAGAGCCAGTCACAGAGCCTGAATGCCTTTACTAGGGTGGGCTCAAATTGTAATGGCTGTAGAACATTAAGTAGGCTTAGCCAATTTATGATGAGCTGTGCGTAGGCTCGTGTTTAAAAGTGCTTATAAGCATCATTACATGTAGCGATTTGTCGTTTGGGATGTCAAGTTGAAGATCTTTATTTCCTGTAATTAACATTTGACTGTATAAAGAGAAACGAAGGGTATATTTGATATATAAACTAATATAAAATGACTATGAAGGTACTTTGGCTTCTGTTCGCTTTACTTATCTGCATTTGCATGTTTCACTTGCATTATGGTTTCCTAAAACCACACGATGCTTTTCATGATTGTTTGATTCCATTTAACTTTGTAATAGTACCTCAGCGGAATTTTAGGGCTAGCGCGCGTCCTAAGTCAGATGCCGAAGAAGAGTTAGGCAGGATTCTAATTTCTCGGCGTCTCCTGTGAGACTTGGACCTCTGCTAAGAGGGCGCTGTTTGAGAAAGGTGCTTTGACCGTACCAGTCCTGACGCTCTCGTAACCGTGGACGCAAAATACATTATAGTAGCTACAGCTCGTCTGGATTAACTTGACACCTAGCTTGAATGATGTTTGTATTGGTGTCAATTTCATGTGCACGAGTTATACGAACCGTGGATCCAGTTATACAACATCCCAGGTCCGGATGACGTTGAAAATCAAGGAAGTTATAGTCGTCGTCAGAGGTGGATAGGATGTTTTTCAGGCGTCATTTGAGATCATAGTTAACAAGAGCTTGTGTTTGGAGCTGGCATATTACGAGCGGAAGGCCAAAGAATGTATGATAGGCTGAGGAATAATAGTAGCGAAGAGATTGACATATTTTGCTGACACTAATAAAGTGGGATAAGGTCAAGTCAAGAAGTCAGTACCAGCATGTTTAGAGTCGTAATAGCCCAGTGGATATGACCTCTGCCTGCGATTCCGGAGGGTGTGGGTTCCAATCTGGTACGGGGCATGCACCTTCAACTTTTCAGTTGTGTGCATTTTAAGAAATTAAATATCACGTGTCTCAAACGGTGAAGGAAAACATCGTAAGGAAACCTGCATACCAGAGAATTTCTTAATTCTCTGCGTGTGTGAAGTCTGCCAATCCGCATTGGGCCAGCGTGGTGGGCTATTGGCCTAACCCCTCTCATTCTGAGAGGAGACTCGAGCTCAGCAGTGAGCCGTATATGGGTTGATGTTTGAAAGTTAAACACACACACGCAGTAGACACACACAAACCCGCAAGTGTGTGTGTGTGTGTGAGTCATCTGTATTTCTCCCGCAGTCATAATATTATCAGAGATATCGCATTATGTAAATGACCGTCCGGACATTGTAAGAGGCAATATTAATAAAGTACGGCCGTATCGAAAAACACCTATTTCGTATAAAATAATCACTTTAATCAGGTTTACTAGTTCCACCGTGTAAAGATGTTATTTTTATATTTAACGGATTACAACTGTCTCTTTGATGCCGAACTAACATTTCCAGCTTAGCATTACTTTTAAATAGTTGGTATAGAATCTGGCAAGCTCATTGATAACACTCACATGATATGCGGGCGATAGGGGAAAACTGCGCGGGTGTGATATCGTGCCTTCGGGGAAGTGACGTGCATCAGTCGTGGGATTTTCATTCATCGCTACACGCCCCCCGGCCCGAGCGGAACATCGGGAGTGTTACGAAAGAAGTGGCCAAAGATACCTATTATCGCAATTACAAACTTTAGTGTGTCTGAAGGTTATGGTTGCTGGTGGAACATGCACATCAGGCATAACACTTAACCACAGATCCTTGAGGTTGACTAACACGGAACAGTGTAAATGCTTTGGTTTACCACTTTTACATCAAAACAACTCAATTATTAGTATATAAAAAAAGTATTTTATAACATGAAGTTAGTATATTTTTATAGTAAGAAGTAAGTAAATTTTATTTTTGCAAAACATACCTTAAAATATCTAGTAACTTACACGAGTAGACTTGCCAAAACATTACCGAGAAACCAAATTAATAATTCCGTTACCGTTTTCGAAAATTTACCAAAAATATACGATCGTTCGATAAGTTACAACTTTTAATGTTAAGAAACATACGCACATTAGCGGGCCCTTTAAAAAAAGAAAAAGGTCCCAGGTATATGTATGACCATGAATGATATGGCCTGACGCTCGGCTGTAGCGTCGGCATAAACGTAACAAACGATTACATTTTTATTTTTATAGCAGTTTTGTATAGTGTTATAATTACGGGCAATATTATTATTGCTTAAGCATTATCTTTATGTCTTCATAACATGAATGCTCGATTAATTTCTGGCTTGCATACACTAGTTATTATACTAAGTGGGTGTGCTCTTTCTTCCTAATAAACAGTGTAGGTATAAAATCCTCACCATCATCAAATTATGTAGTCCAATTATATCCCAAGATTTTTTTTGATAAAGAACAAGATCCTAAAAACACGAAAAAGAGTCTTGGCTTTTTATGGTTTACTAGCGGACGATACTTCGTAAGCGTGAAATTCTTGTACACCCACGGGAACCATGAATGTTTCAACCATAAATAGTACCCCATATGTTGCTCAATAATCATCTCTATCATACAGTGAAGGTCCTATTGAAATCGGTCCAGCGGTTTCAAAGATTAACACGGACAAACGAAAGACACGAAAAGTAAAAAGCTTGTTTGTGTTTCGGTATCATTTCAATAACTATAGGCACTTAAGAAAACACTTTATTATTTTGAAATCACAGACAGACACTTATATTTTATTTATATGTACTGATAGGCTACCCCTTGTTTACAATCACACGTGATTATAAGCGACAATGAAGCCTATGATGAAACGCGCTTGTGTTGAAGGTATATATCCACTCTTGACTAGAAGATACCCTCGTTGTAGGTGCAAACGAAAACTAAAGCTGTCATAGCATTCAATATCTTTGCGATGCGAATCGGGATCGAGGAACCAAAAAGTTTGTACTTGGACGCGTAAGGAATGTTCCAAAATTGTCATGTATAGTCCGATGTAAATTAACACGAATTCCACATATGTAAATAAGTAATTTTATTATTGTTTTTTGTCAACGGTACGCACTATCTCAGTCGAAAATTTTTGGAATACCGGCGGGCGGGCGATCATATCACACTAAACGCGGGTTCGATTCCCGACAACCGGTCTAGACGACTCTATTCAATATACTTATACAAATGAATATTTATTTTTACAACAAATACAAAAAGGTAAAGATATTTCATAACCTTTTTGTTTAGGCGACATTTAAAGTTAGCAGATAGTGAGACAATATGAACTTAAATGCTAATTGATTCGGGTTTTGAGTCCATTAGAAAAGATAATGCACACGATAAGAGCTGACGAAAACAATATTTATTGCGAAGAAAAGAAAAATCTGTGAGACCAAGAAAGTCGTCTTTCCTCTTACACACATAGTGGCGAGCATAAAGTTTTTGAGTAGGGAAGGCAAATACAAAATGTATAAAATCTGAAATCCCTTCTTTAAACAGGTTCTTGATGAGACAGGACATTTTTGCATTTATAAAGTACACGCCACGTTTCACCTGCTTCAAAGAAGCCCACCATCCTACAATAAAGCAGCGTGGCGATCTCAGGTCAAGATTTCTTCTCTCATTAGGAGAGGGCCATAGCTTAATAGTGGCCCATGTTTTAAATTATTAGAAGAAAACAATTTTGATGTAGTTTCTCTAATAGGTATATTGAAAAAGTGAAAAGTGACTGAAATTGACGTAAGTCGATTTGTTACGTGCTATTTAAAGCTCAGAGTCACACAGCGGGCGATGGAACGAGCCTGAATGTTGTATCTCTGCGTGATCGAATCAGAAATCAGGAGATCCGCAGAAGAACCAAAGTCACCGACATAGCTCAACGAGTTGCGAAGCTGAAGTGGCAATGGGCGGGGCACATAGTTCGAAGAGCCGATGGACGTTGGGGTCCCACAGTGCTGGAATGGCGACCCCGCACTAGAAAGCGCAGTGTTGGTCGACCCCCCACCAGGTGGACTGACGACATCAAGCGAGTCGCTGGATGAAGGTGGCTCAGTATCGTGAGGTTTGGAAGTCCCTACAAAACACCCATGTCCTGCAGTGGACGTCTATCGGCTGATTTGATGATGATGATGATGATGATGATGATGATGATGATGATGATGATGTGTAAAGCTACATATTTAGATAAAATTAACATAATTATGTAAAAAAATATTCTTAAACTAAGCGTTTAAACTTATTCATCAAATTCGTCAGTAGTTCTATTATAACATTTCTCGCGTAATATTTACGGTCGTAGATAACTTTCCAGACGTGTGTATTATGTATGTGAATTTTAGCTCAGGTAACAAAACTATATTGTCAAAGATATGTTAAACTTAACCGTACAAAATGGCTCTGTTCAAAACAAGCTTACACCTTCTGGTATAACAATCTCTATGTATTCGGAAATAGAGTTCAAATTCGTTTAACAGGATTGAAAAGTTATTTGCTGTAAGAATGACATCTTGAGAGCTCTTGCCATAACGTTGAGGCCGGCAACATTAAGTTAGGTTAACTCCGGGTTAACTATTGTACGTATTATGTTAAGCAATGGTTGAGACTTTAATTATGATATAAGGATTTATATATTTAATAGTCAATGAGTATTTAGATGATTATGAGGCGTGATATATCAGTGGATATGACCTCTGCCTCCGATACCGGAGAGTGTGGGTTCGAATCCGGGGCATGGACCTCCAACTTTTAAGTTGTGTGCATTTTAAGAAATTAAATATCACGTGTGATCGATCGCGCTAACGGTGAAGGAAAACATCGTGAGGAAACCTGCATACCAGAGAATTTTCTTAATTCTCTGCGTATGTGAAGTCTGCCAATCCGCTCTGGGCCAGCGTGGTGGACTATTGGCCTAACCCCTCTCATTCTGAAAGGAGACTCGAGCACAGAAGTGAGCCGAATATGGGTTGATAACGAATTACGAACGAAGATAGAAAGAAATATTTACGTTTCAGGGAGTGCAGTCTGAACTGAGACAGTGTCGATTACTAACTCTATGTTTACCCGTGCATAAGACGAAATTTTATAAACATTCTTCGTTGTGCAAGCCGTTAAGTTATGGACTGCTCTCCCTTTAAACATACGGCAATCAAAGACACTGGACATTTTTAAAAATGCCGTAAAGACTCATTATCTGGTGCAGTAAAGACGATCTGTATATATTATTTCTCTTCAATATAATGTATTTATTAGTATATTTTGATATGTATTTTATTCATTATTGTAGGTATTTGTGTAATATTGTTTATGTATTAGGATGTAAATTATTTGTATGTATGTGTATTACTAATACTATGGTTATTTTTGTTTTACGCCACCTGCTGATGTCCTTAAGTTTTCCTAAACCGAAGGTTGCCTGGAAGAAATCACTACTTAGCGATAAGGCCGCCTTTTGTATGCTGATCGCTTCCTAATTTGTTTTTTATTTCACTTGTTTTTGTTTTTGTGGTGTGCAAATAAAGTATATTTATCTTATCTTATCTTAAATATGTTACTGTAGGAGCAAGAGAGAGAAGTTTTACTTCAGCTGTGGGGTTTCTAAAGCACACTTGAATCTACTAAGTCGATTTAAAAAATTCTTTTACCAATCTATTTGCGAGTGTCATAGGCTAAGTTTTATCCCCGTATTACAACGGGAGCGGCAACTACGCAGCTAAAACCGCGGGGCGTCTGCTGGTTTTTTATATTTATACTAGCGGACCCGGTCAAGCTTCGTTTTGAAATAAGTGCACTTATTCTCTATCCCTACTCTACCCTTCTATACCTCTACCCCTACCCTACCCTACCCCTATCCTAACCTACCGCTAACCTACCCCTACCCTACCCCTACCCTACCCCTACCGCTTGCTTGACTCTTAAACGTTTGTATGGGAAATAGAAAAGGGCAGTTTTTAGGGTTTTCCCGGAAATTATTTGATTTTTTCTCACCTTTTAAACCTTCCCTATACCTCCACAAACATTTCAAGACCAAGATAAGATAAATCCGTTAAGCCGTTCTCGAGTTTTAGCGAGACTAACGAACAGCAATTCATTTTTTATATATATAGATGAGTTACGAGTAATAATGAAATTGACGTGAACATTTTCGTTACGATGTCACCGCGGAAACGTGATACGGCTCGCAAACGATCGCGTTACGTCCATTGTCGACTTCAGTCGCTAACGTTCCAAGTCAACACTACACGAATGCGTTTAGCTTTTACTTACAGAACTGCCTTTTGTTATTTTGGTTCTACGGTCTTAGACGTAGTTTAATGTGAATGATGTTCCATGAAAATAGAGCTAAATCGCCTCGCTTGATGCCTCGCCTCAATATCTTGTCTTTTTGTCTCTCGAGGTTATGGTATACTAGACGACCTAGTCAAGCTTCGTTTTGACGTATTCAACTTGATAACTTCACCTTATTGGCACAGTACAGTTTCGCAAGTAACCAATAAGCTATACATAAGTTAACAGACAAACAATATCTTTTGCCGCTTATAATATGAATTGTACTGTTTAGGTTTAGGTTTTAAAGCCAAAAGCTGAATTTTTAAAATTCATTATTTTATTTTTCATTCTTAATATTGTTCATTTTATTATTGCTATTGTTTTTAACAGGCATTTTATTGTATTCAAGTAATTTATACTGCCTTATTTTAGGGTCACCCTTAAATAATAATTAAATGAGAGACTGAAATCACGTTTAGAAAAAATCGGAGGGCATTCCCAAAATTATAGTGCAAATATTGGAATAACTGTTTGATATTTGCAATTTTAAATTTAGCGGTATGTTTTCACACATGCGTTTTTTTTATCAAACATAAGGATGTAGTCAAAATCTAGTTTGCAAACGCCGTAGACAGAGAAGGAAATAGATAAATAGACGGCATCCATTGCATTCAGCCGTTTTATCAAGTACAATGACAGTCCAAACAAGTTCGACAATTTTAGTAATAGATTTTTATGCTTCTATTCAAATAATATAATAATTAAATAATGTGGGCACCAATAAGAGCCTCAACTTGTCGCAAATTATATGTAACCAGTTAGATTAAAATTTATATAAGTGAAAATGGTTCATTGTGATGTCAAAAATATCTTTTGACTTAGAAGAGCACACCAATCATTTGTCTATTTATTTCTGTGTCTACAGCCCGTAAACAATTTTTTAGATATGAATCGTTACAACGTTTTCTTGTGCAGCTTATGTGAAGCTTATGTGTATGATGTTCTGTAATGGTATCGATATTTTAATCAAAGTCATAGCTACTTAATGATTATGCATACCGATAGTGATACAACCCAGCCCCCTAATTAGTATGTTTTCAAAACCCCTCGTATCTCAAAATATGCTCATAAAATCTTACCTGTTTGGTGCTCAGAATATTTCCTCAGGTCTCGTAAATATTGCTTTACCAAAATCGGTGTACAAAATATGTTATTATACTAAAAAAAAAATAATCTACACACTTTGCAATTTATTTAAATTATTGCTTATTGGAGCACCTTGGGGTCATAATAATGTTTTTGGGATCTTAAAGCTGATCGCGCATTAGGGTCCGCATTATACGAGTATGTGCGGTACAGATAACTCCAGAAATTATTCCCAGATTATTAATACTCATAGGTTCGCGTTAATATTATTTACGTGTAAGTCTATGAAAGTGTGGTCAATTGTTTATGGATTCATAATTATTTATTAGCGTTATTCTAGCATTAATAAAGATTTATGTATACAGAACATATAAAGAAAAGGTGCGAATTTTGTATGTGTATTATTTATTATACACCTCTTCTATATAGAGGGAGGGCTCGCCCGTTAAAATAGGCTGTTAAAGATAATTATGATGATAATAATTATACCAATTTAAAGGGTTCACTGAAATTACTGTATAGCCAATGTTCTTACATTGGATATAATCAATGCGTATTTTTAATCAATATTCTTGAAAAATGCGGTTCTCAGATGCTTTGTAATGTGCGACCAACTTTATGTGATTCGTTCATGAATGAAATTTCCTCAATGTTTCCGGCTTTGGATCGTAAATAGGGCTTACGTGTATTTGCAGTTTGTTATTTGATTATTATCATTGTAAATGTAAAGAGTTGACCTCACACTTTTTCGCACTTCAACATGTTCTTAGCACTTTGTCCTGCCATAAAAATACGAAAAGTTTTACTTGTTCAAGATATTTTTGCAAGTCTCATCTTTTATTTGTAAAATTCTTTTGTGTATTTGTCAGACTGCTCACGACTCAAACTAAATTAAGCAGCTTAAAAAAAAACATTATAACGGGAAATTAAAAAATTTCTTTTGTTTTTGTTGAGAATTATATAAACTTGATTTTTGTGGAAAATCTTTACAACGACTCTCAGGTAGCTTTTGATAATTTTGTGTATTGAATTATTATTAAACCGGTTTCTGAAAAAAAAATTAATCCTTTAAGTTTTCTTTTGAGGGGTAGGTTTCAATTCGTATTTGTTTTAAGATTACGATGATTTATGTGCCGCCGTAGTTTCATGACTTCTTTCTATTCTAAACAAAATAGACGGACAGAAATTAAGTGGGTGATATTAAGATATTACCTATGAGTAGATCGTCTGTTTGTTTGTCGAGGCTAATCTCTGGAGCGGCTTTCACTGGGTAATAGAGTCGGTTGTCGAAGAACATGTAGGCTTCTTTTTATCCTAGAAAAATCCATAGTCACGCGAACGTAGTAAGGGGCGTCCGCTAGTATAATACACGCATAAGCGAAAACAGAATAAATCAATATTCCAATATTGAGCACAATAACTCGCACGAATCGGTCTCGTTTCGCACGCCATATTTACACCGCACGTCCGCCCGCCCACACGCGCAAATATGTCACAATTCACGACTACCCGCAATATAAGGCTGTAATATATATATATATATTTAATATATCTATACTAATATTATAAAGCTGAAGAGTTTGTTCGTTTGTTTGTATGATTGAACGCGCTAATCTCAGGAACTACTGGTCCGATTTTAAAAATTCTTTCAATGTTAGATAGTCCATTTATCGAGGAAGGCGATCGACTATATATTATGCCCGTACTCTTACGGGGACGAAAACCACGCGGGTTTAACCGCGCGGCGTCAGCTAGTCTGGCAATACGCAGCGCATAGTAGAAATCTCAGAAGAGATGCCCATAAAGAGTCGTTCCGCTCGTCTCTTCTACTTCTGTCTTCAGGCCCCATTCAAGCCCTTCAAGCTTTTGCGTTCGCCGTGTGCCGCTGAGGATCCATCAAGCCTGGACTTACACAATCAGAAGAAAAAAACGGATAGTAGGTACATAATTAAAGCCAAAATCAGAATTAATTTATAAATTAGAGTTACTCGTACTTTACAAGCACTTTTCAGACGTCAACTAAAGTGATTAGATAATGGTGGTAATTAATCGAAATCATCATCATTAACAATCCATATTCGACTCACTGTGGAGAACGAGTCTTCTCTTGAGAATGCGAGGAATCAGGTTGATAGTAATAGTCCTACGCTGGCCCAATACAGATTGCCAGACACAAGTAGAGCAGGAGAATTCTCAGGTTTCCTCACGAAGATTTCGACCGGACCGGATTCGACCCCTCCACAACCCTCCAAATCAAAGGCAGAAATCATATCCAATGTGCTATCACGACTTACAGTTGGAGTAGGTACATATGGCAACGAGCAAACTGAATCAGACATTAGAACAAGAGTGTGTAATAACCAGACTAACCTCATTCTATAATAAATGTTATAATCGATCTCATTGCTAATAAGGTTTGCATGGTTTTCATAGTAAATTACCAGAACCGAAATGAGGTCGAATACATCACTAGTAAAAATCTCTTTTGCATCTCCAGCTTCAAAAAAAAATATATTTTTTATCTTTAACAAGTTCTTATCTTTGTAAGAATGTGTGGCCCGATCGATCACTGCGTATACATTTTCGTAAGCTTTATTACCATAGCATAAGGTATAGTTTTCGCTGGTCAAAAAATCATCAGTAACACAAACTCATTTAATTCTACAGTTGCATTTGCTGTATTACGTTTGTGGTAAAGGTGATATTCGCTTGATTAAATGCGTCGAATACTGGTTTTGAAGCGATTTGTTTTCGAGTGCTGCACGTCAAAAGTTGAGTTTTTATTTCTCTTTTTCGTGTAAAATACGTTTAAAGTTATTATTTTTTATGTATTTTAAACGGAGTATTATTGGCAAGGCTTATTATTACTTGAACGATGAAATATCGGTTATACTTGTCACATGTCGTACCTAAAATGCGCTCTCATTGTAGAAGATATATTGTTAATTAATTTACAAAGATAAGTAGAAGAGCTTTTTGTGATAAAGCTCTTGTGGAGGTCCTACGGCTATAGGTACTTATTGCTGCCGGTAGCTTCTGGAAGCAGGAGTTTATAGTACCATTGACTTCCAATAAAATGTAAGCCCTTCCTGCTAACAAATTTGAAATTGAAGATATTTGAGAATTTCATTACCATCCGATGGACGTCCGCTGCTGGACAAAGGTTCTAAGGACTACCAAACACCAAACACTATTTTTTCCTGATATTTATAGATTCGAGCCCCTTGCTTCCAGTGACTTTCTGCTTGCCATAGAGTGATGTTGGTCCATTTAGTGAGGACAACACAGTGCTTCCCGGTATGGGGTCGTCAACATTTTGAAACCCTTAAAGTCCATCGTCTCTTTAAGCTGTGTTTCACCCTTTGCCACTTCACCTTTGCTATTCGTTGAACTATGTTGGCTCATTGAACTATGTTGATTTAGTTTTTCCGTAGAAGATCTTTCTCAAGCTATCGGCAGATTCCACAAGCATAGCTTATTCTATCTCCCGCGTGACTTAGCCTTATTACCCGATTTCTCATGTCACCTGGACGTGGTTTCCATCCGGTCACTGTGGCATCATGACTGATACACTCAGACCAACATACCCTTACCAAACGGCCCTCTAAGCTGAGGCACGAGTCTCACAAGACACACCCTATAAGGTCTGCCTTCAGGCATCAGGCGAAGCTTCTGCGCTCCAAAACCCCCGGTGATGCCGATGAGGTCTCATTGAAGAACCTACAGCAATTAATCAGAAAATAAAGCATTCTTATGAAGTCCATAGTTAGCGATGGTCGTTCAGAGTATTCCTTTTTGTATTCTGCACAAAAACTCCAGGAACCAATACAAACATTACAAAGCTATTCAAGTGCTGCAGTTTTACGACTTGGCCCGCGTGTCGCAGCCCATACGATTAATGGGGCACACAGCAAAACGTCTAGTTGCTTTTAATTGCCATTTATGATTTTATTGCGATGGAATGCGGTAACGATTTCATTGAATAACTAGGATTCCAAATTAGTTTATGAGATAATTGGACCTGTGAATGATTTTTAGTGGTTTACTGTTTTAATTGTACTATGGTTAGGATTAGTACTGTTTTGCTAGGTCCCATTATATTAAATTTTGAACGGAAGCTTCAATAGATATCCTGGCTGACAATAATTTTTAAAATAAGCATTTTTGGGAATCGTAAGGAAGAACAAGAAGAGTCGAATCAGGACATTCGGCAATTGAAATCTCTAATGACTTTATCATCATCATCATCATCATCATCATCATATCAGCCGATGGACGTCCATTGCATGACATAGGCCTTTTGTAGGGACTTCCAAACATCACGATATTGAGCCACCTGCATCCAGCGAATCCCTGCGACTCGCTTGATGTCGTCAGTCCACCTGGTGGGGGGTCGGCCAACACTGCGCTTACTAGTGAGGGGTCGCCATTCCAAATGGCGATCTAATGACTTAATTTTAAATTATTAATTTAAGACCATTTCAATAATGTTAAACAAATTAGTACAATTCAACATTATTTAAGTATATGTTGTTTTATATTTGAATTTGAATATGACAGGGAAACGATCGGAAAGAATTAGAGTATATGTAGTTTATGTATCCCTAAAGTTTTTTTTTATAACGAAAACTGTAAATACGACGGTTTCGAATACAAAACAAATCATATCAATAATCCAATATTGAAGGTGAAATTGACTCGTTTCATACGCCGTGTCCACTTCCCGTCCACCCACTCGCGAATATAATGCGACTGGCAGATGGCCCTGACTCCTTCTGCGTGCTTTATTTATTTTCTGTACTGTAGTAATTGTAGGTACAAACGAACAAGCAGGTCACTTTATGGTATATGGTTACCACAGCCAATGGACTTCTACAACATCGGAGGAAGCGTAATTGCATTAGCGACTCAAATAATATTTTATTACGGCTGTGGTGTGACTTAACTAATGCCTCCGATTCCGGAGGGTGTGGGTTCGAATCCGGGCCGGGGCATGCACCTCCAACTTTGCAGTTGTGTGCATTTTAAGAAATTAAATATCACGTGTCTCAAACGGTGAAGGAAAAATATCGTGAGGAAACCTGCATACCAGAGAATTATCTTAATTCTCTGCGTGTATGAAGTCTGCCAATCCGCATTGGGCCAGCGTGGTGGACTATTGGCCTAACCCCTCTCATTTTGAGAGGAGACTCGAGCTCAGCAGTGAGCCGTATATGGGTTGATAACGATACGAATGTCTTAAGAAGCCGGTCTATTCGTTTTATAATAGCTATCCTAATTTTTTAATAAAATTAGTTCAGTCGTTTTGCTAATATTACACAATCAGGATTATTTTTGTAAAGTTTCAACAAAAAACAAATTGCATTTATAATACTTGTAAGATTTTCTGACATAAGTAGGTACTTCTATTGCTTTTCAAAGAGTTCTAAGCGAGTTTCTTTCAAGTTCTTTCATGTGATAAGCACAAACAGTTAATTCAGTTTTATTGCGGGACTAATCCGAATCAGTTGCTTGCTGAAAGTGAGTTAAATATGGAAAATTTGCGAATAGCCGAAATTTGTACATAGTTAGTAACCAAATAGTTTTTTTTTTATGAACAATGTTATTCATAAACAATATGTAATTACAGACACATAAGGCATACCTACTCCTCAGGATGGACACAAGGCGGCACTTTGTTTGATGTGTTCCAAGCATGCTCTGCGAAGTATTGCTCTGTTCATAGGATACTATTTCTCACATGATCGGCATGATCGGTTGATCCTTAAGGAACATCGCTTGTCGGTATTTCTTTGACGATAGGGTAGTAGGTAACTATCCGCGGCTGAAGCTTACTACCTGACGAAAAACCTGAAATCCTAAATTGACCAACTGGCCTATTCACTATTTTGGTATTTATTATCAACCTATTATAATAAACAACAAATCGATTGAATGTCATCTACCTGCAGTACGATATCCACCAGTAAGCACCGGATGACATTGTTTACAGAGTCAAAGATAGTGAATTAGCCTGCAGAGCTAGGAATAGATCTTTGGGCTATATTACAAACTAACGCACGTGTCAGAGAGGTAGTCATATTTAGTCAACGTGCATTTGTAAGTAGTTATCTAAATAAAGTTAAGTAAAGTAAATATCACGTGTCTCAAACGGTGAAGGAAAACATCGTGAGGAAACCTGCATACCACAGAATTTTCTTAATTATCTGCATGTTTAAGGTCTGCCAATCCGCATT
The DNA here is from genome assembly GCF_947172395.1 of Bicyclus anynana. Taxonomy (NCBI): domain Eukaryota; kingdom Metazoa; phylum Arthropoda; class Insecta; order Lepidoptera; family Nymphalidae; genus Bicyclus; species Bicyclus anynana. The sequence continues at coordinate 4,284,706 of NC_069090.1, forward strand.
GGGCCAGCGTGGTGGACTATTGACCTAACCCCTCTCATTCTGAGAAGAGACTCGAGCTCAGCAGTGAGCTGAATATGGGTTGATAATGAAGTACTCATTATTAACCTATTTTAAGAGCTCACTAAAAGGCCAGGATTCTCTTTTTACAAGGATTTGGAGCTTAGACCCACCACTCCAATCAGGGTTGGCGGGATTGGGCTGATGATGTTTCTCTAACGAGTAACAATCACTGTCAGATGTTAACGATAATGACCGACACTAACGGTATAACTTGCTCGCCGCCAATAAATATCAAAAATTAAGGTATTTTTCTTCAGTAGATATCGAAAACAAACTGACAAACATATAGTCTAACATAGCGGATCCTTTCAAAGAATGGAAACATGAGATGCGATCGATCGCTCAGCAGACGATAAGGCCCTGATCGCGTAAAGCTAACGGACTCTGGTGTTTAGGCTGAGGCCACACCGAATGAGGGCAGCTATACTTTCTGCTAGCAAAATTGCCATTTTATTTTACCTTCACCTTAACTTTTAATACATCAATGCAGAGCCAGCGTCTATCCTTGATAAAGAGGATTTGAACCGCATACTTCGCTACTCCAATGTGGGTTAACAACCTTAAGCGAAAAGCTAGTGTTAGGAAAATCAAAATCATAATTCATATATATAGGCTACTTAGTACAGTACAGTTAACACTGAAGGTCTGTAGCCCGCGTTTGTTTACAAGAACTTCCATTCCATCCAACAAGGAAGAAACGTCCAGTTTGACGGTTTCTAAAGAGTTAACCAGTGACAATAGTCTATCCGACGGGAATGGGAATGCTATCTAAAGACTTTTCGCCGAGACTGGCTGGTCTTTTATTGTTAGAAAGATAGATTGATTAATTAACTCTTTATATTGTTGTATTATTTGCAAATTAGACAGACAACACTTATATGTACCATAAATAAATTACAGATACAGTTGTAAAATAATAATTAATCCAAATTTTCACTTGTAAATTCTTTAACGCCCATAACTTTTTAACACTCAATAAAAAGTACATAAATTTCATTATTTAATTTATATTTTTAGGAATGGATATAAATCTTGACAAGCTGAAATAAATTTACTAGCGTTTATATTTAATACATAAAAAAACGTTTATTCGAAATTTAAAACCAGACCCGTGGTAGGTATAAAATGTAGCCTATGTTTCTCGGTGAAGATATGGTTAAAATTTGTTGAGAAGCTTTTCAGTTAAATCGTAACAAACTAACTAATACACGTAAAATCAAATCTTGCCTCTTGTAACATTACTTTAGGTTACTCTAGTCATATGTTTATGTATAAATATACCAATTCAATAAATTGTAAGCTATATTAACTAAGTATATTCTAGCGCGGTAGTGTAAAACGTACTTTACAGTCTAAATATGTATTAGAACATTTCATGCTTGTTTGTAAATTGTAAAGTATCCGACTGATTGAAGTGCAAATATTGTATCTGTATAATACTTGTAACTTGCGAAGACTATTTTGTTTTTAATGACTGTTTATAGAGATGTTTTTATCATATTTACGTAAAAAAGAAGAATGGTATACGTATATGTTTCATGTGTATATTTGTGTCATCATCATCATCATCATCAGCCAATAGACGACATGGACTTCCAAGCACAACGCTCTCGAGCAGCCAGCATCCAGCGGCTCCCTGCAACCCGCTTGATATCCTCGCTCCATCTAGTGGGGGTCGACCGACCGGCTGATTAGCTAATCCAAAGATATTGTCCATAATATCACTAGGCAACGGCCGTGACTTCGTCAACGTGGAAGTTAGTCGCTCGGCGTGGTATCTCGCTATCAGTGGCTATCACCTATCGTAAATGCGGGTGTGTCGTACCTATTTGATCGTTATTTTGTTCCGGAACTATTTCTAAACTATTATAGGTACATTGCAGATTATTCATTGAGAGATCGTTTTAGATTTTACACTTGGTCTGTATACGGAGTCGTTCAAAATACCATGAGGCTGTACTTTTTCACACCATTAAAATAACTCTACCCTAAGCAGACCCCCGCAAAGACCGGCAAATACTCGGGATGCTTCACCGTATCAACTTAGAATATCTTTTGTACACTAAACTGCTTTTATTGTCGTTTTGGATATAATTTGACGAGCAGCTTTCTTGTTAATAAGATTTTTACACAAACAGTTCTCAGAATTTACGTGTGTGAAATTACAATTAGATGTTTGTGACAAAGCTTGACCCGAGAGCTTGCTGTGTGTTTAATTGTTTTAATCTCATCTGTTTCTAAATAGACTTAGTTTTACAAGTACTTTTGAAACGTTAACTCTCATACCACTTTTAGAAGGTAGAATATACTAAAACAAGACATCACAGAGAATCAGTCACTGTATGTAATTTTCAACAATAAACAAATATTGAATAGGCTTTAGTTATGTAAGTCCATAATGATGGTAATTATTATGATTAGTAATGGTTCTTGTTTATTGTTATCCACGAAAAAAACAAACAAACTACATTAATTAATAATCACAATAATTGCTAATAGTAATAAGTTAAAATACCTACCTACGAATAAAAAAAAATTACAACAAGCTTTACAACACAAAAGAAAACATTCAAACTTATAATATACTTATATAAAACTTTAAACAGTTACCTCGCAGCTAGGTCAAGTGTTTTACCGACTTTCCCCCCGAGCCATTCTGTGTTAGGCCTGTCTCAGTCCCAAACTAACTCGTCATCGTGCATAATCACGTGAAAGTCCGTCTGTCCAAACAGTATTGATACGAGGAACAAACACAATAAAGCGTACCCAGCCAATTGTGTAAAGAGATTGATTGGGCAGAGATAGTGAGAACTAATCTGACTTAGACACTTCGTTCGCACGATTTGTTTACGCGAGCTTAGACAAAAATCCTGTTATAATGACGAAATTTGGTGTATGAAACACTAACAGACGTTTCGCGGTTTCGCTTGTTTAGTTCTCGTTTAAATAATACGGAAATAAAAGCCCAAGACACTCACAAACAACGTGGTCTTCTATTGGTAAGAGAATTTTCAAAGTCCGCTAATTTCCAAAGCACATATCCTGATCCAGAGATTACCCCCTACAAACCAAAAGTGCACGATAATAATAATTAAGTATTCATCATCAACAAACCATATTCGGCTCACTGTTGAGCACGAGTCTCCTCTCAGGATGAGAAGGGTTAGGCCTTAGTTCACCACGCTGGTCTATCCGGTCTGGGGCATGCACCTCCAACTTTTCAATTGTGTGCATTTTAAAAAAATACAATTAAAATGACGTAAATACCATGACTTGGTGGATTTTTTTTATTTTACTTATCGGTATATAGGTATTCTTATTGAGGAGAATTGTCCGATACATATGATTTCAAAAAACAAAACCTTATCAAATAATGTGCCTCTTTGCGCCTGTCAACCAGAGACAACTATTACTATCAAGCTATTATTGACACTACACTTTTTCAAATAAAGTCTAAAACTAATTAACATTTTTGCTCTTGTCGGCTCTCAGCTCGTGGCATATTATAGTACGTAGTATGTAGTCAAGCGACATAATATTTTTTTTTTTCAGTGAAATTATGTTCACTAAAATCAAAAATTAGGAAAAAAATTAAAAAAAAATATATACAAAATTTATGCAATAGGTACCGCTATAAGGCTGCTCGTTTTTTTCATAAAAAATAAGTTATATCAGTTCTGGCACCCGTTCAGTAATCGAAACTAGAAGCGCCGTACAAATTATAATATCACTGTATCAAATGTTAAACGGCGTAACTAAAATAAAAAAAATGTATAAACAAACCGTGCCGTAACATAGAATGTGTTTTACAAAATTCCTACAAGCGGTCAAGAAAAAAAAAACAACAAAAAATCCAAGCGTTGGCCGGTTTCGACACAAAAAGTCTTGTTAGGTAACTAAGATGGATTTGTATGGAGCTGTTATGTTTGTGATATTGATGATTTATCTCTGTTAGTTGTGGCATTATAGTCCGTACTTAATGTTTCTTCTTGAAAAATTTATCATTAACTAATTATTGTCCATTAAATAATAAATTACAACACGACCATATTAAAACACAATCGATCTCAAGAAATTCATGTTCGATTACTGCAGAACTATTGAGGATTTAAAATATATTAGCAATATTGATTTAACTCACGTAAACAATATAAGGTCGGATATAATGTCGGAGTATGCCCGACTAGTTTCTAAATTCAATTTAAATTCTAAAACTTAGACTATCACAAATTGCATTCATAAAATATCTAATATCTATAGTTTGATAAATATATAATTACAAGTGAAATAAATTTTAGCATAAGCTAAAAATGTAGGACAATGATTTAATTAGTCGTCTCTTTTATAAATCAGAAATATAAGCAGTTTATTATCATGCAATTATAAGACTGTATTGGACCATATTTAAATTTAAATTGTTAAATTATATTTCTTTATTGAATTTCGAATTGATACTATGAATAATAATTGTATTCCACAGAATAAATTTTTAAGTAGAACATATTAAAAATATGCTATTAATTCCAAAAATATCTGAGATCTAAATGAGATGTTATGGTGGTAATATCAGCTCGCGGGCCATAACCGCACGCGTCCCTACTTATTGGTCGGTTCCATAAAAACAATTACGGACACACGGCCTCTATAATTGAATTATTATTAGAAAATTACTGGTTAACTTAATAATTGGGGGGTGTTAGCCGCACTGTGTAATTTTCGACACTAATATGTTTATTTGTTTATGAAAACGTTACACCTCTTTACTGTTATTGTTTCTGCGAGCTTTTTTATACTTTTAAAAGCTCAACTTGTTTTTAATCAACGCTTTGTCTTCTTTTATCGTTTTACTAAAGACAGAAAGGAGAAGTATTTGTTTTCTACAATAAATACTAGTTACGTAAACTAGATTTGAATACCAAATAAATAGATTCTTAAACTTGAACGATTTGTATTGCATTAGTAAATATTTAATCTCTAGAGAGAGATAGATGCTGTAATTTTTCAACAAATGGTACCACTAAATTGGACTTAAGGTAGGGATTTTTGTATTTTGTAGAGAAATCAATATAGGTAACTTAAAAACCGTAAAATTTCTAGCTAACATACATTTCGTTATTTTCTATCTAAATCTCGAACTATGTACACCCTGGGGGACACCCTGTATTTATACATTAGTCTTGCACGTGATATCCAATCCCGTCAGTGACAAACCTCAGGCTCAAGTCAGGCCTCATAGTGGAGATTTTAACCTTCCTCCAATATGTAAGTACTTGTTGCTGGCTTGTTATCAGTTGCGTGCACAAAGCTTATAACTAGGTTAGGCACTATTAGTACAAATTAGAAAATTTCTTCGATGAAAGGTTCATAATAAGTCAGGGTAAACGGTTTATTTTTGCATTTATAAAGTGCATATTGCTTCTTGTGCACTGTCATATAGTGTAATTGCCTAATCTCCATTGAGATTGGCCTCCACGTTTCACAGTATCTATTTTATTTCAGAATCAGATGAGATACGACTTGAAATATTCCAAGTCCGGAAAGACTTATCCTAATAAAAAGCTCTTATCAGAACATCGGAGGCAATTATAATATTAACACAGACAGAAGTACGGACGTCAATCAAACGTAGGATTAGGTATTTATTTGACGTGGCCACTTCATTACTGGCTGTGTATTAATGTTGCCTTTACAGCAGACGATTTGTCGTGTCGTGATCGTGTCTGGCAGTTCAATCAAAATGACAAACTAATTATAACCTTTTTTTAATTTTTTTTTCTTATATCTTAAAACAAAAGTAAGTTGTACAAATAATCCCAAAATCTATAAAAACCAGTGTTTGTTTGAGCGCACTAATTTTTGAAACTACCATTTCCCTGCCTTGTTAGAACAACTGGCTGCTGGGAGACTTCGGCCGTGGCTAGTCACCACCCTGCCGGCAAAGACGTACCGCCAAGCGATCCGGTTCCGGTACGATGTCGTGTAGAAACTGTAAGGGGTGTGGATTTTCATCCTACTACAACTAGTTAGCCCGTTTCCATCTAAGATTGCATCATAATAACTTGTAAATAATAAAAAATCGATATATGTTATGGTCTCTCCCTGACTGTCAACAACACTTTTGCAATTTACTGCTCGAGACCGAAAAAAACTAATTACCATATCATATCGTTTAGGTATAGTCTGAGACAGTTACAAGTAACTTTCGTTTACCTGACCAAAAACACATATCGTAAAAAATAAATATTTATTAAGTGGATAATATATAAAATTGATTTATGTATTGGACTGCGCAAGTTGTCTATGGCTCCTAAATTACATTCACTCACACATACACAGGCGTGTCGGTTTCAAGTTACCGGAAAACAAATCACTTATGATACATCTGTTTTTAACTTTTTATGTTAAAAAATACAGTTATAGTGAATGCAGTAAGTTTATATCTGTGTAGTTAAATTGTAAAGAGATATAGTTTGATTGAAACAGGTGTGCTTTGAACCCTCGTAACTTTAAGTTTTCAACTTTATTTATTGTCATAGGTAACTTGCCTAAGTGTAAATTAAGCCTACTGGATTTAAATTAATATTGAGTTTAATTTTGACTTTGAACAGCCTCGTTGAATCTGATGCCTTAAAATATTCAGCTTTTGTTCGAATATCAGCCTATTGTTTCAAGCACACGACTGGGCCAGGCCTACCTTCATATTCATTATTTTTTAAGGTTTAGGCTAATAATACACCACGCTGGCCTAAAGCGGATTGGCAAATTTCACTTACGTAGAGAATTAAGAAAATTCTCAGGTAGGTATGCAGTTTTGCTCACGATGTTTTTCTTTCACCGTTAGAGACGCGTGATATTTAATTTCTTAAATAGCAATAATAAAAGTTGGAGGTGCATGTCCTGACGAACCTATGCCCCCCAAATCGAAGGCAGAGGTAATATCCAGAGAGCTATCCCACCTTTTTTTCTCTACCATGAAAATTCTGAAATTCTGGGTTAGCCCAGCCAACCCACATTAGAGCATGAAATTATCACCCTAAGATAAATTCTTCAAAGAAAGCTATTATTTGTTATTAATAATGACCGGTACTCTCCGAGGCACGTGGGTTTAAGACTACCAACTACCCAATTCTAGAGAATTTTAACTGAAATTTCCTTATAATAAAGAAAATCAAAAAAATCAAAATCAAAAATCATTTATTTCAAGTAGGCTCAGTTTACAAGCACTTTTGACACGTCAGTTCAGTATTTGTAAAGATTCTACCACCGGTTTGGAAGGCAGGTTCTGCTGAGAAGATACCGGCAAGAAACTCAACAGTTGCTCTTTTGAAAAAGTCATACAGTATTATAATTTACAATTGATAACAATTTACAATTTCTTATAGTTTTATTTCCTGTGTGAAGGTGGAAGCTGATCCAATGGCCTCCAAGCGCTTTTATCTTTAAGGAACTCATCAATGTTGTAGTAACCTCGACTAAGTAAATGTTTTTTAACACATTGCTTAAAGCTATGCATTGGCAGGTCCATCACAGTCTTGGGGATCTTGTTATAGAAGAGTGCACCCAAACCTACAAAAGATTTTTTTCTCTTTGGAGAAAAGTTCAGTTATACCCAGAACTCGAACCCGCAACCTCGTGAATTAATCTTTGTGAAATGACGTGACTCCAACCTTAACCATTGAGCTACTGAGGCTATTATATAGCAGTTGAAGCTATATCAGTAAACAATAAAGCTAGCTCCGATTTGACATCGCGTGACTTGGTACGGCGAAATAGATGTGCCCATAAAATATCACCGGTACGAATACATTTACTGCAAATTGAAAATTATAATTTAATCGATCGCTTCTCATACATACCAGCAGTGGGCTGGCATGTCCTGAATGCCCTGTGTCAAAATTAGTTGGGAGGCAAAATGATAGGTAAAGATTTCTAATTAAACAAAATAAAAAATATATATTGATTAGAAGAAATCCTCTTAGAAATTTAACTAGTGTAAAAAAACTAAATTAAAATAAATTATGACTAACAATTAAGAGAATAATGAAATGTAAATCTATACTAATATTATAAAGCTGAAGAGTTTGTTTGTTTGTTTGAACGCGCTAATCTCAGGAACTACTGGTCCGATTTGAAAAATTCTTTTAGTGTTAGATAGTCCATTTATATATTATCCCGGTATTCTCACGGGAACGGGAACCACGCGGGTGAAACCGCGCGGCAACAGCTAGTTTTAAAAAAATACCTACAGCACACATACGCAAGATGCCCTATACGCTGACGCTGTTACCCCTCTGGATGGCAAGACTTATCGTTTGGGCCAAATAAGCACCAGCTCTTGGGTCATCTGTGGCATAGATCCATTTGTCAGATCAATTATAAAAACTAATCCTAATCTCCACTCCACACTGTTCTATATTAATATCTACATAGCACCCGTACGAAGCCGGGGCGGGCCACTAGTTTTATCTACAACAAAGTACACAGTAACAGTGCTTAAGATGTATGTTTTCCAGTCCAATTAATTAAACAAAATAATTTACCGTAAATCGTAATCGCACCGACGGTCCAATGTGTTCATTCTCCAGTCCAATTAGTTTAACATAAAATTGAAACGAAATAATTTACCGTAGTACTTGGACTGACTTGGTTCGATCCACACCAATTAATTGAACATTATTTTTTTTTACAAACCAATTATTTAGCTAAAGTGAAAATTATATTGTACTAAATGATCCAGCAAAGGGTGTTTTGCATTCTTTATTTAGTGGTATGAAAAATAGATTTGATGGAATGTATTTTATACATTTTGAATTTGAGATTTTGGCCGATTCTCACATTGATAAGCACACAAATTTTCATAAAAATCCGTCCAGTCTTTTCGGAGGAGTTTGATAACAAAACAGGGACACACTACTAGACTAGCCAACTTTATAAATTTTGCTTATGTCACTCACAAATAACGTGGCTTTCTAGTGGTAAAAGAATTTTCAAAATCGATTCAGAAGATCCAGAGATTACCCCCTACAACACCACAAACTTTACTTATTTATATTATTAAAATAGCAACAAAATTTGCTTTTTAAATTAAATTAACGTGTGAGTTAATCGTTATGATTGTGTATCATTTGACGTAAGTTGATAATGACTGAGTCCGATACACAAACCTGTTTGCTTTTCGAGACAGAATGATAAGCATGTTCATCCATATCGCGACACATATCTGTTTGACGTGCGCGAGAATCGAACCCGCAAATTGTGGTACGCGATAGCCGTGAGATACATAATCATTAAGCAAAAAGAACTTGTAGTACTGAATGAGTATTCCAATATGTCAGAATACTCATTTACTACTCTTATACTCGCATATATGAAAATCTAATCTAATTTAGACACCCTCAATGAAAGAGTGAAAACGCACTTTCTAAACAAGCGAGATTCAAAAAATAAAGCCCTCCTCCAATAACTCCTATTTTTCATGTTTAATTTTCATCTGTCTTGCTACAAAAGGTAGTAAAACATCCGTCACAAAAATCCGTCTCTACACCAATATTTACTAGAAATGAAATACAGCTATTAGAAGTAAAAGCCTTGAGACGAATAGGACTACTTCAGCATTTATAGCGTTGTATCAATGTCTCAGTCTCTCATTCTAATGGATTCTCACAAGATCATAATAACACCTAAGGCGTGGAATAGCTCCTTTTATAATCACCATTTTAATGTGGCTATTATTTTTATCGACATGCTCTTAAACGTCCAAACGCCTTTAGGGTATTACGGCAGGTATATAATGTTTTGCGGGCTTGTTTACAACGTTATGCAGTTTATACTAACTTTTATTTCTCTTGTTGCAGATTGCAAGCAAGATGTCAAAAGGGGGAGAATAAGAGTTCCTGGTAACATGGCGACATTCACGCAAATTGAAGACAAAAATGAAATAATCAAACAATGTGGAAACGATAGACTGCCTACTCTAAATGATATCGAGCGAAACAGTGAAATAGTAAAACATAAGAAGATAAAAAAGTCACCAGTTGATATGAACTGCTATAAGCTCAAAAAACCGTACATCCTATACAATAACTTTAGATACAAAGACGAACTATCGAGAATTTCTACGAAAAGAGAGTATGGCTTTTATAGCTACTGTTTCATTAGTGTTTGTTTAAGTTTCATATTAGGATTACTTATCGGAGTTGCAATAGTCGGATCTCCCGATGCAAGGATGATTTCTCCTAGTTATAATCCTAGAAAATTTATGAGAATAAACACTACTCGAGATGGACTATCGAGAAGTTTAAATTCTCTGAAATTGACTGATAATTTTAAGGTAGATAAAAATTTCATATTCTCTGATAAGGAAAAGGACATAGACAGATTTGCAACTGTATCATTCACGGGTGCTATTGAACCTCATAAACACAAAATGGATGTGTACCCTAAAGGACTTACAGATGACATGAAAGAAATTTTAAAAGATAACAAAGCATGGCGCCACAAGCATACCATATTAAGTATTGTTAACACAACATTACACGAACCTAATGATGAAACTGTTTTATTTGATAACATTTACTGGGGTCCAGAAGTGGAAAACTCGATGCCTCAGGGTTATGGAGAGAATTCAGCTGAAATATGGGAAAGATTTGTAAACCAAAGCGAAATAATTAAAATGGAGACAGGCTGTGGGAGAATGCAGAATCGACTTGTAACTTTCAAAGATGGAATTCAAGCGTGTGTACGTTATAGACAGAATACGGATCAAATACAGGGAGAAATCTTTAGTTTTTATGTAGCAAGGCTGTTAAATTTAACAAATGTAGCTCCGTCAGTGGTCAAAGTAGTAGACCTAAAAGACAAATTATGGCAAAGTGTCACTAGTGACATAGCGTCGGCGCAATGGAACACAAACCGTGCCGTGGTGTTAACTCAATATATTCCGAGCTTAGAATCAGCAACTATACCTGAAATTTTTAAACCTTCCACTCGCCACCTGAACAAAATGGATGTATTTAAAATATGCTTCAAAGAAAACTCCACAAGTGACACTAGTAAGCAGATCTTAATAGATAAATTGAGACTGAAGAATGTAAAATCGAAGAAAGATGAAGTGGAAAATTTTGATTACATAGATGCGAAACTAAACAAGAAAACGATAGATTTGTTCGTAGAGCTAGCGCAATGGTCTGACCTCATAATATTTGACTATTTGACAGCAAATCTAGATAGAATTGTAAATAATTTATTTAATTATCAATGGAATATAAATATTATGGATGGTCCAGCACATAACTTGGCTAGAAAAATGGACAGTGGACTCTTGCTTTTTTTGGACAATGAATCTGGACTTTTGCACGGCTATCGACTGTTGAAAAAATATAACATGTATCATAGTTTGATGCTTGACAATTTGTGCGTGTTCAGAAAAAAGACAGTAGATGCTTTAAAGCATTTATATGAAACATCGATTGGTTCAAAACTCAGTGACATATTTCATAAGAAAAACAATGCTGTGATTAGAGACATTTTACCGCCTCTACCTGAGAAGAATGCGAAAATATTACACGACAGGATAGGAAAGGTGCTTAATCAAATCGAAAAGTGTGAAAAGACTTTTTTAAATACTAGGTAGGGTTTTCAATTATGCTCGCACATTTATATAATTTTAATAACTTTTTATGAATTTGAACTGCCCATGTGATTATTGATATTGTAATAAGACTTATACGATACCTCAAAATATAATCCTTGAATATATTAAACTCTTTTTTGAGTATTTGTGTGATCTTTGTGAAATTATCAATAAAGAATATTAATTATTCTGAAATAACCATTTTTCATACAAACTGCAATGTGCGAGCAAACTTCATGTAAATGTTTTTAGTATTTAAGCGTCTTTCGATACCAAATAACTTTATTTATTGTAAAAATAAATGTATAATGTGCCAGTAATAGCTTGTGGTGATATTTAAATATGTTAAGCACTTTGTATTATAAGAATTGTAAATAATATATATACTATGTAATATGTAGAACGTCTGTCGATTTATTATGTCTGTAGGTCCTGAGATGATAAAACTTAATACGATTTTTTGTTCGCTGTACTGCTAATTTCCATATTTAAATTTAAATGTATGGATAACTTAGTAGACAACCAATTTACCTTAGTTTATTTTTAAAAATTAAAGTGCATATTTGACTCTCTTTCGCCCGTCAGTAAGAATTGTATTTCTGATAACTTCTTGAATGTAACTTAATAAGATTCCTTACTGTTTGATAAAACTAACTTCGGTGTATACCATTGATGTACAAACATGTACATTAATGTATAATACAAACTGTTTCCAAAGTTCATTTCTATAAAATCAAAGGATACGTATACTTACAGACATACTTCGTCATGGTTAAAAAAAATTCGTCACAGGTTCCTACGACACGGTCACAGCGAGCTTTAACTTGAAAATATGTAAATAAATGTAAAAAGATATGTAATTACAATAAATAAAATGAATCTCATTGAAATGCCTTTTGTTATTCATATTTTTGGGGAACACTGCTCTTCATAAATAATTTATAATTAAGGGGAAGAACTTATTTGGTCAGACAAATATTGTCGTTTGCATACCGAACGAGTCTTGTTATCATTACAGCTGTGCTATCGTAATAACTGTGGTATGTATTATTTATTCTCAGCAATGCTTAGTTACTCAATGTTATTCGGTTTTTATTACAAGACACTCTGTTTTAAGTTAAGAGTACATCACCTCAACATGAAGCATAGGTGTTAACATCATTTGCCTGTAAATTGCATGTTACTTGCACTTCCATGTTACTTACGTAGTTTCGCAAAGCTCATTACTAAATAAACATTTAATGTAAAAAATGGAGACATTTTAAAATCAGATAACCTGATTGGTTAATTGATGGCTACATTAGTCAAATTACTAGTTTATTCGCAAATTCGTTTTCAAATCCTTTTTTTTTCATTCTCAGAAATTAACATGGTTGGCATATTTTTAAATCAAAGCCATCTATCTAATGAATGAAGAAAGGAGGAAAAGATAGGTGAGTTTTCTTTCCTCCTTCAAGGAGAACTCACCTATATCGGTAATAACTACATACATAAAATAATAATTCTAGGTGGGAGCTTCGCCTTAACAAAAACCAACAGTTTACTTAGTATGCTGTCCGCCCCTTGCTACCGACCTAATGTAGTCTTTACCGACACCACTTAACCTTTGTCTATTGATAACTATGGCTACAGTTCAAGCTTAATGAGATCTAAGTAGGTTACAGGTAAATCCCAACTAAACATTATAGTCCTCAATTCAATTGTTCTGCTGTGGCGCTATTCTGTAACGATGTGTTTATAATTGCCAGTATAGGTCTCGAATTCGTCTCTATTTCTCTTTGTAACACGACACTATAGATAGATAGATAGAAACGATTCAAGAATCATTTTGCCGACCTACAAACGCATCTTTAGCGCTATGATCTAAGGGCCCGATTGTCTCCCGTTGGACTTTCATCAAAGACATATTTTAAGCTTTTCGTTCAATTACATATTATAGTAAAAAGGGGAATATTACTACATATAAATCAGAGTGCCATAATGTGATGTTGTCGGTTGGTGTGTGTTAGTACAGTAACACAAAGGATATAACCATGACACGTGGTTTTCACCCTGAAAAAAGTTACAGTTTCTGAAATATGGGAAAATAAATTAACGGTCCGGTTTAAAATATCCGGTATAACTGATTGAAAAGATCTACATTATCGTGAGGGAAACCGCTCGTAAAAGTTAGTGTGAGTAAGTTTTTTTGTTAACAGTGCCAGGAAAAACTCTGGTCTCAGAATTGTTATTAAAACTTTCTTAGAAATTAGATATACTCGTAATATGAGTATGGCCTGACCCAGACTCGATATTCTAGGACTTATTTTCGACGGCATCCGTGGCGCAGTGGTATGCGCGGTGGACTTATAAGACGGAGGTCCTGGTTTCAATGGTTTCCCGGCTGAGGTTATCTTAATTGATCCAGGTATGGCTGGTGGGAAGTTTTGGCCGTGGCTAGTTACCACCCTACCGGCAAGGACGTTTTAGTAGTTTAACAAAAGCGATTTAGTTTAATTCCGATATGATGTCGCGTAGAAACCGAAATGGGTGTGGATTTTCATCCTCCTCCTAACCGTTAGTTACCCTCCTAAGTTAGCCCGCTCCCATCTTAGATTACATCATCACTTATCATCAGGTGAGATTGTAGTCAACTTGTAAAGAATAAAAAAAGAAGACCTCGTTCGGTTTACATTCATTCTTCATATAAACAGTGCATTATGACTTTCCAGATAATCTGGAGCTTTTATCTGATCTGAAGTCATTCATTCATGTTTGACCTCTCTGGCGCAGTTAGTAACGCTGTGGTAGTAGGCCAGAGAGTCCCTGGGTTCGACTCCCAGATCGGGTCAATTTTACTTTTTATTTTTTCTTAAATGGCTCAGATCTGATCTGGTTTTAACTGAAGCGCCAGCTTTAACATTTCCCATATACCGTGGTTTAGGCATAGTTGTGGCTAAGAGAATATACAGTTAAGATTTGAACTCATATCCGGCTCACTATTGAGCACGAGTTTCCTCTCTGAATGAGATGGGTTATGCCATAGTCCATTATGCTAGCCCAATGCGGATTAGCAGACTTCACACACGCAGATAAATAAGGAAATTCTCAGTTATACTGGTCTCAGATTTTAACTCAGCACTGCTAATTTATAAAGCAAGTTTTTAACTAATCTGCGCTGTTCATACCTCTACTATTATTGGAAACTTGATCTGAATCGTTTTTTCTTGGACAAGATAGCTCTTGACTGCGAGCTGATGTTAAGTGATACAGTCAATAGCTCAACGGTGAGAGCGGTCGGACTCATACACTCGGACACGCGAGGGGTGGTGGTTCGATCCCCGCCCCGTTGGTCTATTGTCGTACGTAATGAGAATATTGGTCATATTAAAAAAAAAGATATGGCAAATATTCTTTAAAAAAAATAAAAAAATATATGGAAACGGGCTAATTTGTAAGAGGTACAAGTATATGCCACCCGTACCTCCGATGGCTTTACGCGACATCGTACTGGAACGCTAAATCGCTTTGCCGTTAGTGTAACTTTTTTTTATGCAACAGCATTTTGGGCTGAGAATTTTCACTAAACTTTCTTAGAAATTTCTTAGAAATATATGAGTATGGCCTGACCCAGACTCGGTATTGTAGGACCTCGTTCGGTTTAGAATAATTCCATTATAAACGCGAAAGTTTGTATGGATGTTTGGATGTATGTTTGGATGTTTGTTACTCTTTAACGCCGCAACTACTGCACCGATTTTGCTGAAATTTGGAATGGAAATAGATTTTACTCTGGACTGCTACTTTTTATCCCGAAGAAATCCTGATGATTTTGATGGTATGAATGTTTGTTACACTTTCACGCCTCGGCTACTGAACCAAATCACCTGAAATTTAAAGTAGAGATAGATTATAGTCTGGATTAACACGTAGGCTACTTTTTATCCTGAAAAAATCCATGGTTCGAGAGGGATTTGTGAAAAACTAAATTCCACGCGGACGAAGTCGCGGGCGACCACTAGTTCTTCATATACACAGTGCACTATGGTTCTCCTGATAATCTGGAGCTTTTTCAGGAGAACCATACAGCATTAATACTGTCTAAGATGGAGCGCGCTTCCCTATAAGATGTCTATTCACTCT
The DNA here is from genome assembly GCF_947172395.1 of Bicyclus anynana. Classification (NCBI taxonomy): domain Eukaryota; kingdom Metazoa; phylum Arthropoda; class Insecta; order Lepidoptera; family Nymphalidae; genus Bicyclus; species Bicyclus anynana. The sequence continues at coordinate 4,300,520 of NC_069090.1, forward strand.
TGCTATGAAGGTGTTTATCTTATTTGTCAGGAAACACAAACACCGGAAGCGCAATACAAATTGTTGGTGCGCGAATTAGAATTGTGGATGCCAATCATTTCGTACAATTTGCCTGATACCTTGACAACGTAAGGATACCACTGTTCGAGGCGTCTTGCTGTTCTAGCCACGGCCTATGCCTACCACCACATCAGATCTGAGCCAATTTAGAAATTATAAAAACCCAAACCGATCCGAACTGAAAATCGAACCCGGTAGTCTGTTGAAGTACAGCACTACCAACTGCGCCAGAGAGGTAGTAATAACGTAAGTATGAGTTAATGCAATGATACCAAAGGGCTTCGAATATTAGGTAAAGTTAGAGTAATAATTAAAATAATATTATCTTAATGAACCATCATAATTATTAACCTATTTTAACGACTCGCTACAAGAGTTCCTTATAGGCGAGAGGATATGGAGCTTAGACCCACCACGCTGCTCCAATGCAGGTTAGCGGGCTTAAGGTGATAATGATAAATTCATTAACTTCCACTATCAGATGTTAATGGTAATGACTGCGACGGCTTGAACTGCTCTCCGGGGCACGGGTGTTACACCACCAACTCCTCAACTCCGTGCTGAGACTTTTAATTGGAAAGGAAATGGTCCAAAACTGTATGGAGCCCAGGCTAGTCATTGTACCCTGGCGGAAATAAAAGAAGATATTATTTTTAACTATATTTTTGATTATACAAATCTAATCTACTTTAATTCTTTCGAAATAATTATTCATTATCTCCCAAGAAATGCAACATTAATAAGGGTATTAATGGGGGATAGATGACGTTTTCAATACATTAATCGATTTGACGTTTGCTGTCAACTGTCATGTCATAGTTGCTCTATGGGCGCCAGTTGCTCTTTGTTATAACTCAAAAACTTGTGTTTTTATTTTATTTATTTCTTTTTATTTAGTTAGATTTATTCACTTAATAATAAAATCCTTGTATTTTTTAAATTTTAATGATACGGGGTAAAAGAGTGGACCTGAAATGGACCATCTCCTTTGCAAGAATGAAATATCAGTATCTCGTAGCCCCAGGATTCGAACCCAGGACCTCGTGATCCAAAACCACATGGGCTAACCGCTGGACCAACGAGGCAGTAGCCTGCTATCATCCATGCTGGTATTATAAATGCGAAAATAATATCAACTGTCTGTTACGCTTTTATGCTCAAGCCGCCCTGGATTAGCCCTTAGGTGATTTAAGCAACTGCAAGTTGATAAAGAGACTGAAACTGAAAAGTTGGAGGTACATGCCCCGGACTGGGTTAGAACCTATGCCCTCCGAATCGAAAGCAGAAATAGTCATATCCACTGGGCTACCACGTCACTTAGTAGTAGTAGGCTCAGATAATAATATAAATATATTCATAATAGGGATGATGACAGTTTTTTAATAAAATTTTGTATATAAATTAAGAGTACGGTAATTGTAAAGCAATTTTGTAAAAGTAACAAGGTATCTGCGATCATTACTTTTGGAGCTACAGGGATTTAAATGGTCAGATTTGCGGCGCTGCCGCGGATCCTTGAAAAACGCCCCATACAAAATGACACAAACCTATGACGTCGTAGGTAATGTAATGATCGTTAGGTAGGCGTTCAAACAAAATTACTAATATCTTTGTTATTGGTGCGTTCATGTTTATAGTTCATATTATAAAAAATGTACCATTTAATGTAAGGAAGCTAAAACTGTATGAATTTTCATTTAATTACGATAAAAGATTTTTAAAAGATTTTGAAATTTTATAATAATTTATTTTGCAAATATCCAAACAATCTTTGCTTTTTATGTATAAATTAGAATAGAATAGAAATCATTTATTTGTTAACACAACACATAACTACATAATAACTTAAATCTAATACATTTACATCGTAATAATAACTTAAAACTAATACATATATATATATAGAAAACATTTAGTATATATTAGTAAACATTGATCCTATTTACCCGAATGTATCAAAATCAATATATTCAAACCTAGTCATCATCCCCATTGACAAAGTAGTTACTTTGTCTATTGTAGATACATGTAAAGGTTTGTTATTAAAATCGTTGTTCAGATCATGCAGTGAGGCTTGAGCATGGCACACTTCCCTGCCCCTTTAGCCAAGTGGCACGTCGATTCTCTTTCTACGATCGCAAACGCTTCGAAAACTAGAAAAATGGATGGAAATGACAGATCTTGATCCTGTCGATAGCAAATGTAGAAAGAGAGTCGACGTGCCAATTCCAATGCGTTACAATAGGCTGGTTTATTTAATTACCCCAATGTGGTTAACGCAGGGTCAAATTTAGTTTATTGTGCATGCCGACTCTCTTTGAAACATATAATATGGATATAAGCTCCGAATACATATTTTCTAGTTTAAAATCAAATATATATAGTTTAAAAAAAAATATATAATAAATATATCTAGCTGTCTCCAAAAACACTTTTTCTAGATTCAAATACTCGTACATGTTTTGAGAATATTACCACCATCAGGTGAGACTGTAGTTAAGTTAGCCCTTGACTACAACCTCACCTGATGGTAAGTGATGATGCAGTCTAAGATGGTAGCGGGCTAACTTGTCAGGAGGAGGATGAACATCCACACCCCTTTCGGTTTCTACACGAAATCGTACTGGAACGCTAAATCGTTTGGCGGTACGTCTTTGTCGGTAGGGTGGTAACTAGCCGAGGCCAAAGCCTCCCACCAGCCAGACCTGAACCAATTAAGAAAACCTCAACCATCCCAGCTGGGGATCGAACCCAGGACCTCCGTCTTGTAAATCCACCGCGCATACCACTGCGCCACAGAGGTCATCATAAACTATGAGAACATGGAACCTGGAACAGTACAATATAAATTAATTTCATTCATGCAAAGTAACGTGAAGTAAACTGCAATAATTAGGTAACCAGAAAATATATTGCTGTTACCACTTACCATCAGATATCTACTGAAAACTATGTTCATGAATCACACGTGTAACACATGCTTACTTAGATTACATAGAAGCAAGAATAAAACGATTTTAAATTTTGTCTGTCACTCTCCCAGATTACACTACATTAGCACTTTTAAAACTATTAAACGCAATCTCAAGCAGTATCTTATAATACTAGGCCTGTAGGCTGTAGTCAATCGATCTGACGTAGGGAAACATTAATGAATATCTCCATCAAAACTTTCCTTTACAACTGGTTAAAAATTACTGCTTCAGTACTTACGAGTATAAGAAAAGGAATGTTTTCACTATCATAGAACTCTTCGACTTAATATTATTTAGAAGAAATTTCTCTAGCAATTACTAGCCAAACACCTCCTTTGTACACGTATGTAGGTACTGTTTTTTGTACTCAAGTATTCCAAATAAACAAATACTCAATCTTTACAAACCTCGAACTGTGACCGCATCCAACGAATGGAACAATTTGAGAACTTGATTGACATTGAAATAAGTAAACTTTATATTCTAAAAGCCAGTCAAATTTTTTATCGGCAAACATAAAATATTTCCAGAACACATACTATTAATTAGTTCAATGCACTTTTTCAAAAGGGGATGACGTGATGTTTTTTATTTGCTAAATTCGAAAAATTCTCATAATGCAAACAGGCCAATAAAGAGAAATTTCAATGGTGGTTCTATACAAAAGATAGTGTAAATTTAAATAAAATTAAACTTATCAAACATAAAATAGAGTTCAAATTCCAATGCGTACGTAATAGACTTTATTTTTAACAAGCTACCCTTTGAAAGCGAACACAGAGATGACTGGCACATATCGAGTTATAAAACCAAAAAATACAAGCCAATATTGCTTTTATTTCAATACTAATCAAATCTAAAATCGCTTGTATCGTTTTCAATTCAAGTTTGGCAATAAAGCAGAGCAATGTAGAACCAATTACAATATGCATAGAAGACAAAATCACTCGGAAAGTTACATTAAAACGAAAAAAGAAGAAATCTGTGTGACTGGTCTTAACTAACCGAAATCAACTATTGTCAAATATCGTATAGAAAAAAGTTCATTTGAGAAGCGTGAGGTAAACTCGATTGAGAATTTTACATCAAACGATGTTATCTAATTCACAGACGATATAAAGGAATACCATGATTTAGACGTATATAGGCATCTCGGTCACGTTTTATGTGCCGATGTGAATAAAGCGTTGTTTGTATAACTTACCAAAATTGTTTGGTGTACTCCCAATGTGTACCTACGAATAAATATTGCTGTCACTCTATTACAAAATAAAACACAGTACAGAATCCGTGTAATGTAAACATCGTTTTAGAACTCCTTCTTAAAGATGTGTGGTAAATATAGAGTGATAGCCCAGTGTATATAACCTCTGCCTCCGATTCCAAAGAGTGTGGGTTCCAATCCGGTCCAGAGCATGCACCTCCAACTTTTCAGTAATGTGCATTTTAAGAAATTAAATATCACGTGTCTCAAACGGTGAAGGAAAACATCGTGAGGAAACCTGCATACCAGAGAATTTTCTTAATTATCTGCATGTTTAAAGTCTGCCAATCCGCATTGGGCCAGCGTGGTGGACTATTGACCTAACCCCTCTCATTCTGAGAAGAGACTCGAGCTCAGCAGTGAGCTGAATATGGGTTGATAACGATGAAATATAGAGTAGGTACTCGTAACTCATGCAATGCAATGCATGATGATAATAATCTTTATTTAGAGATATTATTTGTCTATATAGTTAAAAGCCTCCGTGGCGCAGTGGTATACGGGATGGATTTACAAGACGGAGATCCTTGGTTCGATCTCCGATTGAGGTTTTCTTAATTAATCCAACTCTGGCTCGGGTGGGACGCATTGGCCGTGGCTAGTTACCACCCTACCGTTAAAGGCGTACAGCCAAGCGATTTAGCATTCCGGTACGATGTCGTGTAGAAACTGAAAAGGGTGAGAATTTTCATCCTCCTAACAAGTTAGCCCACTTCCATCTTAGTTTGCATTATCACTTAACATCAGGTGAGATTGTAGTCAAGGGCTAACTTGTAAAAAAAAAAAGTAAAACCGCTCAGCAACCTCGATTGAAGAACCTAAAATGAAAGCTAGATCTTATGGTAGATCTCCTGTATAGAAGGAAGTCTGGCCCTGTAGTAAGTCTTTAAACTAGGATGATAATGATGATCAATCAATATATACAAGATACAAATCGATAGATAATCGTATCTTTATCGTCAAGTAAAAGAGTGCCCTTCAATTTTAGATTTGAAATCCATTGAATTTCGAACGCAACCGAGATCTTCAAATAAAGAAACTAGTGTGAATGGACATCACTTCGGATTTAGCAGGTTACAGATTGGAATAAAAAAAAGACTACCTTTTTATCAATACGTATTCCATTTTCCTATCTATCTAAACACAAAGCTTGGAATTGGGTTGGTTGGTATCAATGCGTTGAACGCTGGTATGTGGAAAGACTGTGGTATCTAAGCGGTGTCATTACGGCATTGTTGTTTGGGTTTTTATAAGAATATTTACCATAACCTTTTAAAAAAGGTCAACATCTCCTAATCTCCTTTCCACAGTCGGAAAATTCTGTGTTGAGAGTGGCTGTAACATTACTTCAGCGGCAGGTGAACGACAACCTCTCGGTGTAGAGTCCTGCCCCTTTAGAAAGAAAGAAAGAAAGAGGTATATCTTAAAGTCTAAATTATTCTGTAGCTTAGCTGCCCACATAAACAGTGGGGCAATAAAAGAATAATGCCTAGTAGGCCTTTGTAGAATACTGCCCTGCAATATGTGGCATAACCTAGCCACATATTGCAGGGCATTATTCTACAAAGGCCTACTCAGCACTTTGCCACATACTTCCTATCCAAAAAAGAAGTATGCAGCACTGATTTTCAGTTAGAATTAGGTGCCGCCACGGACACAGTTCAACATCCTATGTAAACTATTATACAATAAGAAAATAAATTAAAACTAATTACATTGATTAAAAAAAATAAAACATAACGATGAAAAATAAAATCAATAATAATAAAAATAAAAATCACTCGCAATATAGTCACGTAAATATACTTATAAGAAGATCGCCGATATTTCCATCAATTGTGGATCAATTTTAAAAATATTGTTGTTTTTTTTACTTCTAGGGTCCCATTGTCATCTGTTGATGATGATGATGTTGTCACTTCAAATTTTATACGCTCAGTAGAGTATTTTTTTTAGCATTTTCTGCGAAGTATTGCTTTGTTATTTAAGCTTATTTATGTAACTTATATAGTAAGTAACTAAAAACTTATAACTACTTATTCTTTTCATTTAATTACATCAAAAATTACCAACTTATTATTGAGGACAAGAAAAACGCATTCATTGGTATGCCAAACTAGCGGACGCCTGCAACTTCGTCCGCGTGGAATTTACTTTTTCACAAATCCCGTGTTAATCCAGAGTAAAATCTATTTCCATTCGAAATTTCAGCCAAACACTTCAGTAGCCGCAGCGTAAAAGAGGAACAAACACAAACATACTTACACACTTTCACACTTACACACAAACTTTCGCCTTTATAATATTAGTGTGATAGTGTGATAGAATAGACAAATAGAAATGCTATGTAATGCTACAATTTGTATAAAATTAAAAAAATATCTCATTTCCAGTTCTCATAACCAATCCAGGGGCCAACTGTTAAATTTACAAAAACAGTTGTAAAAGGAACCCAATCTGTTCAAACAAGCCGTTACAAATTCGAAAGGATACGAATCACACATTTGAAATTCGTTTATTTTTTTTTTTCAAAATATCTACAAATTCGTTACAATGGTCGAAAAGGTGTCTGATCTGTTTGGGGGTTGTTCACATTTATTCGTATATTTTTATGGCTGTGGGTAATAATATACTAATGGGGAGGTCCCAAGGTGCTGAAATTGTGAACCCATACAAAGTGCACCCAAGCCCAAGGATACCAAGCATAATCATCATCTCATGCTTAATATCCTTATGTTTGATATAGTTACAGGGAGCTGATTTAGCAGGCGGCTCAAAATCGTGTTGTTTGGAAGTCCTTAAAAGCGGCTTATATTCAGAAGTTGGCGTTTATGTGCTGATAATGATGATGGTGATGTATGCGATAATAGAGCTTAGACCCACCACGCTAAACTATTATTTTTATTAAATAATAAACATCTGACTTTAATATATAGCACTTGCGACCGAGCCTAAACGTGCAAAAAATATTTTAATATTGAAGCCGTAAGTACAGATATTTTCTGCTTCTGTAGATGATAGCGATCAGCGTTCAAAAGGTCAGCGACAGATATCCGGAGCCTGGCACATTGACAGAGACATGACATAAAAGTTACGTAAGCGTCACAATCAAACTATGTATCTATTTAAAATTAAGACGATATAAAAACATCACCTCAGGTAAGTCATCTAGATGATGACTTCATCTGCTTATAGTCCGAGATTATAGTGGAGCTTAAACCCATCATACTGTAATACATACCAACGCAGGTTGGTAAACTTATTGCGATTATGATTCTGTAACGATCACTTTTAGATGTCAATGATAATGACTGATTTCACACTTTAGCCTTACTTTCTAACTACAGGCTGTGACTGAATATTTACTACTGGAGAAAGAATACTATAATATCTCAGATTCGACCCAGGACTTGAACTCGATACCTTCTATTGCTAATCACTGGGCTAACGAGACACAGAAAACCAGAGAACTAAACGCTATAAAATGTATGTAAGATTTCCTTAAGATAAGAAAGAAAAATATTCTATAATATGTGTCCAGCAATGGATGAAAATCAATTGTTTAAAAAACGTAAGCGGCTGATAAGTGTAGAAAGTCCCTCAAGTGCAAGCGATTTGGATCTGAGTTTTGATGAAATGAAATGCCACCTTAACTAACGTAAATCGATTTTATTCTTTTAATCGACGTGTCGGATACATCTTGTTAACTGGAATAAAATGACCCCCCTCCCACCGTGTTTGTAATGCAGAGAGAAAGATAGGTTCAATGTTAATTCTTTGGCTGTGGCTAGTTATCATCTTAACATACCATCAAGAGATTTACCCTTTTCTGAAGCGTATTTGTTGTTTTTTTTCATCATCGTCAAAGTTGGTATCTGATTTTAATTATGCCTACTGTTCCAAAAGACTGCACTTTTTTTCATTATTACTTATCATTCTCAGTAAATGTTGGTTCACTAATAATTCATCTTTCTGATTCCAGAACAGATAAGAAATGTCAATGCTTGCATAATAAATATCTATGTTTAATGCTAACAAATTCTATTAAAAATATATTTGTACATATAATAATTAATTAATTATTGTCTGTCTGTTGAACAATGTGGAATATTATAATAGTAAACTAGTCGACGCCCCACGGCTTCATCGGCGTAGTTCCCGTTCCCATGAGAATACGAGGATAAAATATAGCCTATGACACTCAAAAATAACGTGTTTTTCTAGTGGTGAAAGAATTGTCTACATCGGTTCAGTAGATCCAGAGATTACCCCTTACAACACCACAAACTTTACAATGTAAATATTAGTAAAAAGTACGACAATTAATATAAAAATTGTAATTTTTCAGCTCATTTACTCCATATCTTCGAATTTTTTTTTTTTTTTTATTCTTTACAAGTTAGCCCTTGACTACAATCTCACCTGATGGTAAGTGATGATGCAGTCTAAGATGGAAACGGGCTAACTTGTTAGGAGGAGGATGAAAATCCACACCCCTTTCGGTTTCTACACGGCATCGTACCGGAACGCTAAATCGCTTGGCGGTACGTCTTTGCCGGTAGGGTGGTAACTAGCCACGGCCGAAGCCTCCCACCAGCCAAATTGTAGCGCAAAGATTACCAAAGTGGGAATTTACTAGGGATAGGAGGATATTACTATATAATATGCCTTCTGTATCCGACCCTTGATCCAACAGTGAAGCTAAAGCTTCTTATGGTCTAACAGTGGAATTCATAGTAGGGGCACCCCCAGGGGATCCTTCACGCGCTGAGTGTCAAATCAAATTCTTAAATAGAGCTTAAAAAATTCGACACTCAGTGGCTGAATGGTCCCCCGTACAACGTCTATGAATTCCACTTTTAATAGTCGTTTCTGACTGAAACGACTATCGGAACAACAACCGTTGACATTCTCGTCGTCATAAACCCATATTCGGCTCACTGCTGACCTCGAGTCTCCTCTTAGAATGAGACGTATTAAGCCAATAGTCCACCACGCTGGCCCAATGCGGATTAGTAGACTTCACACACGCAGAGATTTAAGAAAATTCTCTAGTATGCAGGTTTCCTCACGATGTTTTCCTTCACCGTAGAGACACGTAATATTTAATTTCTTAAAATGCACACAACTGAAAAGTTAGAGAAGTATGCACCGGACTGGATTCTAACCCACACTCTCCGGAATCGGAGGCCGGGGTCATATCCACTGGGCTATCACGGCTCTAGACATTCTGCTTGGCGATAATTTCATGAGAAAGCTCTTTTTGATGATTATTATTGAAACAAATCCGTATTGAAAACACTGTATTTAAGTTTTGATGACACAATATTTATTGCCTGTTATAAAGAATAGGTTACCTACCTCACACGTTAGTCTAGACGAAAAAAAATGACACCGTGTTATGATATGGCCATTCAGAGGTGCGAAACAGGTTATCGGCCATAATAATTATTACAAAGTTTGCATTGGACGTTTTATGGTGTACCTACTTATGACTATGTTATATTTACTTACTACTAGCGATCGCCCGCGGCTTTGTATTCGTGAAATTCAGTTTTTATAAATCCCGCGGAAGGCATGGATTTGTTTTTTTTTTATTCTTTACGAGTTAGTTACGTTACTTGTACCTACATATGTTTTCTGTAGTTGTAGACGGCCGTGTGGCGCAGTGGGTAGTGACCCTGCTTTCTGCATCCACGGCCGTGGGTTCGATTCCCACAACTGGAAAATATTTGTGTGATGAGCATGGGTGTTTTCCAGTGTCTGTGTGTATTTATACATAATATAAGTATTTATATGTAGTATATAATTGTATGTTAATATTATAATATCAACTATCTTAGCACCCATAACACAAGCTACTCTGTATGCTTACTTTGGGGCTAGATAGTGATGTGTATTGTTTAAGTATATTTATTATTATTTTATTATAAAAAAAAAAATTCACACCCCTTTCGGTTTCTACACGACATAATATCGGAACGCTAAATCGCTTGGTGGTACGTCTTTGTCGGTAGAGTGGTAACTAGCCACGACCGAAGCCTCCCACCAGCCACAGATAAAAACGTAACCTATATGTTGCAGCAGCGAGGACACAGAATACAACAACCCGATTACTAGCGGCTTACCTTTTAAAAAACCAATACATATTCGTACATATTCATAATTATAATTTATTTTATACATTCGAAATAAGAGTATAATACTACAACAGCATTTCTACAATTAGTACAATAAACAAGCGTGCAACACTAAAAACACATGACCGGGTCACCTATTACAAAAGCCTTGGCTACTGATATGTTGCATAATACCTTCTTCTGTCTTCCAGTAAAAGTCGCATTAAAATCGGTTCAGCCGTTACAAAAATAACTATGTTTTCTCAAGTGCTTAAAGTAACATACTAAAACACAAAAAAACTTTATTATAAATTATGCCTGTCTGTTTGTCCGGGCTAAGATCTTGAGCAACTGAACGGATTATAATGAGACTTTTGCTGGTAAAAAGATGAGGTTTTTAAGCAACATAGGCAAATTTTTATCTCGGCAAATCTTCGTCAAAATCGAATTTAACGCGGACGAAGTCGCAGGAGTCCGCTAGTATATAAGTCCCTAAAAGATTCATAATAGTAAATGAGTGTACGTATCAAAATTAAGTAAGTACAATCATCTCCAAATATATGTGGCTGTCATGCTCCTTGAGCATAATCCTAGGCTCGCGTATAATGGTAATCTGATAAATAAATATTATGATGAAATTTTTGAATATTACCTATTGACATTTGTCTAAGCAACAAAAGTAAATGAGTTAAGATAAGCCTAAGTGTCCAATATTTCAAACTGCTATAAATAATTTCATGTTCATGATAGATTTTTTATTTAGTTTTGCTCATTTAATAGGAGAAAATGTCAAAAACAAAAATGGTTTTTTGTTAATGGTTAGTTTTTAGAATTGTAATTTATTGAATACTAACTGACGCCCCGCGGTTTCGCTTGCGTAGTTTCCGGTTCCGTTGGAATACGGAGATGAAATATAGTAATATACACTCACAAATAACGTAGCTTTCTATTGATTAAATAATTTTAGTAATCGGTTTTGTATATCCTGAAATGACCCCTACAACACCAGATACTTTACCTCTTTACCGTCCTCTATCTTTATTTCAGCCTTCGGGACTCATCAGGCGATGCTTCTGCGCTCGCCCAAACCCCCCGGTGACGTCGTAGTGGTCCCATATGGAGCCATCAGCACTTACTCAACACGAAATAAATACCTCTTTATAATATTAGTATAAAGAGGTAAAGTATCTGATATAGATATAGATAACATTAAAATATTTTATGATACGTTCGTGTACAATTTATTAATTATCAAAATTAAATATATTAACTCACTAAGAACATTTAGAAATTACTATATCATTCAGCAAAAAACACCGACGTATTTGAATGCTACTGTTTTTTTGTGTAAGTGATAAATTGATCGAAAATTAAAGAATTAAATGACTCATCGTCAAATATAGGTAAGTTTATCACCTCATCAATAAAATTTGAGACGGACTGTACTTGCATATAATTTACATAACAATAACGTCTAGACTGTCAAATATTTATCACTTTTAAAATTTATCATAACGAACCTTCATAGGAAAATGGGACCCAAAACCATTATCAATAAGTGTTGAAATGGCATGCATTTGTGGCTATTCGCACTTAAGCTGATTTTAAGCTTCTCAAATCTTTATTTATACGAATTGAGTTCCGGGTTTTTCTAGAATAATACGTAAAGTTGATTTGACACCAAATATTTTAAGTTCAAAGCTTATTATAAAGTTTACCTACATTAATACACTGAATATTTTGAAATTTCTCAAATTTTTGACGTCACCCAGACGCGCAAGGTCTCCTCATCCTCAGTAAATATGTTCTTTATCCAAGGCAGTCGGCATTTTTGCAGAACAGATAAAGAAAAATATTTAAACTTAAGTGGTGACCTTGTCGGACAATTTTTGGGGGTCTATTTTTATTATCGGATGCACTTAAGTATGGAAGATGGCTAGAAGGAACACATCCCACTATGGTTCGCTGTTGAGGACTAGTCTCCATTCAGAATGAGAGGGGGTTAGGCCAATAGTTCTCTCACTGACCCAATTGGCCCGGATTGGCAGACTTCACACATGTAGAGAATCTAGAAAATTCTTAGGTATGCAGGTTCCTCACGATGTTTTCCTTCACCGTTTGAGACACGTGATATTTAATTTATTAAAATTCACATAACTGAAAAGTGCAATCCCCGGACATGATTCAAACCTACGCCCTGCGAATCAAAGGCAAAGGTCATATCTACTGGGGTATCACAGCTGATCCCTTTGGATCCCTAGTAACTTTAATTTTAAGTTTTCGACTTTAATTACCACCATTAAATCATGACATTTTAAAAGTACTTGTAAACTAAGCTTATTGAAATAAATTAAATTTAAATTTTGATCTTGAATTATTAGCAAGTAATATTTACAATTATTTGCTTACGAAATTGGTAATCCAAAAAGCTTACCTACACAAGCTAAGAGCTTAGATTTTTAACTACACATTTAAGTAGTTAGAGCCAATGATAAGTATCATCATTATAATTATGTTATCTACTGATAATAACCGGGCGCGACGGATTAGCTCGCTCTCAGAGGGACAGTGGAATGTCATTGCCTAATTTATACCACCGTGATTGAGTCCGCTATGTACCTACCTAGTTATTGTTACTATAGTTGGTTTTTAATTTTTTAATAGTGGTAACTATGTCGTTTCCCCAATAAATCAGCCTTCGGGGCTTCGGATCAGGAGGTCCTGAGTCTTAATCCTGGGTCTATGTATATATGAGATACTGAGGTTTTCTTTCTTCTTAGAAAATTTTCAGTAAAAGCTCTCAGCCCGGGAATTTGGCGGTGTTACACCTTCGTGCCACGTTAAGCTATTGGAAAGCTAATCCATTGGTCACTGTGCCATGTAATAACTGTTTATATTACTGTTACCACAACCATACATACCACATGAGCTGCTGAAAGCTGAAAAGAAAAAGGTATATATTTGAACCTTGCTCACGAGATTACCACCACGTGGAATGATAAGTCAACTATTATTGTCTTGACAGTCATTTTCATCGCGAGAAGCTTACATCAAAACCTTATGAAGCTTTCGCTTGACTGTGACCAAGAAGTGTCGGATACTGATGGTAATTACTGAGACCCTTCCCTTCAAACTCGCCAACAAAATACTGTTTTAGCAACAAAAATAAGTGTGGTATTCATAATATCATCATATCATAATATACACCTACTTAACCTTATGATTTCAAAGTGCGAATTAAATCTATGATCTTTTACTTAATAGAAACACCTACAGCGATGAACTTTCTTCGTGAGGCAGAGTGGGAGCAGAGAGGTGGTCAGATCTCACGCCACTCGCCTTTCGCAGCTGAGTAAACACCAATTTTATCTAACTCAATTGAAGAAGATAAACTTCTTAAGCAAATAAAGGTAGTTAAAATATGGTAAGTTAAACGTTTCAATAACAGACGGAGGTACGGTTGGCTTTTTGTGTGTTTATTTGTGTGTATCATCCCAGACCGTAACATTGTGTTCGCCTCAATAATTTGACAGCATAGCGTGATCCGCCCGTCTTGATGCTTTGTTTGTTTTGCCCTTGTTTTTTGGCACCGGGGCGCTGGTTTGTGGCGTTATTAAGGTTATTTTCGTATTTGACGAGTGGTTTTTATTTTTAAAAGGGTGCGAAAAGTGTTCGGAAATGTGAACTTCTTATTAAAAGTGTGTTCGAAGAATATTTTGTTCGCAGTGTTTTTATTTAGGTCGCCCGTCTTTATGTCTCTCCGTTATCTCGTCTAATCTTACGAATGATTTCTTTATCTTTTTAGATTAATTAAATTAATAAACTGCATTCCTGCTTGTCCCTTTTTAAAGAAATGAAATATATTCTCAATTAGGTAGATAGGTATTTACTTAGATAAGAATACATTCCTAAAAATTATGTCTTAACGTTGCAATTATTTTTTTTAAAAATACCACCTAGACCACTAGGAATCCATTAATAATATAATTATTCGTAAAAAATCATAATTAATAAAAATAATTACAGGCAGAGTAGCTTTTTGTTGAACTTAATTTTTTTTTTACCTTTTCCTAACAATATGGGTATTTCATTTAATATCTTTATGAAAAGGTCTTAAAAAGACCATTTCAAAAATATATATATTATATATTATATATCATGTATATATTACTATTTTAACACAAATTATCAAAAAGCGTACCAAATATATTGGGAACATCGAAGTAAAATTTACTAACTAGAATGTAATATGTATTCAAGTCAGGATACATAATTATTTAAAATTAAAGATCTATCTTAAAGAAACTAATTTCTTTGTGTTGCTGAAGGTGGGGACAAATAATAATTCTTACGGACAAAGAATGAAATACTAATACTTGTCACCGCATGCGGCAACATAAAGAATTTAGTCAGAACTTTATGTAGATTGTTGTACTTGTTTTTCTCTTTTCAGTTCATTACGCTTAAGCAGTCGGGTTTTATGGAAATGGAATGATGGAAAATAAGAAATGAAATCCCAACAAAATCGATTGAATAACACACGGGTCGAATACAGAACCTCCATGTTTGTACTTGATTAAATATATAGTTCTATCATAATATTTATTCAATTTTATAAAGTTTTACAATAGTATTAAAACTACGTACCTTAATATCTATAACTACATATTATAAAAATTAAAAAGAAAATATACTAAATTTAAATTATATCTAAAGGCTCAGGCGTCGTAGAATTCAAGTATCAAATAGACGGTGTCACTCTAAACGACCCGAACAAGCAACCATTATTTATTTTGATTAATTAATTAGAGCCATAGACCTAACAGCAATCACTTGTTATAAATGAACTCAGCATGTTTATTATGTTAATATGTTTTATTGTTGACCTTGAAGGCTTAGAAGTCTAGACTAGGTATTAAGGAGGTCCGTTTGGACGGTCTTTTAACAAGAATTTACTTTATCAAGCTTGAGCAAAAAACTTCTATGCAAAGTGTTCTTTTGACGTTATCATCTAGTAGTCTAGTTATCTAGATCAAAATATATGATAACGCATTTCCGTGTCAATCTATCTGTCAGTCTATTTAAAGCCTTTGTTATACCATGTAACTTTTTTTTTTAATATCGCGTTAACCTTGTATTAGGAAAGATTTATATTTTCTTATTTTCAACAACTAAGTAAAAGGCTCGCTTAAGGTACGAATTGGAGGAGTATGGGTTTAATCTAGGACTATTCAGAAGTTAATCAACTTTTTGAATAAAGCTACTTTTTGTTTGACTAGCGACTTGACCACTGGTTGGAAGGGCCATAATTATTGTTTAATTTTTATTGAATATTTATTTTCTGTATGAGACAAATTGCATAAAGTTTAAATTATACACTTTTCAGTTCGTCGAGAATGACGTCACAGCCATTTGCCAAAGTAGGCAACGCAATAAAAATGCAAATCTAGTGATATGTTAATTTTATACGATAATTTGTCCTATACACGATATGTAAAGATAAATAATTATTTATTTTAATAGAATTAGGCGTCTAAACAGCTTGAATACTAATGGGCATGTTTAACGTGATTTTATTTTATAATATTAATTGTTTCTATATTATATTCTCGTTGAGGAGTGATAACCTAGTATATATAATCTCTACCTTTGACTCGGAGGGCGTAGGTTTGAATCCGGTCCGGGACATGCACCTCCAACTTTTCAGTTATGTGCATTAAAAAATTAAATACTCGTGTCTCAAACAGTAAAGGAAAAACATCGCGAGGAAACATGCATAGCTGAAATTTTCTTAATAACCTATGAGTGCAAAGCCAATCCACATTGGGCCAGACTTGAAACTCGTGGTCAACAGTGAGCCGAATGTGGGTTATTAAAGATAATGATGATTAAGTACATTCAACACATATATGAGACTCAACCATTAGACATTTGAGTGCAATGGTTGAGTTTTCGACTTTCATTTGGGAGATCGAGGGTTCGATCCTGTGACAATTAACTAAAAAACGCTTAGAATGTTTAAAGCAATTATCCCGTCAAATAAAACTGAAGTGGCAATGGGCAGGGCACATAGTTCGAAGAACCGATGGACGTTGGGGTTCCAAGGTGCTGGAATGGTGACCCCACACTAGAAAGCGCAGTGTTGGTCGACCCCCCATAATCGAAATTATGGTAAGCGAGTCGCAGGTATTCCGCTGGTTGCAGGCGGCTCAGGATCGTGATAATTGGAAGTCCCTACAAAAGGCCTTTGTCACGATGGTAAATCTATCCAAATAAGGTACCGCGTAAAAGTATAACAAACATGCTTACTTTTTCGTAATTTATAATATCAGTAACAATAAATAATAAAAGATAATCTTTTGCAACAGATTGTAATAAATAATCCGAAAAGAATATGCAATTAAATCGTAGGTGGACAAATTATTAATGGAGCAATTATAGATGCGCTATTGTTGGTTCATAATTTTGCAACCAAAGGTTATTGTGATAAGTCTCTAGGTAATAAATCATACAACCTAGGTATCCTAGGCTTTCATATTATATGTATTACTTAATATCGAACGCCCGTGAATTCATCTCACAATTCTTGCGGGAACCATTGATTTTTCCGGGGTAAAGTTGCTCAATAACCTCTTCTATCTTCCATAGAAACTCGCATTAAAACCGGTCCAGCCCTACTGACTAACTAACCCCTAATGACTAAAATTTGAACGCGATGCTTTAATAAAAATTAGATTTTCAGGTTTTTGCTACGAACGCTGAAACCCGAAAAGATTATCTACTATGTTAAAATATCCACTAGTTAAGTCCCATAGTTTTACACGCTGTTTAATTTTTAATTCAACCAAATATTCTTATAAACCAAAAAAATTTAAAATAAAATATTTTGATAGTTTCTGCGATTAGCGCGTTCAAACACACAAAGTCTCTAGATTGTTTATTATTTATTCATTTCAGTCCATATTATGCTGAAAATATAATATCTACGTACAAACAGAACGTTGAGGAATCGATTTATTCGCTTCATATCAGTTTTTGTTTTTTTTTTTTTCAATATACAAACGCTCGTGAGGATATTATTTTAAGTATTTAAAGCCATTGCGAATTGTAATGGTATTGATATAGATTTTTTACACCTATGGTTAAATACGGCCATAAATTACCTTCCAAAAGGCCAAAACCCACCGGATCAGATACTTACACAATATATTATTTTATACTGATGCAAATTTTTTTTTGTTCAAATGTCAGGTGGATGGTTTTATGCGATATACAACCATTTATTCATTACAATAATTATTATTAATGTTGTAAGCATGATCCTCGTTCTGAGCTCAACTCTACCACCAGACTGGGCTATGTTGATGTACAAAACTGAAATTTGGCAGGGAGTTTATAGTTAGTAGGTATCCACTAAGAACGGATTTTGCGATATGGCAGAATTAAATAGGTCTAAGGTCGGACGAAGTCGCAGGCGTTCACTTGTGTACTATAATCTTAAATGCTGTTAAATTGCTAATAGAATAAAACCATCCCAACTGCAAGAAAAAAGTCACCAATAATTCTATAAAGCCATATAAAAACCACCGTTTTTAAAGATACGTAAAAGTAGCATTAAATAACTAAATGAAATATGAACGCAAAGCACCAACAATAGTTCTTATTGTATAGAAAGGAAAATTATTATAAAAAGAATAATCAATTTAATAATAATCTGAGAATCCATTATTTTACTGACTAACAATAAGGAAGGAATTTTGAAAATATAACCGAATTCAATTCAATATTTATTTTTAATTAAAACCACAACTGCATAAAACCATCCACAAGTTTTAGAAGAGATAATTTAGACGAATTTATTGTGCGTTTTCCATAACACATATTTAAACATACAGACACACACATTGGATACAACGATAAATTAAATATCAAATTTGAATAATTTCGCAATAACTACAGACGCCCCGGAACGATTTTCGAATATTTGGATATGCTTATTTGATTGAAGGAACAATAGCGGAATAATAATTTTAAACTGCGTTTTGTACCTGACTTTGTCTTTTTTAAGGAATAAAATCGTTACAAATAAGAATGTCATTAATTAAATAACCAAAACACGTTAATGAAACATAGATTCATTCCTTAGCCTACCTACATCCTATTATATATTTAGTGGAACCAATACCTAGTAATTAAATAGAATGTATTAAACTTATTATAATATATTGATAATTTAATGGATTATTATAATTAGTGTGTATTGCTAACATGAAAAACTACTGTTAAATAATATTTATTAAAGATATAAACATAAACAGATCTTAAATAAAATCGAGTAAGTAACGTCATGTAGATATTATATCTTTCAATAAATGTCACAAATATAATATAAGACAACTTACTGAATTACTAAGCGATGTAGTTTTATGAGTTCAAAAGGTCTTCGAAGGAAATACCTGTGTAAAATTAATGATATTATGCTATTTAAATATATATTCAGACAGTTGATTAGGTTATTATGCTTATTCAAACATAAATTATAATTAATATTAGGATACAACTTGGATTTGTACACTAAATTAGATTACGACTGTGATATTCTCATATTTTTGATAAATTTATTTTTTTGCTTTATTGCAATGTAGGTAAAGTAACTTTGCCTTGACGACACTTCAAACATTAAGTTTTAATATAAAAAATCTTGGTGTTAAACTGTATTATTATACGACTGTGTGCTTAGCTTTAATTAACTTTGTAAAATGGTCGTAAACAAAAAAAAAATAATAAACCTTGGCTGAGTTTGTTGTGGGCTCTTTTCGAACCAAGGCGCCCCTCGTAACTTTAATTTTAAGTTTTCGACTATTATTACCACCATTAGATTAAATTAAATTATGACATAATCCTGACCTTTCAAAAGTGCTTGTAAAATAAGCCTAATTGAAATAAATGAATTTTGATTTTTTTTTAATTTACAAATATAGATTTATTAGATTAAACTAACCGACAGGCAGGATGTCAGACAAGAATTCGTGCTTTCTGTATAACTATCGCTCATACATACATTCATTTTTGCCAACTAATTAAAACATTCAAATTATATCTACTCCCTTTTCTTTTTTTTTTCCTAGTTGAAAAAAATGTTGTATAGGTACTTACAAAAATATTAAAACAGGTTCTCATGCGTACCTCAAATACATCGTAACTTAATAAGGTACAACACGACTTCTTGTACTAGTTTTTTTTCTAACTTTCGTAACTCCACGGCACGCCATTTGTCAACATGGCCGCGCCGCCATATTGCTTGATTTACGCGCCAAAGCCGTAGTTTTGACAGCTCCGGCGATTACGCATTAGTCGTTGACCGTCCATTTCCTCTAGCCTTAGAATTTTAACGTGTTAATATTAAGTGATTTAAATCAATATAGGGTTCGGTTTAATTTAATTGATACGAGTGTATCCATTTGTGAGGTAATTTATAGGCGTACAGATTTAACGACAACATATTTAATATGCATGCATAAATATGACAACATTTTCTTTTTAAAATTATTATAATGTAATACATTTCCGATTTCTCTATAAATGCTTATCTGTCGAGCTTTTTAATAAACTGTAGAACAAGTTGAGTTTCAAATTTCGTGTGCGTTCAGGTTCTTTGTTAATTAAAATAGTTAGGTACTTTTGAGTTTAAAAATAATTATTAATTGCTACCTACTTGGAGTATATATTCTTTGCTACCTACCGTTTTTTTAGTAGGCTTAAACAGTCCATACTGGCTGGCTGGTTATTATGGCTGTTCCTAATAATACAAGCCATCCTTATATTATTAGAAATAGCGAAATGCAGAAATACGAGTTTCGAGTTTCCATTTTCGAAGTGTTACGTCTTTTGTGAACGCTAATCCATAGAGAATAGTTTTTTTTTCTCTAATAACGCAAACCTTTGCTAAGTATTCGCGCACACCGAAATCTAATACGCGTATACAATTTGGGATGAATGGTACGTAGGTACATAATGCTCACGTATTTTTTTTCGATTAACCGAAGCAAGATATATTATTGTTGTGTCGAAAATGGGATAAATGTAACACCGGGCTTTCAAAGGTGATTTTTTTTTGGTTGTATAATAAAATAGGGCATCTGCGGAACAATTATGAACCGCACAAAGCTGAAAAGTCCAAAGCAAAGTTTAATTTCTCTTCTTTTGACGGAATATTTTTGGGTTTTAATTTTTTAAAACATGTGCCACGTTTTCAGTTTGTCTTTATTTCAGAAAATTCATGGTTCGCAAGGGATACCTTAGTGAAAAATAGAATTTCTTGTTAATGGAGAAGCAGGTATGCGCTAGTCTACATAGGTACCTACTGTTAGGGTAGAAGGTACTACCTTCTCTAGTACAACCTCTCTAGTACTGTTTTTTTCTATTCTTTACAAATACTACCCTTGACTACAATCTCATCTGATGGTAAGTGATGATGTAATCTAAGATAGAAGCAAGCTAACTTGTTAGGAGGAGGATGAAAATCCACAGCCATTTCGGTTTCTACATGACATCGCACCGAAACGCTAAATCGGTTGGCGGTACGTCTTTGCAGGTAGGGTGGTAACTAGCCACGGCCGAAGCCTCCCACCAGCCAGACCTGGACTAATTAAGAAAACCTCAATTGGCCCAGCCGGGGATCAAACCAAGGACCTTGTAAATCCACCGCTCAAACCACTGCGCCACGGAGACTGTCAATACTATGTAGATATGTAGCTCCTAATCAAAAACTACTAGTACCTACTAGGTACTACTAATTATTATTTACGTATATACAACTAATTAGTGTTAAGCTATCAATCACATCAAATAATTACATAATACATACTAAGAAATAAAATTAAAGTTGTTATTTTAACAACTTTTCAAAAATATGCATATGAAAGTACGTATATAGACACTCGTGTAGGTACCTACAGACGTGATGGTGATGATGATGAAGAGACAAATAATTAAGTTACCAGATTTTAGAAGCCTCAATAGCTCAACGGTAAGAGCCGTCGAACTCATCACCGAAGGGCGGTGGTTCGATCACCGCCGCGTTGGTCTATTGTCGTACCCACTTCTAGCACAGTATTTCCCGACTAGTTGCAGGGGAATGGGAATATTGGTCATATTATAAAAAATAACGCAAATATTCTTTTAAAAAAAAATGCATTTTAAAAGCCTCTAAAAGATGTATAGTAAGTTATAAAAAAGGACAAAGGAGGAATTTTGATTAATTACTAAAAAGGTATGTTTACAAGTTTACGACTTTAAAACACACGTTCAACATACTTCCCGGAGGTGACAGACAGACATACAGCCGTGATAAGCGCATAGTTTAGGAGGTAATAATAAAACTGCTATCCGCGCCGAACGCACTTAGGGGTTTGACCGATTACGACGGGAATTGAGGCCGAATGTGATCTCATTTTGTAAGAGCGGTTCCGCATACTTTTCTTATAATAACGCATTGATTCTGTATACTTTTAATTTTATTATTACATATTACTAACAGACTTCCACGGTATCATTCATGTACTTGTACAATTTTTGGATACTTAAGTCAGCCATTGACGGTCAATTATTGTCACGTTTCTGCAGCGCAAACGGCAGCGAAGACGTTTCATAAGTCGAACTGTCATGCACGCAGCGACCAATACACGGTTAGTTATAGTCGTGGGTGCTGCAGAAACGTGAGAATAATTGATCGTCAATGGCGTGCATTAAATATTTTGTCCTATGAACAGACTACAAAAACATGTCCGATCTTAAATTAATACCTATTGATCCAAGGTTGTAGGTACATGGCGAGTAATATTAAAAATTTCATTAATATAAAATGTAGGCATTAATCTATACTAATATAATACAGCTGAAGAGTTTGTTTGTTTGTTTGATTGATTGAACGCGCTAATCTCAGGAACTACTGGTCCGATTTAAAAAATTCTTTCAGTGTTAGATAGCCCATTTATCTAGGAAGGCTATAGGCTATATATTATCCCGGGATTCTTACGGGAACAGGAACCATGCGGGTAAAACCGCGCGGCGTCAGCTAGTATAAAATAATCTCCGAAATAATGTTTTTCAATGCAATGTTGCTAAGAGTTAGCCCGGGGAAGTACTAACAGAACTTGCTCATATTGGCTGCTAAGTACAGCATTGCTATGTTTCCGTCTGAAGGCTTTGGCTGCCGATGTAATTGATTGAGTTTTTTAATGTTTGTTACCTCATTTCTTTTGCCATTTATTAACCAATTTTGAATATGGACTCTATGCTAGGTCACTACACTACTATACACGCTAATAACAGAAAAATAAAATATTTTTAACGAAAAAATTTAATCGATGCAGCGCTTCAAAAAAGTGAAAAATAACGCCATCCCTATGTCCTTTTTATTGATCAGTTTGAAGGCGGTGCCAAAAATCAAAATGAACTTTAAGAGCCTATTCGGCTCCGCACTATAAAGCACCGCCTTAAAATTGATCAATAGAAAGGATAGGTATAGGTACGATGTTATTTTTATAATTATTTAATAATTTTGATAGTTATTTAACTTCGTAAATAACTTTCTTAAAATTATGATCAATAATTACAAAAATTAATATGAATATTTGATAACGAACCCTGACACCGCCTCCTCAGTCCTCTAGGACACAGCTTAATGCATACATTTTGAAAAATAAAACCTTTACGAATCATGCCCCTTATCGCCCTCTTTAAGCCCCTCGATAAATGGAGTAAAGTACAGCTGTCACAGAACAAAAAATATTTTAACAGAACAGGCACAAACAGTGAGACCTTATAAAAGGTCTTTGAATGTAACTTTTTATGTAATTACTAAATAAAAATCATGTGAATTTGTTCCACAAATACTTAAATAAAAATTTCAAAAATAGATATTTTTGTATTGTACCTACACTTAATAGACTAATTATATTATTATTATTATTATTTTCAAAATCTATGCTAGCGTGTTAGCTTGTTCTATAAATGCTGATTTAGGACTGGGTATGAAAATAAACCAATAAGTAGGATTTTAACACAGGATATTAAATATTTCATTTAAATTCACCGTCTGAACCGTAGAGTTATTTAGGCTACAACTTAATTTTCTGAAACAAAATAAATAAGTTTTAATACAATGTGTACTGGTATGTACATGTATGTCATGATAGATACTACATAATTATGTATAATAAATAACGTCTGGTTCATAGGTATAATAAACCAGAAAAGCGGGTCGCTTCTTTATTAATTATTTATTCTTTGTACACTCACAATATACACCGGGAGGTCCAGTGATTTGACGTGCCTTAGTTAAGTGCTGTTCACATATCAAAAAAAAAAAAAAAAAATACATATCAAATCAAATCACTTAGTGAAAATGCTAAAATAAATTAAAAATGCGGTTTTGATTTAGGACTTTACGAAATACTTTTAAAAGTGCAAGCGAAAACTTTAATCTGAAAGCTCGCTTTTGAATGAGATAATATCATACAAAGATATAAATTGTATTTCACATTGATATGTGCTCTTATTTGGTATGATTTAATGTTTATGTATTATTTTATAAGACGTTAGTTTGTGTAGTTATATGTGGCTTTATAAGAAAGACGTATTGTATTTGCGTCGTGTTCTTCGGACTTCCCCCCTAGCCAAGTGGTACGTCTATTTTCTTTCTGCGATCGCTAACGCTTCGAAAAGTAGAAAGATGTATGGGAATGACATTTGCTATCGACAGGTCACATGATCAAGATCTGTCATTCCCGTACATTTTTCTAGTTTTCGAAGCGTTAGCGATCGCAGAAAGAGAATCGACGTGCCTCTTGGCTACGGGGGCATGTCTATACCAACCTACCGGCAAATCATGTATTACAAAGTAATTCACGATCATCACTATCATCCTATTTTAATGGCTCACTACAGGATTGCCAACCCGTTGGACCGAGTTATTCAAGGCAGCGACACAATCTATGGTGAAGTTCCCATAATGCAATCAATCGCCAAAAATGGAGGAGCATTGCACCGAAGGCGTCGCATTTTGATGCAACCACGACCACTCTGCCAAGAGTGCATATTTATGAAGAAGACAGGATTACCTTTCCTGGAAGGTAAAAGGACCTTACAGTAAGTACAGCATGGTACGATGTCGTGTAAACTCTAGTCTCGGGCATACCTTTTTTTTGTTTGGAGGGGGGAGGGGGGAAATCTCTTTCTGAGATACCCGACTTAGTGGAGGACAATCATTAAAACGCCCTCGGTGGCCCTTAGCGCATTTTTGTAGGCTCCGGAACCTTGCTTAAACTCGCTGTTGCCTCCGTTGTACTACGTCTCTAGTGCTCGTCTAAGAGTAAGAAATTTTTTTCACCACTAGAAAGCAAAATTCAAAAAATTCAAAATTCATTTATTTCAAGCAGGCTCAGTTTACAAGCACTTTTGACTTTTCTATCACCAGTTCGGAAGGCAGGCTAAGAAGAAACCGGCAAGAAACTCAACAGTTGCTCAAATAAGAAAATCATACAATATTATAATTTACAACTGATGACAACATTACAATTTCTAACAGTTTTACTTCCTGTGTAAAGGTGGAAGCTGATCCGATGGCCTCCGAGCATCTTTATCTTTGAGGAACTCATCAATGGTGGAGTAAATGTTTTTTGACACATTGCTTAAAGCTATGCATTGGCAGGTCCATCAAGTCTTGGGGATCTTGTTATAGAAGTGGACACCCAAACCTACAAAAGATTTTTGTACTCTTTGGAGACGATTTGCAGAAATAACTAACTTATGCCCGTGTCTGGTGAGACGAGACGAGACGAGACTAGAAAGCCAATAGAAAGCTGTTATATGCTATATTTTCTTCCCGTAAACTCACGGGAACAGAAACTACGCGGGTGAATCCGCGGGACGTCGGCTAGTAAAGTGTAAACAAGTACCTGATTCTGCTAGAAAATTAGAATAACAACCCATGGTATGTGTGGTGCGAGTTTTGGAGGGAAAGTGTCTTTGTTTTAAATAAAAATTAGTACCGATGTGATTTGGGACGGTTGGAATGACTATTTGCCTACAAATGTCACACGTCGGCGCGCAAACACCCTGTGTACACACCGTGTGTACAGGGGGACTTGTTTGTGTTGCCTCAGTTTGTTCCTCGATTATTATTAATTTTTAGTTTAATATTGTTTAATTGTTCAGCTCCTAGTACGAACGGTGTACGGTAGAGTTTAGGATTAAAGATTTCATTTAGTTAATAAAAAGATTAAAGCTTTGTATAAAAATCTTTTAATTGTATCCAACTTCAAGATTTTTGACCAATTGGAACGTAAGTACGTTGAATTTGTTTGCAAGCAAAATTAAAAATTCATAAATTATAATTGGATTTTTAATGGCGACGTTTTAATTCTTCCAAAGAAATCCCAACGCACTTACGTTACAATTGGTCAAAAACCTCGAAGGTTGGATACAATTAATTTAGTATCGTTTATCGCTTGGGTATTCTTCCTATATATTGAAAATTTTCAGGTAGGCCAAGTTGCATACATGTACTAGTACATAGTAACAAAATATAACAAAACCAATCACATATCCTAGGTCACATAAGTGTCTATGAATTTCCTGGAAACCATAATTTTCAGACCCGCAGCAGAAATAGGTATGAATGACAGTGTTTTCTCGGAAGAACTCGGACATTTAGATTAATATTAAAACATCCTGTATACACTGTCCCGTATGACATTGGTGGTCCTTTTTTTTCTTTATGACGCACGTAATCTTATTTGTAACCTCTTCAAATTAAGCTTTATATAACCAACTTCTGCTTAGCGGAGTAGTGGCATGTAACTTGGATTACGCGACTCGTCGCTTGCTTCTTGAAGTGTAACAGAGATAAAAGATTAAAGCTCTACCTCAAACTAGCTGAGACAAGCGGTTTTACACGAGTAAATCTTGTACCTGTGACCATATAAAAATTACAGTATTTGTGCTGTTCTAACTAACCGAACTTTCATGTACAGATTTAGTTCATCATCACCATAAAAAAGCGGCTCTCTAGGGGCATTCAAACAGTATCACGTTTTCCGATGCGGGCATGGCAATCTAGCACATTGGGACCTAGTGGCTCTTATCTATGTCTCCCACCAATTCAGTTTAGCGGCTCACTGAGCTGTGATAGCTGTGATAAACTCCAAGAATATCTCGCTCCATCGCCCGCTGAGTGACTTTGAGCCTTTTTTTAAGGAGAAAATTAAATGTTATACCTCTCTCTTTCTGCTTTTTCCTTCACTACATGAGATAACCTGCGCTGTATGAGTAGCACGTCTGAGCAATTAAAAAAAGTCATGTCAAACATTCATTGTCTATGTTTACATAGTTTCTTGTTTATGGTGCCGCGATGCCGCCCGCTATATCTGTGAATACATTAATATTATTCGAATGTAGGTGTGTGAATGTTTATTTGTTACGAACTTAGAAAAAGTGCATACGAGTGTTTTACTGTGAAGTCAGACTAGTTAGATAAGGACCTGCCTCGATAGACATTCATTTTCTGTCAAAGTATATGATCAACGATCTAATGCGATTATAATTATAATAAGTATCGATGTTTCTCAGACAATGACAGACAATTTTGTTCTTGAATTTGAGTGCGATACTATTCCTTATGTAATTTTAGTTTGAGACTATGAAGCAATAGTTTTCCACTTTATATCAGGTGGAAATTCTGTATAGGTTTGCCTTGTTTACCTACTAAAGAAAAGAGTTTGGTATATAAAAGGGCACAGGCTTCGGCCGTGATTACCTATTACCCAAAATACTGTCAA
This sequence comes from Bicyclus anynana, assembly GCF_947172395.1. NCBI lineage: Eukaryota > Metazoa > Arthropoda > Insecta > Lepidoptera > Nymphalidae > Bicyclus > Bicyclus anynana. The sequence continues at coordinate 4,327,779 of NC_069090.1, forward strand.
GTAATTTAACATTCAAGTTCGAGTATACAAGCGACTCAGGGCTCAGTATAAACTGAATAAACCTTCACTCAACATCAAGTACTATCGTAACCGACAAATAAAAAAGATTTTATAGCAATATGACGAACAATTATTACTATTGAAATGGTTTTGAAATAAAGTTTTAAACCAAAAAAATAAATCAAATACAAATACACACACTAAAGTATAAACTGCTAAAGTCACACACACAAAACACAAAAAGTCCAAAAGATTTCTTCAAAAGGATCTATCCAAGATATTTAAATGCTCCCAAGCAAAAAACGATCGGGCCATCAGTCAAAATTCTTGGACGGGGCCGTACAGGATTAAAATAAACTAGTTTTTGTGCGCGGATCCGTTTGGGTTATTGATACAATTTTGATGAACACGTCAGGAGTTTAAACATTGAATTTTCATATTCATTTAAATTCTCAGATTACTTCCAGGAAAACTCGTAATTTTTTTTAATTAAAGAAATTTGGCTCGCTTGATGTTAAGTGACTACAACATGGCAAATTAGTTCGTAACACTCCCGATGGTCCGCGGGGGCCGGGAGGAAGGTAACGATCCCCGCGCGCACGACTTCATGCCCGCGCAGTCCTTTCCTCTGCCCCGCTCGCACGACTTCACACCCGCGCAGTCCTTCCCCGTCCGTTGCCCGCATATCATGGGAGTGATATGCGGACTAGTCAACCTGAGGTTGTGATCTCATGGGCCAGTAACATTCATGCTGGAATCCTTTTTTTGCGGCAAAAAGAAACATAACCGAATGTCGGCAAATATACTCGGGGTCACACATGAAAGCGCACTGAAAGTGAATATTATGACTTGATCGTGTAATTAATAACTTCATGACCTCCGGGGGCTATTCAAAATTTTCAATTTTATGTTATTATTCGATAAATAAACATTACAGAAGTACAGAAAGAACTGAAAATACCCTAATACTTTTACGCAGGCTTGCGCTCAGCCATAACCATGCCTGTTGAAAAGCATTAGCAATGAAGTCTAAGTTGGCGCGCTTGGCTTGAACGTTCCTGTTGACTTTTGCTATAAAGCTTTACTTGAAGAATAGGCTACTTGCCTCTTTTGTAAACAGTGTTTAAACTGAATTATGGAAGTATTATAAGGTATATTTTATTTTGTCCCGTCAATAATAACCAGTAAAAAAATATAAATATAAATATAAATGAAAAAATATGTACGTACAATTTTGATGAAACACAACACATTAGCAAGTGACATCATTCATAGAGATAACAGCGTGATTAGCGTTTTATAAAAAATTATCGTTATTATCGTTATTATTTATTTTTCGTTTTATAAAAGTATTATTTTCACAATTACGAGATTATTTTCACAAATAAAAATGTGATTAGATTTTCTAGGCATCTAAACTGCCTCTATGCAAAAAATCTTCATAGTTTTGTACAACAGGCGAGTAGCCTATTTAGATAATTGGTTTAGAAACTTTGTTGCAAAACGTTTGCAAGACGACTGGATGTCATCGCTACATGCCTATAACAACGTAAACTGCGTCTCACTGTTTCATGATAGAAAGGGGTAATCACTCATTTGTACGACGACATCATCTATATATCTCGTGAAGAGAAATAGACAAATTGTCAACCAATAGCGTTAAAATTTAAAATATTGTTTACTCTTTCTTCCCAACGCAACGAAAGAGAGATTGATGTTTTGCATTGCGATTTTATACTTATATAACAGACCAATGCCATACACTGGTCTGTGTGCTTTTCAGTATGAAGTAGGTATCAAAGCCGCCTGCATCCATACTTTTGAAATTCTGCTAATTCACAATATTTGACTATGTTACTTGACTTATACCAAATTGAGATTTTTTTTACGGCAACGTAAACTGCGTCTCCCTGTTTCTTGATAAAAAGGGGTAATCACCCATTTGTAGGCCTAGCATATGTCAACGACATATCTCGTGAAGAGAAACAGACAAATTGTCGATCAATAGCGTCAAAATTTAAAATATTGTTCACTCTTTCTTCCCGACGCAAAGAAAGAAAGATTGATGTTTTGAATTGCGATTTTATAATTATAACAGACCAAAGCCATACATGGTCTGAGCTTTTCAGTATGAAGTAGGTATAGGTGTGAAAGCCGCCTGTAGGTATCCATACTTTTAAGACCTGCAGACTAATTCACTAACTTAGACGTGTGTTAGTTGACTTATACGAAATTGAGATTCTATGTAACAATTGTCATCCGGTGCCTATTGACAACCCTTCGTGGATATCATCATTAGATAAATGACGTTTCTTACTTTGATGTCTATTTAATAGGTTGTTAATAAATAATTTAGTGAATAGGCCAGCAGAACATTTAGTTTAGATTAAAGTTGGGTATGATTTAAGTTTTTGCGCGACGTATAGTAAGTAGACTTCACCAAAAAGCTTTTCGAGTCCTATACATACGAGTACTTATACGAAATGTCAGGCCAAGGAAGTTAAAGCATATGCACTTATGCACTGTAATAGTTACAGTGTACAAGTGCATATGCATTGTATTCTTTAACTTCCACTATCTCACACACCACTTACACTTGGTTATACATCATGCGCATAACATGTGAAATAATCATAATTATTAACTATGTCCTAACTCTGCGATAGCAAACAGATGAGTTAAATCATAATTACTTACTAATTAAACATAATAACAAATATTTGAACTCATCAATTTGCTGGATATTTAAACAGAAATTCCGTACAATATAGCTATAATATGTTTTTTAATACGCATACCAGTCCGTCGGCATATATCAAACGGGCAGAGACCGGCGCGCGAACTATGCGGCCTGTGTGGCATAGATTATGTTACATACAGATGCCCAACTACTCATATAAATCAATACATACCTACGAGTAAGTACGAGCCACTTTAGTTCAAGATTAGGTACGATTATAATTAGAGGAACGCGCCAAAAGAAGACTACTGATTTCAAAATTATTTCAAACATTGAGATTACTACTAGAAAGTTAAAATAAATGTGCATATAATAGATGCAATAACAACTAAGTTTATTTTATATTAACTTGGTTGTTATTGCATCTACAATCACCGGAAGACATAATATGGCTTCCGTAAAGATCAGGATCACGCCCTTCATCAGGATATTGTGAACCAACAGGCTTTATTATGTTGGAAGAAAGAATGACAGAAATGCGCTTACAAAACAATAATCAAAAAATTTCACATTTATCTTCTTTCTTATAAGCAAGGTATATTGGATCATCGTTAGCTTTTAATAAATAATTCCTGATTTTCCAACCTCAGAAACCGTATTTTTTTTGCTCTTTGGCTTTTCCTAGGGATTTAAAATGAAAGTTGAAAGTTTTCAGGCCAAGCTCATATAAGTATAGTATGTACCTAACTATGTAAGTACAAAAATGATATGAGGTGTTGTGAGCAATTTTGAAAAGTCCATACCATCAGGATTACGCTCTATTGTATTTAGAATATGTTTAGTGGATATCTGTGGATATGTGTAATTTGTATTGCAGTTTTACAACTAAAGATGAGTTAGATGGGTTAAAGAGATTGATCTACAAATGCGACACCGCTGATTTGTAATCTGTGACAACCCACACATATACAATTAAAATAGCAATCTGTCGGTGTGTTTATCACGCAATTCAACATATGTTAAACGCGCCTAAATACAACTCGAAAACATTCACTGAGCCGACCGACTCCATTTAATTTAGACTTTTTGTGTCAAATTTTTTTAATTGTCCGACTCGGTAGCATTTTGGAGATACCAAAATTGCTATAAAATATGTAACATTCAACTCTACACTCCTGCACATAAAGTTGAATTTCTTAAAAAGGCGATATAATATATTTTCTTCATATTATATGCCATGATGGCGGGAGTTTTTTTGGCGGCCATTTTGCAAACCGGCACCCGACATTTTGTGTAATCTTATATTCTAGGTATTAATTTTTAAAGCAACATTGTGTTACTTAATAGGTAATTAGCGGATGTTTGGTAATAATAATAATTAATTTAATTTATTGGTATTCCGTTTTGTTATTTGATTGTCTTCTTATTAAAAATTAAATGCTGTTGTTAACTTCGCTAAAACCTGATGACAGCTTCACTGATATATAAATAGTTAGTTGTTTTTGTTTTGTTAACTTTGCAGGTGTGGTTTTAGAAATATTTAGTATAAGACAAAACTCTTATGAACCTATAGTAATGGTAGGTACCTATGGTAAATCTTCACAGGGACGATAATTTTTTGCTTTACAATCATCTTCATCATCATTATCAACCCATATTCGGCTCACTGCTGAGCTCGAGTCTCCTCTCAGAATGAGAAGGGTTAGGCCAATAGTCCACCACGCTGGCTATGCAGATTGGCAGACTTCACACACGCAGAGAATTAAGAAAATTCTCTGGTATGCAGGTTTCATCACGATGTTTTACCTTCACCGTTCGAGACACGTGATATTTAATTTCTTAAAATGCGCACAACTGAAAAGTTGGAGGTGCATGCCCCGGACCGGATACGATCCCACACCCTCCGGAATCGGAAGCAGAGGTCTTATCCACTGGGCTATCACGGCTCAAAATACCAGTCACAAAGTAATATTTTTTACCAAATAATTTGCCCTATTTCCGCGAAAGTGGTAAAATATAGTCCATCGTCAGTCTCAAGTCATGTCATGCTTTAGTAAAGCGAAGGTAAACTTTTTTTTTTTATTTGACTTTTGATACCACCGAGGAAATCGAATTAACCACTTGAAACACTTTTCTTTAACCTACACTTCACTTGTGACTAAATGAAATAAAGCTAATGGGAAGACTTTGTTTGACTCAGTTTTGACGCTAGGCCATATCTATATCTATATTAATATAAAGCTGAAGAGTTTGTTTGTTTGGTTGAACGCGCTAATCTCAGGAACTACTGGCGCGATTTGAAAAATTCTTTCAGTGTTAGATAGGTAGCCCATTTATTGAGGAAGGCTATAGATTATATATTATCACGCTAAGACCAATAGGAGCGGAGCACCAATGAAGAATGTTTCTAAATCGGGGGATTTTTTCCTATTGAGAACTGCGTGCGCTTCGTACACGGTTAAAGTTTCGCAAAAGTCATGTATGACAGAATTGTTCCCCTTGAAAAGTTCTAAAAAGTCCGCGACAGTTCCCGCGGGATGTGTGAAAAACAGAAATCCACGCAGACGAAGTCGCGGTCGTCCGTTAGTCTAATAGTAGTTACGTACAGTCAGTCAGTCAGTTATTGGGAGACAGCTTGGCTTTGTTTGTAGTGGTGAGGTATGTGCGTGCGTGTTTGTGTGTGAAACTGAAGGAACGTTAGGAAAACAGAAACATGTTTATCATCTCTCATTACATCTTTGTGGTAGCTATTTTCCACGTAAAGTTACTGCGATTTTTTTTTGTATATTTATGAAGTATTATATAAACTAGTTAACTTTATAGTACGTAAGGCAGTTAAAATAACGAAAAAATTGCTAGGAGTATGTTTTAATGTTGTTAAAAGTTGTTAATTAATAATAAAAACCAGCGTAGTGCGTGTAGGGCCACGCGCAATAGTGTTCCGTATATTAAAATAGGACCTTAAACTTTCATAACGTAGACACAACCCTTTCCCTAAATTCAAAATGGTGTTGTGACATCCACAATAATTTTGAAGACCTATCCAACGATAGTCCACACTGTGGGATAGACGAGATAAAAATCATCCTCAGTTTACATGTAGGGGAAGAACCCCACAAATATTTTTTTTCTACTAAGTAGGCGTAATTAACATCTTGGTACATCCACGCCAAATTGCAGCTTCCTAGTTTTAATAGTTTTTGAGTTAAACCGCGGACAGACAGACAGGCGAACATGGTGAAACTATACGGACTACGGAACCCTAAAAATGACTAACCATTTTTATGTCAAATCATATTTTCAGACAGCGCGTAGGACGTAGGTATTCTGGGAACAGATACTTCTAAGTAATAAAGTAAGATTTTTTATTCGAATACAAGGAAGGTTTATATTAGCACACTAATAATATAAAAGATCGATTTTTATAAGTGTGTATATTAGTCATTCTATGCTCAGTTTTGAAAAGTTAGTGGTGTTACCCCTGTGCCTTTTTTTTTATTCTTTACAAGTTAGCCCTTGACTACAATCTCACCTGATGGTAAGTGATGATACAGTCTAAGATAGAAGCGGGCTAACTTGTTAGGAGGAGGATGAAAATGCACACCCCTTTTCGGTTTCTACACGACATCGTACCGGAACGCTAAATCGCTTGGCGGTACGTCTTTGTCGGTAGGGTGGCAACTAGCCACGGCCAAAGCCTCCCACCAGCCAGACCCAGAGAAAATCTCAATCGGCCCAGCCGGGGATCGAACCCAGGACCTCCGTTTTGTAAATCCACCGCACATACCACAGCGCCACGGAGGCCGTCAGAGACAGGGGCATTGTCGGTCTGTTTCTTCAAGTGTAGCAAATCGTCACAAAATGCTATATTATGTCGCTTTTTTTTGTTATCTGTTTCCTTTGCAGAGGGAAACAGCGTGGGTCGGAACGCGTGTAGTTTTTTCAAAAATATACTTTTTGTGCTGTGTAACCTACAAGCCTTAGGTGGAGTATATACTCAAGTATTTTTTTTTATAGTACGAGTAGGTAATAGTTAAACCAAGCAGATCGCCCACCTGATATCTTATCAACCGATAGACGTCCAATGCTGGACATAAGCCTTTTGCATGGACCTCCAAGCACAACGATCTCGAGCCGCCAGCATCCAGCGGCTCCCTGCAGCCAGCTTGATATCCTTGGTCCACCTAGTGGGGGGTCAGCCAACACTGCGCTTTATTACGAAATTCGGTATTGTAAACAATATTTAGGTATTATCATGCTTAAATAACTTTCGGTAGTTAACATGTGACTAAATAAAATATAGCCAATTGGGTGCCTTGTTCGCCTCAGTTTCGACTACTGCCATATCTAATAGTAAAATCATTGCATTTATGACGTTGTCCTTACATCTCCTACGAGATATTGCTCTATTATATATCTATAGATGATGATCTTCCACTTACCATCAAGTGATCCTCTTGTCTTGTGAACCTGCTAGGTTCGACAACAATAACTTTAACAAATGTCTTCCCTCATCAGCATTATCAGCCCATTTTAACGACACAGGGTCATTCACTCTAGTCTAAGCTCCATATCCCTCTCTTACAAGGATATGGAGCTTAGACCCACGACGCTACTCCAATGCGTGTTGGATGGCGAGCTTATCCTACTTAATTCTAGCTTACAGTTGTCAGTTGCGTAATGTCGACTCTCCCTTATGCCGTTCTATTAAAATCTAAACAGAATTGCAGTGCATAAACTAGCCTTAATAAATTTATTCGATATTATGACAGGAAACAGGAATGCCCGCTGCATTTGACGCACAGTTTATGTTTAATATTTTTTAATTTCTTTTTCAAGATGGCCGCCTCATTTGCGCCTTATTGTTGCGTTGGAACATGCTCTTGTAGCCTGACTTGCGAGTTGAACGGACATTTGAGTAGTAAAAACTTCTTCATTAAATAAGTGACGATTGACGTGGTTAAAAAAGTCAGTATAAAATTGAAAAAAATGTATATGCAAATTTAAAAAAATATAATACGAGTTATAGACGTGTTGGGTTGAAAATTTATAACTGAAAAAATGTAAACTATATAAACGCAAACGCACTGTTGAGCACGAGTCTCCTATCTGAATGAGAGGGGTTAGACCAATAGTTCACCATGCTAGCCCAATACGGATTGGCAGACTCGTTAAATTCACACGTAGAGAATTAAGAAAATTCTCAGGTATGCAGGTTTCTCAACCATTATCATTTTAAAAAACGAATTATGACGTGTCTCAAACGGTGAAGAAAAAACATCGTGAGGAAACCTGCATACCTGAGAATTTTCTTAATTCTCTACGTGTTTGAAGTCTGCCAATCCGCGTTTGGTCAGCGTGGTGGACTAAGGCCTAATCCGATGTGTGAGTGTAAAACAAGTGAGCTGTTTATGGGTTGGTAAAGATGATGATGACGTAGCTAATGGAATAAATTAGTCCCGTTTTTTGCGACATAGCTATGCTTTCTTTTCTTTCAGATCAGGCTATAGGTACATAAGGTTGAAAAGTCCGCTTTACGCGTGTGCATATAAACAAACACACATGTTTGCTTAGGACTCCATAATTATGATATTGTTACCAGTGGCTGACACGGGCTCGCCAGGCCAACTTATGGGTACTGCGGCTAACATTATTGTACCAAATATTATGGCCATTTGTATTCACGGTGCCTTTAACCTAGCTCACACAGGTTACAGGACTTCGGGGTGCATTCTGACGAATAATAATTAATATTTTATATACGAATTTTTCAAAAATCCTTACTGAGTAACTCTCTATGTAGTTCTAGCTCAGTCACTCATTCAGTTATTCAGACTAATATTTTTGCATTTAATTTTTAATTGGTGGAAGGCTTCGGCCGACTAGTCACCACCAGCTGGCTAAGACGTACCGCCAAGCGATTTAGCGTACAGTACGATGTCGTGTAGAAACCGAAAGGGGTGTGGATTTTCGAAGGATGAATCGAAGGCAGAGGTTATATCCACTGGGCTATCACGGCTAGTCAAAGATATTCCACATAACATCAGACCATAATATAGATAAATAGAACACCAGCAGGCTAATTCACTATCTTTGACGTATATTAGTTGACATATAGAGATTCTATGTAACAAATGTCATCCGGTGTCTAATGGTGGATATCATACAGTAGGTAGATGACATTTATCAATTGATTTGATGTTTATTGTAATAGGGTTTATAAAGTATTATTGTAATAGGGATAATAAAGACCAAAATAGTGAATAGGCCGTATCTGCCATATTAAGTATTTGTTAAAGTACAAATAATTCATGGAAGATGTGTTTCACAGAAAATGTGTCACAGAAATAGCATTAATTTTAGGAAAATGTTCAATGGCGCGTAACTACAAAGGGTCGCTGAGCATAGCTATAAATCTAAGAATTAGTCACAAACGCTGACAATATTTAAAGCAGTTTGTACAACAACGTAGCTATAATATACTCATACTAAGATATTATTTCTGGGGTCATAAGCACGGCTATTAGTTTGGTCAATTTAAAAATCCGAAGGTACCTACATAAATTCCTACAAAGCGGAAAATTTGAAAAATTCAAACCAATTTCCACCTATATGGCAATTTATTTAATTTTACTTCTATTTTAGGTGTTTTTATCGGAGTATATATGAGGTAATTGATATGTCAATCGCCTTATCTACTGACTCCTAAATACATAAGTATACTTGTTAAATTTAAGAACAATTATTATATCAACTGTCTATAGATAATACGAGTACTGTAGAAGAAAAAATAAGAAAGTATTCAACCCGGCAGTTTCACCAGCATAATTCCCGTTCTTGTAGGATTGTGGGAATAAAACATAGCCTATGTATATATATATATATATATATATATATATATATATATATATATATAACTTTCCGTTGGAGAGATAATTTTTTAAATCAGTTTTGGCGTGAAAGCGTAATAAGCGAACAAAAAGGCAAAAAATTAGTTGTTGTAGTACTTTTTTATTAGGTTTTCTGTGACTTGGCAATCTATGTGACATCACAATGAATCATGAATGGTATTTTTCTTGTGATTTGAGCCGAGCGGTTCCGTCCACTAGGAGGTTGTAGATTGTCCAATTCTTAGCTTACAATATTACATAGCTTTAGATACAACAGCACCTTTACTGCACCAAGAATGGAATCCCCTGTCATTGTGTGGACAGGAAACAGCAAATTTTTTGCTCCTCCGTCTCTATTCAGTTTGGAGTTACGACACAATGCCGCTAGAATGTGTTACCATGTTGAATGGCCGACAGTGAGTATTGTGTTGCAAATATCACGGGGTAGTAGAGCTCTTTAGGGTAGATTTCGTCCAGGGAAACCTCTGCGACTCAGTTAGTGTTAGTAAGTAAGCGTATACGCCTGATATTATATAGTTTTATCACAATACATATAAATACTTATATAATCTATACTAATATTATAAAGCTGAAGAGTTTGTTTGTTTGATTGAATGCGCTAATCTCGGGAACTACTGATCCGATTTCAAAAATTCTTTCAGTGTTAGATAGCCCATTTATCGAGGAAGGATATAGGCTATATATTATCCCCGTATTCCTACGGGAACGGGAACCACGCGGGTGAAACCGCGCGGCGTCAGCTAGTAATGTATAAATACACCAAGACACTGGAAAATACATAATCATTACACAAATATTTTCCAGTTGTGGGTATCGTATCCACTACCATGGATGCAGAAAACCGTGCTTTTTGCATACTGCGCCACGCAGCCGTCAGTATTGTAACAAACAGACATACAGATACTTTCGCATTTATAATATAACTATGGATAATAAAATAATTAATCAATGAAATTGATGAGAATAAACATCCTACAATAGGTAACTTCAAACCCTTGTGAAATCGGTTTTTATAAATAAAGGTCGAGTAAATTATTGGAAGGCTTTGATCGTGTACACAATATCACACAATAATTAGGTAAAACGACCTCATAAAGCTATGGCTTAAGCTTTTATTTCAGCACAATCCCTAAGCCGTGCGTGCGGTTTAGTTATGGGGGCTAGTGATGTGTACAAAATTAGTGGCTTTATCGATATTTCACTATCATAGATAGTAAATATTCATATAACCACTACTCGTATATTAGGTTTTCCGTTCTTTTTTATCTATCCCTCAGCTTTGGGTAATACTTAAATTTTTATTAACATTGACATTTTTGCCCGCAATTTTATTAAAGATTAAGGCGAAGGTAGCTCTATATTGATTTCGCTCAACAAAATTAAATTTTAATAAGAATTTAAAACTAAATATAAATAATTCAGCAATGAGCTGAGAAATAACATAGTTTAAGGCTAGTTTTACGTGTACCATGACTATGAAGTTGCACTCAATTATAATGGAAGTACACGACTTGACTGGCTTAAGTTTTTAAAAACAATCAATGAATGAATTTGAATTTGATTTTGAAGTCTTAATTGGTTTCAAAGTCTGGTTAAAAACAATCTATCTAGTCAAGTAACATTTTTATCACTCTAAAGATTTATTAAAAAATGGAACATTGCAAATATTAATACTACCTACAAATAACAATATATATTTCCAAAATGTAAAAATTATTATCTTGTAATCAAAAATTAAAATGTAAATTAGAGTCATGATAGCCCAGTGGGTAAGACCTCTGTCTTCGATTTGGTGGGCGTAGGTTTGAATCCGATCCGGAGCATTCATCTACATTTTTTTTATTTTAAGAAAGTAAACATTACGTGTCTCAAAAAGATGAAGGAAAAACATCGTGAGAAAACCACCATACCTGAGAAATTTCGTATTTATCTACGAGTGTGAAGTCTGCCAATCCGCATTGAGTCAGTTCACCTGGGTATTAGCTTAACCCCTCTCACTCTGATAGGAGACTCGTGTTCAATATATATAATATCGATTGTAAATAATTAAAAGACAGTTATAAAAAAGAAACGGAAAGAACATTACCTATAAAAGTAAATCGATATTTTACCAATTTTGCACATCACTAGTATATTTTAATGTCCCCATTTCGTTTCCTTCACGACGTGTGACGAAACAGCTCCAAGAAAATCGGTAACACATGTTCTTTTTATTAGTATGGGTGTAAATATAATAATGTCGTAAGTCGTTACAATTAACTTTCTTCCATGACAGCCAATCTTAGGACTAGCCGCTGGAAATATTCTAGTGCACAAGTGTGCGCCAGTGCACGTGCACAATGCAAAGCAAGAGTGAATAGGCATCTTTTAGATAGCTACCTACCTAGCAGCAATAATGCTTTCCATCAGGCTAAATTTGTAGTCAAGGGCAAGCAAATTTGCATAAAAAAAGAAAAAAAACGGTTGTCTGTGAAGTCGGTTTACTGACGACAGTTAAACGTGACAACGTCATACGTAGTACTTTATTTCTTGTATAAAAAGTTGGCAACCCTAGAGCGAGGGAACGACGCATGACGTCATCTTCATCGAATTATAAGACGTTGTCACGTCAAAAAAAAATATTTTTTTGCAAAGGAACCCAACCTTCTCTGAAATAAGCGTATCAACTACAAAAACTCCATAGTAAATAAAGCAGTATATTATATAGTTTCTGAGAAATCAGTGGATATACAAACATAAATATTCGTATATGGACGAAAACAAACCTCTTTTTGTGAAGTCACTAAGCAAGAGGCTCACATTTGTTGCTTTGATTTTTTCAGTTTTTTTTTGTATGCTCTACATATTATTTTCTGCAATATTTCCATCAATATCTATTATTATAACATTTTTGTGCAACTAGCTGACACCGCGCGGTTTTACCCGGGTGAAACCCGTTTCCGTAAGAATACGAGGATAATATATAGCTTATAGGCTTCCTTGACAAATGGGCTATCTAACACTGAAATAATTTTTCAAATCGGACCCGTACAAAGTAGTTCCCGAGATTAGCGCATTCAACCAAACAAACTTCAGCTCTAAAAGACTCATAATTTCGTATTCGTATAGATAAAAATCACAGTTTCAAAATAAATATGTAGGTATGGTTTTGTAGTGACTATTATTCTCACGGAAGCGTCTTACAATTGAATAGCTATAGTATAATAAATTAATGTATATTATGGTATACTAGGGAGACATAGTAAAGATTACATATTTATATGAGAGACAAACAGCTATGATGTTCACATATACTTCACTTTTTTATGGAATTAGTTTCCGTAACATGGAAAGTCAGGACATGGTGATAATGTTTGTCACTGTAATAATCACTGGTAGATTATTTTTTTGGATAGGCTTGCGCTTGACTTTGAATCCTTAACACTATAATAAGACTTTACTACAAGCTTGCGTTTGATAAAAACTTTGAACTTTTAACATTGAAATTCATGAGAAATAAATAAAACAGTAGTACTTCCTCAGATGAGCTGTCATAGAAAGCTCTACTATTACCTACCATGTTTGTTAACGCCTGTTTGTTGTTTTCCAGCAAATTCGTCTACTGCGGGCTATTGAAGAATAACGTTATAAATATAGGTAGCTGGCAGAAATAATCGTTTTCCAGACACCGAAAATTAAAACGTTTCAAATTAAATTTACTTTGTAAATTAGTTTCGTGGAACAAGAGCGGTGACAAAAACGACGTCCTGCTGCCGCGGCGGCCAATGGGACACAAGGGGGGGCAAAAAGGGGGTAATTAAGAATTCGGCAACCAAAATGGCGGACGAATTATGTTTGACACACGAGTAGAGAGGACATTACGTAATATGGAAATTTGTAAAGAAAACCGACACTCGCAAAACAAGGAACTAATCTATACTAATATTATAAAGAGAAAATCTTTGTTTGTATGTTTGTTTCTTTGTTTATTTGTAATGAATAGGCTAAAAAACTACTGGACCGATTTTAAAAATTCTTTCACCATTCGAAAGCTACATAATCCACAAGTAACATAGGCTTAATTTTATTTTGGAAAAAAATAGGGTTCCGTAAGATTTTTGGGTTTTTCGGACACAAGGTGTAAAAAATTAACGAAAACAAAAAAGTCCGCGACACACTATACCTATATATGTCGAGTGAGGCACAACAATAATTTTTTTTATTTAAAAATTTTGTATTGTTTGGACTACATTTAAATGCATTTATTTTACTCATGCTATTGATCCTTATCAAAATAAACTATTTTACCACTAAGTACAGTTTATGTAGATATTATTTGATTTTTGAATGCTTAAAACTGGACGCTTGGTTTTGAAGTTATGGCGAAATTAAAATATTACGATTTCTGCTGCACGGCCCGTTTCGAATTGGGCGTCACCAAAGCGGGGATGCGTTATGAAACGTTTCTTGGTACTTTCGAATCGTCGTAGGGTAGGGGTAGGGTAGGGATGGGGTAGGGGTAGGGTTGGGGTAGGTAGGTGTAGGGTAGGAGTAGGGGTAGATACGGATAGGGTAGGGGTTAGGATAGGGGTAGTAGAAAGTTTACATCGAGTTTCACGCGGACGAAGTCGCGAGCGTCCGCTAGTCTAAGTATAAAATAATAATTTTAAAATAAGTTAAATCATTTTGAAGTTAATCTGTTTAATGACGTAGATACTATAAACCAAGAAAAAAAAATTGTAAGTCCTATTGATCAGTAAAAAAAAATAAAATCTTGAGACAATCTGTCTGTTGTTTGATCCTCTTATTGAATTAATTCATTATAGTAGGGGAGGCGAAGAAAGGATTTTTGCAGTTACTCGAGCGCGGCATATAAACGGGGAGTATACCTTGCACGTTGTTTAGTACCTCTATCAAATATGAGCTCCTTATATTGGTGGCTACGTTTAGGGCAACCAAAAAAAACAACTAACTTCATAAATACTCAACCAGTACGTCAAATTAAGATAAGGTAGGTGAGTTAATAGCTAAAAGGTGTGCAAAAATCTGACGATTTAAGTGTAAATATAACAAAATAAAACCCTTATATTTCTGTTATCGAGCCACGAGCGCGGTTAATTTTTCACTTATTTTGAATGAAATAATCTCCTGAATAGTTGATCATGTTTTCTGATGATTTCAGTAAGCCAAAGTAATAAAAATTGTCTTTAAAATATGTCGTTTTTTCCCCATTGCTGATAGCGAAAAAAGTAAATAACTATTTATTCTTGCTATTATCTAATCTACCAAATCTAATCGATGACGCTTTAGTAACTGCAAATTTAGCACCCCGGGCTCTACTACTATTATTATTTTTAAGCTAATTCGATGTGTCTTAATAATAATTAGATAAACGCTAGGAGTGCACTTTTTAATTTCCCATACTGAGCACATAGTTCGAAGAGCCGATGGACGTTGGGGTCCCAAAGTGCTGGAATGGCGACCCCGCACTAGTAAGCGCAGTGTTGGCCGACCCCCCACCAGGTGGACTGACGACATCAAGCGAGACGCAGGGATTCGCTGGATGCAAGTGGCTCAGTATCGTGATGTTTGGAAGTCCCTACAAAAGGCCTATGTCCTGCAGTGGACGTTCATCGGCTGATATGATGATGATGATGATGATACTGAGCAAAGCAAAATCGAAATCTTTTGAATATATTCATTGTTTATCTAATTAATAGACAATTGAGACGATGCAAACGAACATATTTAATATAAAAAAATGTCTGATTAAGCTTTTAGTTGATATTTGGTTGCTTGATAGTATTTATTTAGTTTTTCACCGAGTCAGTACCGAGTCAGAACATGTCCTAACTGTGCTTCCCTATTCTCATTTGAGATAACAAACGCCCATATTGATACCGGGAGTAGATCATAAAATATCCACAACCCAGACACTTGAGCAATAAATGTCCCTTTTCCACCTGTACCCAATAACTTCAAACAAATTATTATGTACGTTCGTGTCCCGCTTTTTATCCCGTTTCGCGGGACAAGGCTGACGTCGTCTGAGATGTGGCCCCTTAACCGATTGTGACAGTCGCTTAACCGATTTTCATTTAATTTGCTTGCATGCTGTGACAACAATTGGCTCATTTGTGACGTTTATGTTTCACGATTCGACCATCTGGTTACGTTATGCGATACGATATCGCTTCGGTTTCGCTGACGTCTTACGATTTGATAAATGGAGTCAAAGTCATCTTAAGTTAACATTTTAAACTTTTACATATATGTATATAATTTTAACCTTTTTTCATTAATACTTTTTTTATTGAGAAATAATACAATAGGAAACTTAAGTTAATAAAACCTAATTAATACTTAATGAAGTAAAATTTAAAATAATGTTTTGTTATCGCCGTTTAGTGTTGTAAATAGTAGTCTGTGACGGATATGACGTCGCTCGATCTCGTGTTGGCTTCAGTGTGGTCGTGGCGTTCGAGCCGTCCACATCTCTTGTTGTGTAATTCTTAATGGGTTACTTAGGATAGGCGGGGAGAGTGACTTGAGTGGAAAAGGGGAGTGTTTGTATACAGTCAAAGGTACCTTTAACCCTACACACATCGTTCACAAGTACGTGACTCCACTCAAGGTCATTCTCTGCCATTCTAGGGTCTTATTTTGGTTACAGTTTGATTTGTTAATTAAGTTGTCCTGACAAGTGTTGTGAATCATAACCTTTGTTCGACATTAGTTTTCTTATATTTGTAATCACCTTTGAGTCCTATAATAGTTTTACATGTGATAATTTTGGAAAACTTCTTTGTCTAACGTTCTAACACTTACTTAAATTATAAATTTATTATTTTTATATACTTATGCGAAAGTTTGGATGGACACGAATATGTGCCTGTTACTGAATTACGTCAAAACGGCCAATTGGATCTTGGTGAAATAAATAACACAGAGATAAATTAAAGACTACAATAGAACATAATCTACTTTGTATCCCGATATTCCGATATGCCTATTAAAGGAACGGGATCTAAGCATGTAACCTCAAACTTCAACTTATAATAAATCTGTAGGGAGGTCAATGCTGTACATGAAATATATTTTCAAAATAGGTAATTATTAGGGGGTGATTAGTGATCGACACTGATGCCAAAATGCAATCAGTAAAATTTTCGTCAGTCCGAATGTATGTTCGTTATAGAAACAAAAACTACTCGACGGATTTTACCGAAAGTTACTACAATTTATTCTTCATACTCCTGGGCAGGTAATTACGCTACGATCAATTGGAACAGAGCAGTGAAGAGCAATGTTGGGAAAACGGGAGAAGTTATTCCATTTTCACAGCGATACTACTGTAAGGCCTGGATTATAGAGCTCCAAGGTCGGACGAAGTCGCGGGCGTCCGCTAGTAATAAATATAGGTAAATACTTAACGAACAATTATATTATCAATATATCGAACGATTTTATCATCCTTTTGTCAATTAATTTCCATAAATCAACTAAAATGAAATGAATATAATTGCCGTACGACATAATAATCGTGATATATAAATATCAGTATAAAGTGTTTTTATGGTGTGTGAAAGTGAAAATCTTTTTCAACACAACACTTAATTGAGAATTTGACACACAAGTGTTCCTAACAGCCTCTTGGCGTTTCCCCTGTGTAGGCCTTCGACGAACATTAACTTTGATCGCTTTGGCTGAAAGTATTCCAATGAAAAAACATGACTATAGCATTAATCAAGGGTCACCTATACACAAAAATAGATGAGTTTTTTTATTCTTTACAAGTTAGCCCTTGTCTATAATCTCACGTGACGGTAAGTGATGATGCAATCTAAGATGAAAGCGCGCTAACTTGGTAAGTAGGATGAAATCTACACCCATTTCGGTTTCTACATGACATCGTACCGGAACGCTAAATCGCTTGGCAGTACGCTTATGCCGGTAGGGTGGTAACTAGCCACGGCCGAAGCCTCCCACCAGCCAGACCTGGACCAATGAAGAAAACCTCAATTGGCCCAGCTGGGTATCGAACCCAGGACCTCCGTCTTGTAAATATACCACGCATACCACTGCGCCACGGAGGACGTCAGAATAACTATTAAGATTAAGATAGAAAAGAGAAAAGATCAGAAAAACGTCTCATATCTATACTTATAATAAAACTATACATTTATTCGCAATTTGAGATTGTTCTTATACCATTTGTAACACCAAATGTTACCGTGGCATAACAAACGCCAGCGCCATCTAGAATCTATATAATACGAATTCTGTACATTTTGTCACAGATATAAGAAGTAGCTTTTAGCGATCTCTGTTCTGTGCATTTTGTACATTCTGTACATTGAAGATATTTCGGAAATTTTTGTTAGGGGGCATTATATAATCGATACTGAAGCTAAAAATATTTTTTTTTCGATTTTTTGTCTGTGTCTGTCAGTCTGTCCGTGTTTATTTGTTATTCGGGCATCACACTGAAACTACTGAATGAATTCAAATGAAAATTGACACTGTTTGAGACCATAGTACGGAGAAGGTTATATAATACTTTTTATTGCGAAAATAAAATGATAAGTGGGTTGAAATAGGGGTTGAAAGTTTGTAAATTTGTTCATAAATCATGAAAAAATACCGATTGGGAGAGATAAAAATGCAAATAAAGGACCAGTTGCGCTATTCTGTAACGATGTTTTTATATCTCACAAGTGCGAGTTTTGAATTCACCTCTATCTCTCTCTGTCTAACACAATACTGTAGACTGAGAAAGATAGACGCGTTTTCGAATCTCGTACTTGCGAGATAAACAAAACATAGTTACAGAATAGCACTGTTGTAACCATGTGGAAAATTGATTTTAACTTTCTAGAATCGCTAAATCTTACAAATAGGTAATATCTACCTACATAATTACGAGTACTTTGTTCCACAATTAAAATTAACGATAATGACCACACACCTATTAACCCGGACGAATAATTACGTAGCATGTAATGTGTTTTAATTATTTACATACGTTTATTTGCATTCGTTAATATGTATAATCAGGTTAAAGTGCCTTCAAGGGTGTGTTTTGGTTTTTTATTTATTTATTTCACTTCACACACATGAGATTTAAGTAAATTCTGAGGTATGCAGGTTTCCTCTCGATGTCTTTCCTTTACCGTTTGAGACACGTGATGTTTAATTTCGTGCATGCCCCGGACCGGATTCGAACCTACGCCTTCCTAATCGAAGGCAGAGGTGACATCCACTAGGGTATCACGTTTCACAATAATAATAACACACAAGTTATTACTTTGTCATACCCAACTCCATAAGTGCCTTAAGGGTCGAAAATGGAACCTCCTGTTTTAAAGTCCTATATTTATATTAATTAGGTATTAATCGATTGAAAAACAAGTTGCAGACATTCAGTTGTGGACATGATTTCGATTAACAAGACTAAATAACTTTTCGTGTCTGGAAAAGTGCTTCAAATTTTTGAGATACCTACGTATTATGTGAACATATTAAATTTGATTCAAATTAATGTTCGTATAGAGAAGTTTTCAACAAACTTTTTTTTATTATTATATATACAGGTAAATCTAAAATATCACATTTTATATTTATAATATATAATGTGATAACGTGACTTTCCATAAGGAATTTTCAAAATTGGTTCAGTAGTTTCGTAACAAAAAAAAACAAACCAACACAACATACATTACTCGTATAAGCATCAATATCTGTGGCAGCCGCTGGTGGGGCTTTTTTATACAAAATTACTTTATTTTATTTAATAAAAACACTAGTGGACTCCTGCGACTCCTTTCGCGGATATACTGTTTTCACAAATCCCGTAAAAACCTTGGATTTTTCCGAAATAAAAAGTAGCATAAGTTACCGATCATTTTCTATGTGCCATTGATCGTTGTACCAAAATTCAGTTATATCAGTTTAGCCGTGCAAAGCTAACAGACAGACAGACAGACAGACTTTTATAATAATAGTATGGAGTATGATCTTTCAGATACGATGTTTAACATGGGTGTTGTCGAATACTTTGCAAACAAATCCGTCTTCATCACTGGCGGCACGGGCTTCATAGGGAAAGTCTTGGTTGAGAAGCTACTGAGATGTTGTCCAGATGTTAAGGCGATATATCTGTTGATGAGGACGAAGAAGGGACAGAGCCCTCAGGATCGTCTCAATGAGATGACCAGCTCAAGAGTAAGTATACCTCCTATCTTATGTTTGAATGAGTGTAACTAAATAGTCGCGCGTCGGGGTCGCCAAGAACGGAAGTCTACCGTTAGATTGAAGTGAACAACCTTTTTGGTGCAGAGGTTAGCCTATTTGGCTTCAGCAGGGTTGTTATGTAACTCGGTGTACCATTCAAGTAATAAGTCACTACGTCGTTTTTCATCGTATTTTCGTTTTTGCAATCATCTGTGTTTTCAACGAAATTACACAATTATCGTAATATTAAAGTAACATTAGTATGTTAGTAGTAGCAGCAGGTAGTAACGTTATTTTAATGAAAAACTGGTACGTAATTTCGTAGGTTCGTTGAAATAATAATGTTAGATGATCGTAGATACAAAAAAACTTTACCACTTAATGTAAAATTATGCAGTTAAGGTTATTTCGTTGAAAACACAATGTTAGATGATTGCATAAACGAAAATACGATGAAAAACGATCTAGTGACTGATTACTTGAATGGTACACGAAGTAACATAATAACCCTGCAGATCCCGAGTTACTACGAGGTTTACTTTGTTCTAAGTTTTTCAGTAAAGTTTCTCTGTCCAGAATTGGGAAGTTACAGCTCCCGTCCCTTGGAGAGCAGATCATTATCATTGTCATTATCATTAAATACTGGTCGTTAATAATTATTAGATATCCTTGGGCCGGCATCGATTTTGGAATAGCGTGGTGGGTCTAAGCTCCATATTCCCTTCCCTATATAAAGAGCCCTTGCAGTGTCAAACCGTCTTCAGCAGTACCTGCAACATTTTATTACTACATAGTTACTGCAATCTATACATTTTTTTCAGTGTTTCGAAAAAATCAGGGATATTAGATTGTTCTCGAAACTGTGCGTGATACAAGGCGATATATTAGAAGAAGATCTGGGAATATCTGAGCAGGATAGAATAATATTACAGGAAGAGGTCCAAATAGTGTTCCACAGTGCTGCTTCAGTCAGGTGATTATGACCAGGCTTTTTCATTCAATTCGTTAAAGTAATAATCTTGTAGACCATCACTACCAGAAACATCACAACTTGGCCACTTAATTATCTAGGTATAATAGATATCAAACGGTGAAGGATAAACATCGTGAGGAAACCTGCAATTTTCTTAATTCTCTAAGTGTGTGAAGTCTGCCAATCCGCATTGGGCCAGTGTAGTGGACTATTGGCCAAACCCCTCTCATTCTGAGAGGAGACTCGAGCTAAACAGTGAGCCGAATATGAATTGATAACGAACTTAAAATTTCTCTTACTTTTCAGATTTGATCAGGGTCTTCGTTATGAAATAACTGCAAATGTAATTGGTACCAAACGCGTGCTGGAACTAGTTGAAGGGATGAAAAACCTTGAAGTGAGTACTTTTGAGTTACCTATTTGCTAACTCTAAGTCTTTATAGGATACAATCTACAGACCTGATTTAAAGTTAGAAGGCTGTAACATTGCAGCTTATTTCAGTGTTGTAATGTATTTTTTATTCTTAACACATTAGCATCAAAAAACAAGTTCGCTTTTAAGAAGGCGACCGAGTTATACAGTTAGTAGCCCTATATTTTTGTTTTGTGTTAATAAATTTATATTATAGTCAATACCTTAATTAGTCAATTATAAGGTGTCCGTGATATAATTATATTAGGGATACAAATTACCATTCAAAATTGTGGAACTCCTGAAATTAGTTTATCAGCTTCTTGCCTACATCTGTTGTTGCTTGCAAATTGTTGCAGGCTAACTGCCGAACATTTTTTTTATTATCATTCTTTACAAGTTAACCCTTGACTACAATCTCATCTGATGGTAAGTGATGATGCAATCTAAGATGGAAGCAGGCTAACTTTTTCGAAGGAGGATGAAAATCCAACCTTTCGGTTTGTACACGACATCGACATCGACAAACACTGGAACAATTAAGAAAACGTTAATCGGCCCAGCCGGGGATCGAACCCAGGACATCCGTCTTGTAAATTCACCGTGCATACCACTGCGCCACGGAGGCCCTCAAACTAACTTTTGAAAACTAATCAATTTCTCTCTAGATATTTGTGCATGTGTCAACGACCTTCTGTCATGATGAGTTAGAGAATCTGGAAGAGAAGGTGTATCCTGCTCTACACAGACCTGAGGATATTATCAACTGTGTGAAGTGGATGAGCGATGACTTGCTAATGAAGTTACAACCAGAGTAACTATGTTTTTAAATAAATAAATAAAATCATTTTATTTTCAGTCATTTTAGCAGACTCAGAAGTGATTACAAAAATAAGAAAACTAATGTCGAACAAAGGTTATGATTCACAACACTTGTCAGGACAACTTAATTAACAAATCAAACTGTAACCAAAATAAGACCCTGGAATGGCAGAGAATGACCTTGAGTGAAGTCACGTACTTGTAAACGATGTGTGTAGGGTTAAAGGCGCCTTTGACAGATATCTAACACTTCCTTTTTCCACTCAAGTCACTTTAACCGCCTATCCCAAGTAACCCATAAAGAATTACACAACAAGAGGTGTGGACGGCTCGAACGCCACGAACACACTGAAGCCGTCCGTACCGCCAGTCGTTGCAACGCGGCGATAACAACCCATGGACAAAATAAACATTGAATACATTCTCATCACATACCATTTTTGAGGTTATTTTTATGGTTTGTTTGATTGACCCTACAAAAGATCCAGATTCAACATACACAAAAGATGGCGATTCAAATGAACAAAATTTCTCATTGAATAAAGATATTTCGACTTAAACTAATATAACCTTGTAATATAAAACTAACAAGGCACATATGACTCATTAGTTGAAAATGACTCTCCAGATCCCGGATATCAAATGTGTTGTTTCATCAAAATCAAGGACCGAGTGGTTAAGTTGGATGATATTATCAAACCTTATACTCTCAAGACCATCTCTAAGATGCGTACAACGACTTATCTCGAGATCAGGGAAAGACAAATGCCGACCAATAGCAACGGACTCCTATTTCATAAATATAGCTCACTCTTTCGTTGCGTTGGAAAGAGAATTTCAACTCCGTCGCCACTGTCGTTTCCTCTTAACGATATATCTGCGCTTTCCGGTGCTGGAATGGCGACCTCCTACTAGGTGGACCGGGGACATCAAGCGGGTTGCATGGAGCCGTTAGATGCTGGCGGCTCGAGAGCGTTGTTTTTGGAAGTTCATGCAAGAGGCCTATGTCCAGCAGTGGACGTTCGTTAGCTTATAATGATGAAGATAATGTATACTAGGCACAAATACTGGTGACCAGCTAACTCTAACACTTTTATTTTAACTACAGGTTAATCAAGCCATACGTCAACACATACGGATACTCTAAAAACCTCACTGAGGAACTAGTGGCTCAATACAAAGACAAATTTTCAATTGCGATCGCGAGGCCTTCAATTGGTAACGTTTTCCTACTCTCCTAATTCACAAAATTAAACAGATTTTGCTTTTGTTATAGTAGTAGGGTTGAGGCAGGTGTTGGACAGGCAAAGACGTACTTTTAGCGGACTCAGAGGTGATTATAAAAATAAGAAAACTAATGTCGAACAAGGGTTATGATTCACAACATTTGTCAGGACAACTTAATTAACAAATGAAATTATAACCAAAATAAGACCCTAGAATGGCAGAGAATGACCTTGAGTGAAGTCACGCACTTGTGAACGTTGTGTGTAGTGTTAAACACTTTGACTGTTAACAAACACTCCCCTTTTCCACTCAAGTCACTCTCCCCGCCTATTCTAAGTAACCCATAAAGAATTACACAACAAGAGATGTGGACAGCTCGAACGCCACGAGCACACTGAAGTCGTCCGTACCGCAAGTCGTTGCAACGCGGCGATAACAGTAATGAATGAAATTTTCAAATTGGTCCAGTAGTTTTTGAGTTTATTTATTACATACAAAACACAAACCTTTTCTCTTTATTCAGTTTTAATAATTGTAGATTATTGTGGCTGTAATTGAATGTCAAGTAATTTAATTGTTTTTAAAAACAAGTTTCGATGTCGCCTTCCTATAAATCACTTTAACAATGTAAAGTTTATAAAATAGACCTGTTTATGGTATTTTTTTAGTAAGCTACCAGACCCGGCAAATGTTCTTCTTCTTCTTTTCTGGGCCTTTTTGCCCGTCAACGTTATTTTGCCTCATAAATTATTTCTAGGAATTAAAAAAAATTGGGGTTGGGTGGACCACCATTATCACTTGTAGGTATGAAAAATTGTTGTTTGACCGATTCTCAGACCTACCTGATATGCTATGAGTGCATATGATATGAGTTTGTTGGAGGAATGATGATGCCAAGTTAGAACACACTTTTCTAAAAAAATATAATATAGGAAACACTGACAATGAGTTAATAATAATAATAATATGAAATACTGAAATCATCCCCATCGTTATATCTGCCAACGGTTTGATCCCAGTCAGCCTCGCTCACCATCTAAGGCGGCTGGGGTTCCGTGGCAGTTCGCTCGCAGGCAAGATGGAAAAAGCGGTCATGCTGGACTCGGCTAGGATAGTGCGCCGGTTTCTCCACCTGTCGCCCTGACCCCCGGCCGTTTAGTCTCCCTGCCGGGGTGAATCCTCCGCCCGGTGCATATATGTATTTATGTAATGTATATTTAAGTTTATTTATTTTGCGTATTTAAGTAGGTTTATTTATTTTCCCTTTGGCTTTTTATATATATTTATTTTGTACAGGGCGTGAGAGTTTAATTCATTTGAATAATAATAATAATAATTTTCAATCATATTCGGTGAGTGCATATGATATGATTTTGTTGGAGGAATGATGATGCCAAGTGAGAACACGCTTTTCTAAAAAAATATAATATAGGAAACACTGACAAAGAGTTCATAATAATAATAATAATATCGCTTAACTGTTGGATCAAGAGTCGGATACAAAAGGCAGTGATTCTTGAGACGGCGCGTATTGTGAGGAGGTTCCTCACTCTGGAGCCCTGACCACCGGTTGCTTGGGCACTCAAATGTCCCGCAGCGGGAGGGTGAATTTTTTTTATAAATTTTTAATAATGTTTTGTATTTTATACTTATATTGTTAAAAATTTAAAAAAAAAGAAGTACTAAATAAATGAGAGATTAAAAAAAAAATAATAATAATAATAATTTTCAATCATATTCGGTTTCAGTTTTGTCATCGTACAAGGAACCTTTGCCAGGATGGGTAGACAACATAAACGGACCTACAGGAGTTACATACGCTAGTGCTAGAGGTAACCAAATACTTATTACCTACCCACTATCCATACAAGCCGATTACAGCCGGGTTGTCGTTTTAAAATATGTATGGATATATGAGAAACTATATCACGCAATATGGATTTTCTTTTCTTTGGTTTACCTTCGGCAATATTCCAACCCTCGCCACTGCTTTGGTATGCGCGGTGGATTTACAAAACGGAGGTCCTGGGTTCGATCCCTGGCTGGGCAGATTGAGATTTTCTTAATTAGTCCAGGCCTGGCTGGTGGGAGGCTTCGGCCGTGGCTAGTTACCACCCTACCGGCAAAGACGTACCGCCAAGCGATTAAGCGTTCCGGTACGATGCCGTTTAGAAACCAAAAGGGGTGTGGATTTTCATCCTCCTCCTAACAAGTTAGCCCGCTTCCATCTTAGACTGCATCATCACTTACCATCAGGTGAGATTGTAGTCAAGGGCTAATTTGTAAAGAATAAAAAAAAAACAAACTGCTACATACGGTAGTTACTTACAAGGTTGCTGGAATGACGAACCCGCCACGGAAAGCGCAATGTTGGCCGACGCCTCCACTAGGTGGACCGAGGACATCAGCGGGTCACAGGGAGACGTTGGATGCTGGCGGCTCGAGACCGTGGTATTTCGAAGTCCATGCAAGAGGTAGTCCAGCAGTAGACGTCCATTTCTCTGCGCCACACCCTATATAACACCTGAACCCTAACAATATATAATAGACTTGATATATATGCCAGCCACATACCATCAAGTTTGCAGCGAAAAAAGCTGTGGGCAGTAAAAGATATCGTAACCATATCCATAACCATGAGCCGTGATAGCCCAGTGGATATGACATCTGCCATACGGAGGGCGTAATCGGAAGTTCCGATCCGGTCCGGGGCATGCACCTACAAATTTTCAGTTATACGCATCTTAAGAAATTAAATATTACGTGTCTCAAACGGTGAAAACTGAATAACATCGTGAGGAAACCTGCGTACCTGAGAATTTTCTCACGAGTAACGGACGAGTACGTTCTTGAGTGATTACTTTTTAAATCTGATTAAGGTCTGTTGCACACCTCCTACTGCGAGAAAACTCGTATGGATGTAATACCACTGGACGCTGTGGTCAATGGCTGCATTCTTCTGGCATATACAACAGGAATTGAACAGTAAGTACCAACGAAATATTTCAATTAACTTTTGCTACTTTTCGAAAATAACAAACGATCGAACGAATAGTTAACGGTCATCTATTTTAAACGTAATTATCTTTGCTACTATTATAAAGCTGAAGAGTTTGTTTGTTTGTTTGATTGAACGCGCTAATCTCAGGAACTTGGTCCGATTTGAAAAATTCCTTCAGTGTTAGATTAGAGTTAGAACCCATTTATGGAGAAAGGCTATAGGCTATATTTTATCCCCGCATTCCTAAGGGAACGGAAACCACGCGGGTGAAACCACGTAGGCGTCTACTAGTATGAAATAATTTAAGAGCCGTGATAACACAGTGCATATTTTTACCTCTGCTTTTGATTCGTATGGCATAGGTACGAATCCGATCCGGGGCATGCAACGTCAACTTTTCAGTTAGATATGTGCATTCTAATCAATTAAATATCGTGTGTAAGTAGTGAAGCAAAAACATAGTAAGGAAATCTGCACACCTAAGAATTTTCTTAATTCTCTACGTGTTTGAAGTCTGCCAATTCGCATTGGGCCAGCGAAATGGACATCTAGGCTAACCCCTCTTATTCTGAAAGGAGACTTGTGCGCTACAGGATTTCGCTGGATGGCGGTTCGAGGCCAGGTTGTTTTTGAGTCCTCAAGCCTAAATTCAGTGGACGTCCGTCAATTGATGATGATGATGATGACCAGCAAATAAACGATGGTCGAGGCATTTAGAGTTTATTTTGTGTCAGGGGTTACCTTGAAATTTTTAATTTGATAACTTGTTACAGACCAAAGGGTATAAGAGTTTGCAACGTGACAGATAACAGCTTCGGTAAAATGAATTGGCACGACATTATTGCAATAAGTAAGCTTTAGCTTTATAATTGTTAAAAACAATTTAGTTTAATTGTGTGATTAGGCAGTTTAAGTACCTTTCCTGAATTTCGAGATGAAAAGTAACCTCTGTGTTTTTCTAATCTACGAGCAGCGCCGGCCCGAGGTAAATTTTAGAATGGAGCGAGATCCAATTATGGCGCCTTTCCTGTTTGCTCCTAACATTATATACTAGGGACGTTTGAAAAGTTCGTAGCCTAACGTATATCGGAATGTCATACGTAAAGACTCTCTAGCTTACGTAGCGCCCGGGTGCAATCATCACCCTAGCGCCCTCTATTACCTGTATATACCCGGGTTAAAATCAACGCACTCCCTGCACCATAGATAAAGAAAGACGCCTCTATTAGAAGTAAATTCGCGCACGTCGCGTTCATCTCTTCGCTTTAGATATAGACGATCGAAAAGAAATAAATTTCTTTTCGATCTTGTCTTTGCCATTTCGGCGCCCCCTAGGATTTGTTGCCTGGAGCGACCGCTCCGTTCGCCGTATGGACGGTCCGGCCCTGTCTACGAGTATCTATGTGCCAAAGAGGTTCGAAGTTTTACTTTAGTCGATTGAATAGTACTAGTAGTTGTGTTAATAGATTATTAGGTACTTATACTCGTAATAGGCCTATGACCGTTTTGGGGTTTAACGGCCATGATCAAGAATAGTCGTTGGCCGTGGTTGCAATAGCTTCGGTGTGACTGCAGCCAGATTTGTCAATTCTTAATCGTAACATGTCACCAACGACAACGACCAGTCCCTGGTATGCGGCCAAGTGAAAGAAAGAAAGGAAAGAAAGAAAGATCTTTATTTTTAAGTAATTTCACAAATTACATTCTTAAATTCTAAATTATTCCATAGCTTAATTGTCCACGCAAAAAGTGGAGCAATAAAAGAAGAATGCCTTGCAATATGTGGCATAACCTAGAAAAAGGCCCTACCTCAGCATTTTGCCACATACTTCCTACACAAAAAAGAAGTATGCAGCACTGATTTTCAGTTAGGACCCAGTTCAGGTGCACGTTCAAGTGCACGACGTTGATGTTACGGTTTCTTCAGTTTTTTGAACGGGAATATGAATGACGGAATGATGAATCTGGTCCCTTTAACTCTGAGCTATTGGGACGTAAAAACCTGTTAACCTGGTCGTTGTGGGCACTGGTTATGATCCTGGTCTCGTAGTCCGTAAGGTGCCTTATATCTAAATCAATATTCATCGAAAATTTAACGTAACTAAAATAAACAAGCCTGCTCTTAGTCCGTTTGCCTTGTCCGATTACACTTTTCGGAACACATTCAATATCAGCTCCTCAAGTCAAGCGTTTTTACCAAGTTTTGCTTTAAAATTGCTTGTAATTCCTTGTAGATATTTATTGATTTGTGTATATTTTTCAGTGAAAGATTTATTATTAAAATACCCGCTATCCCTCTGCCTGTACTACCCAGCAGGGTCATCGAAGCAGTATCGCTACCAGCACAAGATAGCGGAGGTCTTTTTTCACATACTGCCGGCGTACTTCATTGATTTGCTTCTATTTTTGTGTGGACGGAAGACATTGTAAGTTACTTTTACGGGGTTGATACTAATTGAAAAATTGTAATGGCATCAACGTGCTGATATGGTTACTCGTTGTAATCAATAAAAATGTGTTACTGCGCAAAGTTCAATTTACCTACTGGCCTCGTCCTATTCATACCTATGAGGTAGGTACTCGAACCTACTCTCTTTTGGAACAACTCAATGAAATATTAATTTAAACAAATTTTCATCCAAATCGGTTCAGCCGTTTGGAAGGAATCAGATACAAAGAAAATTTTTTTTATTGTTTTATTCTCTGCAGGTTAGCCCTTGGTTATAGGAAATTAAATACCACTTGTCTCAAACGGTGAAGCAAAAACATCAAGAAGAAACCTGCCCACCAGAGAATTTTCTTAATTCTCTGCGTGTGTGAAGTATACCAATCCGCATTGGGCTAGCGTAGTGCACCAAGGCCTAACCCCTCTCATTCTGAGAGGAGACTCGTTCTTAATAGTGAGCCAAATATGGGTTGTTGATGAAAATTGTATTGGGGTACCCCTACGTGTATTTTTACATGATTTTAGATTCGAGTCCGTTTTGCAAATCGGAATTTGAAAAACTTAGGCACCTTTCTAATATTTATTCTATTTTTTTATTTCAGTATGATAAAAATAGAGAAACGTCTGCGTAAAGGGGCTGAAATGTTACAATACTACACTTCCAGAAATTGGGTTTTCAAAAACGAGTATTTTCGATCTTTAAAAGATCAAATAACCCAAGAAGAAAATGATATTTTCTATACGGATATGTCGGTAAGCTAAAACTAAACCTACATTCCTAATCTTGAATCTTCTATTTAAATACCATAACCTACCCATACACGGAATACATATGTTCAGGTACAGAAGATTCACTACGCAACGTTATTTAAACAAATAGCGACTCTCGCTGCTACACAATACAGTGCAATTTAGTTCGAACAAAATTGCCTACCGTATGCTGGTATAGTAAGGCTGATTCGATACTGGTATGAGTTGTTAACTCAGACTAATTATTATGGACTAGTATCGTGCCCAAACTCACGAACAAAATTGTCTGTCATTTTGTGAGGAAAACGAGCTTAGATTAGGTACCTATATGTAGGTACCTAAGCTAAAAGTTGTCGAACGTTTTTTACACTATTCAACTACACAAAAAGGTAAAGGTTCGGAGCTCTTTAACAACCGAACACGATTACAAATATAAAATATCGATTCTTTAAAGACAGTTTTTATAATCGCATTAGATCGATGATCCTATACCTACTTTAACAGATTACAGAAAGGTATCGTCTAGCGAGGCAGGTCCATATGTAATTAGTCTGAAGTTGTTATTGATGATGCTTATGACAAGAGGCTCAAGTCCAGCAGTCAACTTACCTACAGTGTTTATGTTCTAGAAAATGGACTACAATTACTACTTGAAGAGCTATCACCTTGGAATTCGGGAGTTCATCGCTAAGGAGGACTTGTCCACGTTACCGCAGGCCCGTCGACTCATGACATGGTACGCATTATGTATGATGAATTCGAGGAAGAGACTTTTTAGCCCTTGACTACAATCACCCGATGTGATGATGCAATCTAAGATGGAAGCGGACTAAATTGTTAGGTGGATGAAAATCCACACCCCTTCGGTTTCTACACGACATCGTACCGGAACGCTAAATCGCTTCGTCTTTGTTGGTAGGGTGGTAACTAGCCACGGCCGAAGCCTCCCACCAGCTGCAGATTCAACCCGAACCCAGGTCCTCCGTTATGTAAATCTAGAGACCGTCAAATGAATGAATTTGTAGCTACAGCCGCGCCAAATTACTAGTCCACTCCGAATACGAGGCGTATTGGTTGGTCTGTAGGTAAACAAAAGATAAAGGGTTGATAATAGCATGCGCAGTTCTGCATGTTGCATTAACAGAGCGGATGGGTAGTGGTTACTAGGCGCGGGACGATACCGCTGATACCTAATTTTCTAAATTTTCCATTTGCGCATCTTATCACATGATGCTCAGTGTGCCTAGTGGCAGTTTTCAATGTTTTCTTAATGTGACGGTCGCGTAACCGTAAACGCGAATTTCCAAGGAATTGAAACAGCGCCATCTAGCGGCACTACTGCACAACTGTTTCAATAACATTGAAAACTGCCACTAGGCACTCAGACTTCTCAAAGTTTGAATCGGATTATAAAAAATCCCAGTATTTTTGAGCATGTTATGTTGTGACTAAAGTATTTTTTTGTTGTTTCAGGTTATACTACCTTCACATGACCTTGAAAACTCTGTTTTATGTTTTACTAGCATACTTTATGTACTGTTTATATCTTAAGTGTTTTTATTGAATTAAAACTGTATCACAAATGATTTGCGTTTTTTTCTTGAACTTCTGTAGGTATAGTTAATGGACCTGAATAGAATATGTACGGCCTGTAGCCATGTGACACGTCTATTCTCTTTCTACAAACGCTAACGATTCGAAAATTAAATAACGTATAGGAATGACATTCATAGGTCATCAAGGTGATCAAGTTGTCGGTCGGATCTGTCATTCCCATACATTTTGTTAGTTTTCGAAGATAGAAAGAGAATAGACGTGTCACATAGCCATAGGCCCAGTAGGCTAATTCACTAACTTTGATGTATGTTAGTTGACATAACATAATTAATTGAGATTTTATGTAACAAATGTCATCCAGTCCCTACTGACAACCCTACGTGGATATCAGTAGGTAGATGACATTTCTCAGTTAATATGATGATTATTTTAATAGGTTGTTATTAAAGACCAAATTAGTGAATAGGCCAACTGGGTAGTCTATTTAGCTTTGGATGTAGTGGTAAGATAGATCCATCGGCTGATATGATATTGAGGTTGATGATGATGATGATGATGATGATGATGAAGATGATTAAAAACCCATATTTGGTCCACTATTGAGCAAGAGTCTCAGCATTTATGCTGGTTTCAAAATAGTTTCTGTAACATTATAAATATATCCAGCCATGGAACTTTTATGTATGATCTTTGTATTTGCAGTGATAGGATAACTCAGAAAAACAATTAATATTCCCAAAGTGAAATAATATATTATCTTTGTATAAGCAATTTTACAGGAATTTACATTATATAATAATACACTTATATGATTTACACGACTTAGCTAATAGAGACATGGTAACAGTGGCAATTAGTAAAGTTTATTTGATTTCATACAATTTGCTGAATTTTAAAAACTCAATGGGGTAAATGGTGTTTTGCATATTGTAAAAATCAATAATTTTAAGAATAAAAATAAAATACTTTGACAGTTTAATTAGTGTGTGTACTTAAACAAACATGATCTTTTGTTGCTACCTACACTAGATTTCGCTATGAGTCCTCTATACACTATAAAAGAAAAAAGTATTTATAGAACTGACTTATTCTAATAATATCAGAAACATAATTTTACCAAAAAACCATTTTTAAAAACTATATTAAGTATACTAACCACAACCAGAGGGCCTAGTGGCAGTTCGATACTGTTACTATTACGTTAACGTAAACGCGAATTTCCAAGGAATTGAAACAGCGCCATCTAGTGGCACTACTGCACAACTGTTTCAATTCCATATAAATTCATGTTTACCTCAACGCTATAGTAACAATATGAAAATATTGAAAACTCCCACTAGGCACACTGTAAAACTGTGGTTAACCATATTATGGTTATTTTGTGTTTGCCACTGTTACATTATCTTACGAGTGAACACAACTTACATTCTGTATAAAGTATTTGTATTTTATCGCTATCGGCCTACTTAGAACTCGAATAGATAGTATAGTTACCATTCTATACAAAATACTCATCATCGAGTGTACACAATCATCAAGCGAGTACTTAGAATATAAAACGTGAAGTATTTACAAAATTGCAACACAAAATGATAGAATAAAATATACAGTGCATAATTGTTTTCAACAGTTATTTTAATAAATACATGAAGGATAGAGGTATAGAAAACTGAAAACAATTTATATGTAATGTGTTCTAAATTCAAAATTCGTTTATATAAAGTAGGTAAAGTTTACAAGCACCTTTAGATGCATGGTGCCTCTACCCTCCATAACATAAAACTACCCTCTTATATTTAAATGGAGAAGTACATAGACAAAGCGTCTATCGAAATAGAAGAAAAGTATTTTTTAAAGATTTGTATGCAAAAAAACTAACACGAGTATGATGTAAAAAATTATAAAATATAATCTTTTTTTTTAATCGACGAAATAAAAAAACAAAATAATAATAATAAACAAAATCTATGCAAAAGATATTCCGTTTTTATAAATATTTTCTTAAAAAAAAAAACAACGACCATTAAAAATAGATAAGTTTTCTTTAAGAGCGTAAGACCATTAAAAATAAATCATTTTTCTTTAAGAACATAATAATTGCAGCTAATCACTATTATATATTTTTTTTTTCGTTTAACCTAGTTTTACAAATTACAGAATAAACTATATTATT
Source organism: Bicyclus anynana (assembly GCF_947172395.1). Lineage (NCBI taxonomy): Eukaryota > Metazoa > Arthropoda > Insecta > Lepidoptera > Nymphalidae > Bicyclus > Bicyclus anynana. The sequence goes on from NC_069090.1 coordinate 4,360,943, forward strand.
GTGTATTTTATTATATAGAAATTACAACAAACTTATGATGATACAATGGCTTTCTTTCTTCCACGCACTGAGTTGACTGTGCGTTTTTTTTTTCGATTTTTTTTTTACAATTTTGCGGACCTAGTGTTTTAATCAGTCTGATCAATGTGTTAGGCACTTAGCATCCTCATATAATATAGTTCTACTTCACCTTTAGGACAACTTTGACAGTGCCTTTATCGGATGGTGAACCAAATGCTTGGAATGGTCACAAAACGATTGTTAATAGGTAATATGCATGTGTCTCGAATTAGACATTTTCTTTATATTTTGTATTCATATTTGTATGTATAGTAAAAGCTCTTTATTCGCGGGGGATACGTTCTCTGAATGTGTCGCGAATACAGAAACCGTGAATATGGGATGGTATTTTACATGGAATTATAAGGGATACGTTCTTGGGTGACAAAACAAAAAACAAATATATAAAGAAAAAAACAATTAATGAAAGTTATTGATTTAACTATCTTTAGTCTTAGACAATGGTTTGAAGAATTTTGAAATTTGTTTTTGCTTGACATTTTTTAAAAGCTTCTATTCAGAGTGATTTTAAGCAGTGGCATTCTTAAACTATTCATTCGCAATTTTTGTAATAGGTATTTGCAAGTTAAAGTTTAAATTTGCAGATTTTACGTCAGTTTCGTCAGTCAGATCTGCGAATAACGAAATATTTAGCCGCGAATATAGGAATTGGGACGCATTTTTTTAATCCGCGAATAGTGAAAACGTGAATAAAGGAAGCGTGAATAAGGAGCTTTTACTGTATTCATAATTACAACAATTTCTTTTTTCTATTTGTTCAGTTTAAATTATGAATTGTGTAAAATAACTGGGAACTTCAATACGTAATCGCACGACGGTCAGGTTTGACATTTGTGACGTCACGGTACACATGGTTTCAATTGAAGAATTTTAGATATTTCAAGTGAATATTTGGATTTTGCAGCGTAAAACAATTTTCGCTTGAGATTTAATTTTTTTAATAGTTTAACGAAGTCAGGAATCAATTTAAAATATAAAAAAATCATGCATATTCCTATTTTGTTGTCAATGACAATAATACATGTCCAATATTTTTAATTCATCTTTACAAATATTGAAAATTGTAGTGATATTCATTAAGAATAATAATTTCAAGTCTGTTAAGGGGCCTTTTTATCCCTTAACTATAAAATGGTTTGTTCAATTAAGAAGATCCCATTGCTTATTTAGCAACAATTTAAGCGTTATGTAGCGTGGCATAGCCAGGCACGGAACATTCACTTAAACTATTACTAAATTTATGAACTTCTTAGGCTAAGTAGCCGAGAAATTCCGGGTTTAGGCACCAACTTCATTGTTTTTTTTTTAATTTTTATTATAATCTCTTCCGGGAAGTCCATTTGTGATTGGAACGTTGTGGAAGGATGACAGGCCAATCGCGTTTGTGTGTATAAACTGAAGGTACAGTACCTACGCTTATACTTAAAATCTTACAATATAAGATTTTAAGTATAAGCGGTAACGTATATGCGCGGCGGCAGGGCATCAACGCGCTCCTCCCACCTACCTGAAGTCGCGTCACGCTTGATTATAGCGTATTTTATGTACGACCTTCGATCACGACCTGTCAGAAACGCAATCTCTGAGCGGGCGGACTTTATAAGAACGTTCCTTCAGTTTTACACACCGACACGCTGTCTGTCAATAATCAAATGCTTGTGTAACCTTACCATTGGACGCCACGAAAGAAGTCCCGCGGCTAAAACCAGATCTAAAATTGCTAGCGCCTTTCACAAATGACAAAAAGACCGCCATCACCGAATGACAATGAGCGCCATTAAGACATTCGCGCGGCGTCTACGGGACTTGTTTCGTGGTGCGGAGTATACATCCAAAATCAAAAAGACAAACTATACTCCTAATAAAAAAAAATCGAAACAGTCCGCAAGTACTGTTCAGGCGGACTTTTTCGATTTTTTTGATGAGACGTAACATGCCTGGTTCTCTAAATAGTGCTTACATTACTATAGATTTCGTTTAAATTCCGTTAAAACATCTCGAGAAACCCCTGGATTTGTATCCCATTTACGTAATAGTGTCGAAAATATTTTTTAATAAAAAAAAAAAACTAATTCGACTAAAAATTCGCAAGGTCATTTTGTGGCAAATGTCACTTCACAGACAAAAAGGAAACATATGAAATAAAGCTACGAACTACAGAAAAAAATTAAAAAAAATAAAATATCAATAGAAATAAAATGTGTACAATAAAAGTGCTGATAAAAATTCGCTACATTTTTTAGATAATGGAAGATATTGTTTAATAATGCTAATAAAACATTAAGGGCCGTTCTCACAACCTTTTGATAAGTGTCAAGCTAGCGGATGCCCGCTACTTTATACGCGTAAAATTCGGGTTTTCACACAAATTTTCAATCTCCGATTTTTACAGGATAAGGCCTATATGTAGCTCTAACTTCCATTGAAAGTCCCAATAAAACCGGTCAAACCGGTTTTATTTTTGACCGGTTTTATTTCCTATTTAATTACGGGACATCTGTATTAAACAGTTTAAAAGTGTCAAACTTTTGTCAATTAGTTTTACAGATGTCAATTTAGTATTTACTCATTATTTTGGCATCTTCTCGGATAAAAAATTCGCTACGGCTACTTACTGTGACTGATTCAATATACTGACTTGTTACAATACCAAAAGTTGGTCTTCGGATTTCGGATGATATTTTTATGTTTTATAGACTTGCGCTTGACTACAATCATGCCTGATGGAAAGCAATGAAAATATAGCCTCAATAGCTCAACGGTAATAGCGGTCGGATTCACTGAGGGTGGTGGTTCGATGATCCCCGCTCTGTCGGTCTATTGTCGTACCCACTCCTAATACAGTCTTTCCTTACTAGTCGGAGGGGAATGGGATATTTAAAACAAAAGATATAGCGAATATTCTTTTCAAAAGGTGCATCTTTCAGTTATAAAGTTAGTAATTTTTCAATCGCAAAAGACTGGTCATCTAGCGAATTTTTAGAAGCTTTAGATATTGATGTTAAGAACGAATTGTTCAAGTCAAGTCTAAACAAATACATGATAGAAAATAAGACTCTGAAATAGTAATAGCAAATCATCATAGTACATAGATTCGTTTCATTTGTTACGCCTTTAAAAACCGTATTTTTATTCATCCTCCAATACTGTAGTTCTTAAAAGGTTTGTCAAAACCGGTATCGAATATTTTCAGTCAGGTGTTGTGGACTTTTCTATCCAATTTCGTAGACATATCGTCAAGTGTCGACGCTTCCGTCTCTGATTAATATATCTTGTGTATTATTTAAATTGTAAGCAATTGCAACAGACTCTTTTATTCCGTTTTTAGGTCCATTTTGGACTATAGCAGTATTAGATATGGTTTCTACGGGCTTCGGAAGTTCTGCGTCTCGTCTGTCTGTATTGTTTAAGTTTCCTGATTCATTACAAGGATTTGAGTTATTTTCATTACATTGTATTGTTTCATCAGATCCTACATCATTTTTACCAACAAATCCATTTAAATCAGCACCTTGTTCTGTAGTTTCAATACTATTAACATTAGAATCTATAACAATGTCTTTTTCCTTAGCATCTTCAGTTTCTTTTACCACATTACCTTCTCCGTTGTGTTCAACATTTTCTTCTTCTTTCTTTCGTTCCTTATCTCGTTCTTCTTTTTCTTTCTTTTCCGCGAGTTCTCTGCGTCTTTCCGCGTTCCACCACGGTCTGAAACGTTGGAAGACTATACGAGTTCGATGCTGGCGTTTGAACACCCATGATATAGCCATTTCAACATCCGCTATTCTGAAATTAACAAAAAATATTATTAATTAAAATGTTAAATTTATCACCAAACATAGTTACTTTAACAATCTATACTAATATTTTAAATGCGAAAATAAGACTGTCCGTCTGTTACCTCTTATCACGGCTAAACGGCTGAACCGATCAAGATGAATTTTTAATTATACCAAAATTCGAGTAAAAATAAAAAAAAAATTTTGACACTAAAATAAAAACAAAAGTGGGTGAAATAGGGGTTGAAGTTTATATGGAAAATTGTTGATAAATCATGAAAAATATAATGTGATTCAAGAATTTTTCAAATTCAACCCCTAAAGTGGTGAAATAGGGGCTGAAAGTTTACAATGTATTCGCGGTCGTCCGTTAGTTAAAATTGAATGTATATAACGTTTCCTAAATGTTACTGTTTTCGTACCAGTACTATAGAACGATTAACTCGTGCTACAGACGTGCAGTTTCAACTTAACAGTCAAACTGTTCTGTTAAATTGTCCGTACGTAGTGTCCGTCAGTTTTATCTGTACAGTTCCTTCCAATTATTTTGATTGAAATTTTCGATTAGATAAAACTGTACAGTTTAAACGTAAAAGAAGGTAAGTAGCGCCTCTAATAAGAAAATAATAGCAACCAGTTCCTATTGCGTTAATAACTACTAATGTTTACAATTTCATAGTTTCTGGTTGATTTATGATATTATTATGAACCATCATAACTTGTTTAGTCGCGCTTTACACACTTTTAAGGTAGCGCTGACTTTCGTTTTCTATATAAACGCACGGCCTTTCTAACGTTTATTATAACCTTCAAAACGTATCTGTATTTATTGCCCTTGTGTTCTATTTTATTAACTCGAGATGATGACATTCCATAAATAGTTGCATTAATACACGAACCATAATAAATAATACTTTATCTTAGTGAGTCGAAAACGTAAACATTTATCTATACTAATGTTATAAAGCTTTGTTTGTTTGATTGTTTGAGTGAACGCGCTAATCTCTGGAACTACTGGTCCATTTTGAAAAATTCTTTCAGTGTTAAATAGCCCATTTATCGAGGAAGGCTATAGGCTTCAGGATTTTGTAATGCAATTGAATGAAACATCTTAGTAAAAGTAAAGTAATAAAAAAGACATTTGTTCATAACTAGCTGACGCCGCGCGGTTTCACCAGCGTGGTTCCTATTCCCGTAGGAATACGGGGATAAAATATTGCCTATAGCACTCGGGGATAGTGTAGCTTCCAAACTGTGAAATAATTTTTCAAATCGGTTCAGTAGTTTCAGAGCCTATTCAATGCAAACAAACAATCAAATCTTTCCTCTTTATAATAACTAGTATAGATTATTATGATACATACCACGAGAAAAAGACAAGATTTTTAATGTCGATATTTCGACCCAGTTGCATGGATTATTATAGTATAGATTATTACTATGACTTGTACTTTATTTGGCGCCGTTGGTTAATTTACGGACAATTCATACTTCTTAATAATAACGTGATATACTTCCTTCACAGATTTTATTATTACTCGCTTAATTCAAGGTTACGATCTAGAACTAGTTTGTACTTCGAATGTTAATCCTACTATTAATAATATAATTTCGGAAGACGCTTTGGCCTTTGTTGCCATGGTAAGGTGTACAGACAAAAAAAAACGACAGACACGCTTTTGACATGTCGCCTTATACTACTTCATTAAAGTCATCCAAAAATAGAATAAATATCTATACTAACATTATAAAGAGGAAAGATTTGTATGTTTGTATCTAACGAATTAACTCAAAAACTACTTGACCGATTTGAAAGTCTTTCCCCAATAGAACGCTACATTATCAGGGAGTAACATAGACTATATTTTACGTGTATTTAACCGCGAGGTTCTGCTAGTTCAATATAATTTTAAAAATAACAACACACTGCGTTTGTGAATTGATGTTTGTCTGTGATAATGATAACAGAGGGGTTATCTCTGGAACGGCTAAACCAACTTTGATGGAACTTTTACAGGAAAATAGAAGAAGTTATCGAGCAATAGGTTACTTTTTAACACGCTTATATTAGCTTCACTTGTAGCTAACTATGTATGTAAGAAAATCTTGAAATCTTAATTTGACCCACTTGCCGGTCTGCTATTAGGATGAAATTTTGCACACGCTCTGATGACAACACATGACTAGCTAAGAAACGTCATTACAAATCCAATATGGCGGCCTCCCCAAGATGGCGAACTGGCTGTTTGAAATCAACCCCCATGATATGGATATCAAATGAAAGAGTTTGCTGTCAGGAATACGAAAAAAATAGTCACGTGACTTAAATCCAATATGGCGAACTCCAAGATGGCGGACAGGCAATTTGAAATGCATTCCCATGATATGGGTATCAAATGAAAGGATTTGCTGTCAGGAAACTCCATTTGTAATTTTTAGTGCGTGTTAAAAGCGTGTTTTGTACTTTTTTTAACTATTATATAATCCTGTAAATATTCATGGTTACCGCAAGATTTGTGAATAACTGAAATTTCGGGCGTCGACTAGTTATTATAAGACTTGTTTAAGTCTATTTTATCTTGAGTGAAAGTATTAATATTGTTTGGCTTCACAATACAATTATACGCGTAGGTACTCGTGCGCGGGCGTGAGAGCCAAAGTAGAGATAAGAAGTACCACGTGTTGGATATTTTAATTCCTTGGCTGTGAAAAGTAGGTAGGGTATATTATACCTACCTACCTATAGGTAGGTGAGCCGCGATAGCCCAGTGGACTGACATCTGCCTCTTCCAGAGGGTGTAGTTTCCAATCTGGTCCAGGGTATGCACCAACAACTTTTCAGTTGTATGCATTTTAAGAAATTAAATCACGTGTCTCAAACGGTGAAGGAAAAACATTGTGAGGAAACCTATGCGTGTGTAATTCTGCCAATCCGCATTGGCCTATCCCCTCTCATTCTGAGAGGAGACTCGAGCTCAGCAGTAAGCTGAATATGGGTTGATAATATACCTAAGTAGGTTTGGTATTGTAGGGGGTAATCTCTGGATCTACAGAACCAAATTTAAAAATTCTTTTATCGCTAGAAAGCCACAGGCAACCTTTACTTATTATTATTATTTTTTTTGATACATTGCAGGATTTTTTTTAATTATCTATTGAGGGAAGGAGTTATAATAAGTAAAAAAATATTAATCATTTAACCAGGCAACCTACGTGTAATATGTCAATGTGAATATTACTATCACTTATTTCTTATCCCAATTAAATAACAGACGAGGGTATATATTTCTTATGCCGGATCTCGTACTATCAAATCTTCAGAGCACTTGAAGTACCGTCCAGTCATCATGATGGTGTGTGCCTATCCACACTTGATGATTTTCATACTAACGACTTAATTAAGAATGCAGCGTCATGCAAACTTGTACGTGTGTATTAGTGCATATGAAGTATTTGTAGCTGCTATCAATCTTAACTGCGATTTGCCGACGATGTCGTCATGACAGAAATCTGGATGACCTTAGTGCCATGCTCAATGAGTCAATGACCTAAGCAGAGTTTCACAACAGGTGGGTTGAGAATGAATAAGACGAAGATCATGTCTAATACTCGTGTAACGCACTACCCAGTTCGAAATTGTATGTACAAGTTTAGAGAGATCCAATGGTAGACGTAGATCCAATTTCGAAAGAGGTAATCCAGCTCGGTTGGTCAGCGTTCTCTGCGACACTTTTCGTCTAAAATCCCTCGACGAAAAGTCGTAAGTCATCGAACAGTGTGTTACCAGTATGACCTGAGGACTCAATCCTTAGAAGGAATCATTGGAGAAGGATTTTTCGATGTTTTATTGTGATGATTTTAAAACTCCAAGAAAAAAACATGTCACATTATCATTTTACGTGCGCTTCGCACTTTATGCGATTAGATAGCGACTAGCGTTAATACAACTACGAATATTTGTACCGATATCCGAACAATATAAGTAAGCCTCAATAGCTCAACGGTAAAAGCGGTCGGACTCATCACCGAGGGGTGGTGGTTCGATCCCCGGCCCGTTGGTCTATTGTCGTACCCACTTCTAGCACAGTCTTTCCCGACTAGTTGGAGGGGAATGGGAATATCGGTCATATTATACAAAAAAATATGGCAAATATTCTATTAAAAAAAAAAAATATGTGACGTGACGGGTAGCAGCGACAGACTACGGATAATGAGGTCCTGGGTTCGAATGCCGGGTCAAACCAAATCTTGAGATGGGAAGTTGTCGGTGTTGGTGCCTCGGAGAGCACGTTAAGCCGTCGGTCCTGCGCCTGATCTTTCACCGGTCGTGTCCGTCCCATCGGAATTTTAGAGTCAGGGAAAAGTGAGGTCACGTGAGTTTGCCACACACCTGTGCTAGTATCTCTTGCTTACTTGGTTAATTTCATCATGAGATTGGCCGCCGTGACCGAAAAAGAAAGACAAAAAAGACAATGCGGCCTGGAGCATATTATGATTTTCAAAATAACGACCGCCTCGAAGTTAGTTCATCACATTCTTTACGTTAGTTCCAATTTTGGCCACCGGCTCAGATAAGTTTGTGGCACTATATGTATAGAGCCGTGATAGCCCAGTGGATATGACCTCTGCCTCCGAATCCGAATTCGGTTCGAATACGGTCCGGGACATGCACTTAAAACTTTTCAGTTGTGTGCATTTTAAGAAATTAAATATCACGTGTCTCAAACGCTGAAGGAAAACATCGTGAGGAAACCTCCATACCAGAGAATTTTCTTAATTCACTGCGTGTGCCAATCCGCATTGGGCCAGCGTGGTGGACTATTAACCTAACCCCTCTCATTGTGAGAGGAGACTTGAGCACAGAAGCGAGCCGAATATGGGTTGATAATATATAGGTATAGCTCACCGTCTCTTGAACCGTTCTCTGTCGAGTGCGTGGCGCTCCCACTCGCCGGCCCTCGCCTGTCTCGCTGCGAAGGCCCAAACCCTCATCACGTGGACTTTCGGCGGTTGTGAAGAGAAGGTGACCTAGAAACAATAGTAAAAATAAATTAATAAACAAAATACCTGAACATTGATAGCTAGCGTCGTGTGTAATGTTCAGATTTCTAAACCTTGCTTCGACTCGAGGGCACTACTCACAGGCTTTCGGCTTAGATTTAGAGGAATATTATAAATATAAACCTAAGTTTTATTCCACCAACCCGCACCGGAGTAACGTGGTGTGGCTAAGCTCCGTTACCCCCTTCTATATTGCTAGTCATCCACGACTCGATATACCCACCATGCCTGCAGCACTGCCGGCATGACGTCCGGTGAAACTTGTCGTGTTTTGGTCGCGATTTTGTTTTATTTACATATTGTCTACATATCGTTGCCATTAACATGTCTACAAAATACTAATAAAGCCTTAAAAGTAATAATATTGTATTAACTATGCAAAGTCGATATCAATCAAGGTCAATTTAAGGTGAACGCCTCAAGACATTTAAGGCCGGTTTTACCACCTGATAAGTGTTTAGTAGCATAATCACAAGTTTTGTCTTTGTCACTTGAAATAAAGTAAGAAAGTGACAAAACACTTATGGTCTCTTGAGGTTTTGTACCTGAAGAAAAAGAAGGAACCCTATCACTGTGACTAGGCTATATTTCATGAACTGTGATAGTTGCGACATACGTATTTTTTGGACGTTAAGACGTTACGTCGAAAAATCCTTAGTGCCTGAAGACGGACGGAAGATACGAGGATACGAGACTTGGTCGCTAATTTGGGACTTAACAAGACTCAAAATCACTCAGCATGCGATGGAGCGAGTTATGCTTAGAGTTTCTCTGCGTGATCGAATCAGAAATAAGGAGATCAGCAGACGAACCAAAGAATGACATATCATATGATAGTTTGACAGTTAACATTTTTAATTTCTGTTCCCGCAATAACAACAAATACAAAACACTTCAAAAACCAGGATGAAATGAGTATTAAACAGACATGATTTTTTTGGTATTAAGTGACAATGCAGCCTAAGATGGAAGCAAGCCTACTTGACTGGGACATACTGGAACGTCAAATTGCTAACAAACAATGGCCGTAGCCAGATCGGACCTGAGCCAAGTTAGAAAATACAAGCACATGCCACGCGGTTTTAGCCGCATGGTTTCCGTTCCCGTAGGAATACGGGAATAAAATATAGCCTACAGCAATCGGTGATAGTGTAGCTTCCCAACAGTAAAAGTAATTTTCAGAGCCTATTCAATGCAAAAAAACAATAAAATCTTTCCTGTTTGTAATATTAATTATTAGTATAGAAGTATAGATAAAATTAAATTAACCCGAGCCGAGAATCAAACCCAGGGCCATCTATTATAAACCACAGCTTTACTAATTGGCACAATGACCTCGAGGTCGTCAGAATGACGTCATGCTCAATCCACTTTGGCATATTGAGCATATTTCGTTGGTCAAAGGTAAAGTCCTCCAACTCCCATCTCTTAGGGAGGCCTGACCTGACCCTTTTAGTGAGTTCCCTCCAGAAACTGTATTGCATAAGGAATTTTTGATTTTCTACAATTTGTGCACGCCACTGTTTGATGATGATGACGCATTAATTCCCTCCCCCTCTTAAATGTCTATGACAGGCGTCGGGGTCAACTGGTTAAATATAAAATCTAAACTAGTATCTATTACTAACACCGATGAAACGTTCATAGAAGTTTAGTAGTAATGTAGTATTTATAAACATGATGCCGTCGGGGGCCAACCTCCGCGCTCTGAATCATTGGTGACGTCATCGTATCATTCATGACACCGCAGCTTTTTATGGCAATCATATTTTGAAAAGAAAACTTTTGCGTCCATTTCTTCGTTGTACGATTTGCTTACTTTTCATTCAATTGTACAGTACCCGGTGAACTTCGAAGTTCTTTGGATCAGCTCGTTTAGAGAGAAGAAAAATGGACAAACAATTACCTCTTTCATTGAAATGCTTTGGCAATAGGGTGATTTGTTATAGTGACGTCATGAAACAGTTGAAATACAGACCATCATGGCCGACAGGCGTTTTGGCTCGTTTGGTCAAAAACATAATTATTTAAAAACTATAACTTTCATGTAATCACATCTCAAAAAAATATTAAACATTTTTTTTCAATCTAGTAGAACGATAATGAAATATTCAAGACCATATAAAAATAGTGTCAACTAGCTACCTAAAGGTAGACAGTCCACCGAACGGCTGCATTAAACTGAGAGAAGAAAAGTAGACAAACAAACACTTATCTATTTAATTGAACCTTGTCAATTTTTTACGGATAATGCTTTGGAAATTTTAGGTAGTAGGAAGTGCTAAAAATCAGCTGGATTATTTAATAAAGGGAAAAGGGGACAAAGAAACTGTATCTCTTTCAGTGACTCTTGACAATTTTATTCGGACAATGCTTTAGCAACGACCTAAAAGTAGCAGTAGTAGAAAGTCTACCGAAGCAGCTGGTTTATTCAATAGAGATGAGAAAAGTGAACAAAGAAAACTTTTCTTTTATTTTTAAACTTATCCCTTTGCAATTTTAGGTGGTACAAAGTCCACTTGATCAGCTGATTTATTAACATAAATGGGTTATTTAAATGAGAAATGAAGTCACACGTGACTCATCGGCGCTTCATTGTAATCATTGATAGTAATCGTGGCGTAAACAAAACATGGCCGAGTGACGACCTCGGGGAAATACCGAAAGACTCGAACGGAATGTAATTGAGGCTGCAGTCTTTGCTATTACCGCTATTGTCCGTAAGACATTCTAATCGATTAACTTCTTTATGATTATTGTTTATTTTAATTAATAAGGTTGTTGTGTGCTGTGTTTGTGGCGGCATCTGGTCAACGGTTCCAACTGAAAACCAGCGTTGCATTTTTATTCAAAGAGTATGTAGCATTATGCTGAGTTGGATCCCTTTACTGGGTTGTGCCACACATCGCAGGAAATTGTTAAAGAACAAATAGTGTTGTGTGGCATAATTCTCTAATAAAGCTTTTTTTCTTCTTTCTTCTTATTGTCTCCATTTAGTCAATAGTCAACGTGGTGCACTAAATCACAGTTTAACTTTTTTGAGGGATTCAAAATAGAGAATAGAAAGCCTCAACGTATTAAGGCAGAGTTTAACGTCTTTGAGACCTTCAGGTAGTCAATTTGTAGAAGTAATCATGTTTCATATCTTTGGGCGTACTTTGTAAGTTTTAACTTAATCCAGAATAGTTAATCAATTTAAGTAACAATATAACGTGACTTCCATCTACTAAACAGTAAACCATTCATCAAATATTAGAATTTCATTCAGTTTATTGACAGAAAAACTATTAAATATTGAATAGAAGCAGGCGTTACTTTGCGGAAGTGCAATTGCACGTTGTAGAGTCCTGGGTGACGTTGTCGCATGGATTCGTCGACTTTTCGCGGATGATAGCAAAATAAATAAATCATTATATAAGAAAAACTCTAATTACCTCTTCACTTTTATTAAAAAGTAAATTCTAATTAGTTTAATGTGCAGATACAGTCCCGTTAGTTTTATAATTTATCTAGAAAGATTATTTGTTGACAGTTGACATGTACTACTTTCGCTACGAATATAGAATCACCAGTAAACATATGCCCTGGTTAATTGCGCGAAATGGGATTAGCATTAAATCGTCTGGGGTGAAGCCAAAACAATTACAATCAAGATATTTCTGTACACCGTGATGAATGTCTTCACACATCATTGACGTTTATCTCCGTTTTGTTCGTATTTATAGATCTCATTACCACGTTTTGATAAGTTTTACTAAAATAACCTAACAAAGTGATCCTTGATGTTATTCGCTAACCGTCAGGGTTATTAGCTAACTTTGTATTATTCGCTAACCACCATGGTTATTAGCTAAACTAGTGTTATACGATAATCACCAGACTTACTATCCAACTCCGTGTTCCATGCTTAGCACCAGGGTTATTAGCAAACTCTGTTATTCGTCCACCTCCGGGCTTATTAGCTAACTCTAGTGTTATTTGCTAACCACCATGATTATAAGGTAACTATGTGTTATTCGCTAACCACCAGGGTTATTAGCTAACTTTGTGTTATTTGTTAACCACCAGGGTTATCAGCTAACTCGGTGTTATTATATACTAACCACCAGGGAATCAATTTATGTCTAATAGTTTAATGTCTTTAATTTTAATCTTCCATGGTATCGATTGTCTTCCGTGTATTTTTTTTAATTAACCACATAAATATGATTAATAATAATCGGTTGGATAAAATGTTTTAGCCTATGAAAGGGATGATAATAATTAACGACCTGAGGAGATATTTTAAATTGCACAGCTAGATAAGTAAGCTTCTAGGTCAAATAACTGTAACTTGATCTACAAGAATGTCAATTAAGTGCTTTGTTACGTTCTAATCGTATATAAGTCCAACGTACCGGATGATAAAGGGAAAGGGAGTACCTATACTGTATAATTTGTTTGTATTGACAGAACATATATTTTTACACATATTACCACAAACATACAAGTAAGTAGGTAGTAGGTCTAAGTACCTAGCTGCATATGCTAAAATACGCATTAACAAAAGGGAATACCTATGAAATTCTTCATCAGTGTGTAATACCATTAAAAACCAAACTTGTTTTTTTATATGGAACAGGCTCGCAATTGACCACAATCTCAGCTGATGTTAAGTGCTAATCGATCTCACCTGAAGGTAAGATGCCTAAACGTAGACGTTCACTCGTCTTAAAGATACCCAGGTTATACAAATTAGGAAACAAGGACTTCGGGAAAGAGTTTCATACCCTTAGTGCATATAAAAAAAAGCAAAACACTTCGCTCAAATTCTAGGGGTATCAATGACTTAGGGATGGAACTTGCTTGATGTCTTTAATACAATGGTAAAATCTATCGTATCAGAATGCTTAATAGGTTACGGATACCCTTTGCCTGTAGAGTAATATCTAACCAAGACCGGAAGTCTTGCCAAATCATTCGGCTAATCTACTAGTTATTGGATATTAGTGGTACCTTTGTACCTCTAAACGCTTCAAGATAGCGTTACAATATCTTTTAGTAGTAATAATGATTCTACAAAAAACAACCGCCAGTCTGATCGCGTGATAAGTTTGAAGTAAAAAGTGATTTTCAACTGTTTGGTAGGTATCATATGACGTCATCCGTACAAACTGCAGCATCATACCAACCACGGAAGGGTAGTGGGGAGAAGGGCGACAGCACAACAAGGTAAACGTGTCGTGGTGGGGAAATCAGCCGTGTGGTAAACCGTACTGACGAAATATGTTGTAAAATCACGATAAACAATTCAAATTTATTGTCACGTACTCGTTGGTTATGTGAAAATTGCCATTCCTTAGGGTTCTCAAAAGGAAAAATGGAATAAGAACACTGTCTTGTCCGTCTGTCTGTCTGTTCGTCAATATCCTTTATTTTGGGAAAGCGTAGAGGTAACAAATTTAAATAGTAAGTAGTTGTAAAAAATGAAACCTTTAAATTTTCGTTGAAAAAAAAGATACAGCTATTTATTCTGCAAAAAAAAAACGCATATTTCGACATTCTTAAAGGAATAAAATCTCATCTAGGCTACTACCCTTTAATCTAGAACTATGAAATTTGGCAAGTACCAACATATGTAACATATGTAAAGACCGCAAGTACAAGAAAAAATTTCAAAACTAACAATTTCATTAACAAACCATATTCGGCTCACTGTTGAGCAAGTGTCTCCTTCAGAATGAGGGGTTAGGCTAATAAGAAAATATACTTTTCATACGAAGAGAAGAAAGAAAATTCTCAGGTATGCAGGTTTCCTCACGATGTCCTTCACCGTTTTAAACAAAACTATACATTTGTAATTGGATCTTAAAAACAAGGGGGTTACTCAGTCTTATATTGGAGCGCAGTAAGCACTTAATGGTTGGAATTCCCTCAAAAACACTGGGGACCGGTTTTTTTTTTTTTAAATCACGGGCCATTTTTCTAAATAAAGTCACATTTAGAAAAATGGCCTATAATATTTTATAACTTTTTTTTTACAATAATTCTCTTTTAAACGGTTACCCTATATAAAATATATAAAACCAACGGCAGGACTTTCTAACTTGGAAACGTATTTCGTCATCATTATTCGAAGCTATCGTACATGTATAATTATATTTCATCATAATAAGTCAAGCATTTCTTCACCATTTCACTATATTGAGTCAGTAATGACTGGCGTTTTGTTGTCGGATAGTATGGTAGGTATACGTCGTGGCACGTAAAAAGAACGTTGGTGTTAGACCAGACATTTTATATACTTGAAATTTTCTTAGATGTCAATTTTAAACAACAATAATGGCTGACTATGAACCAAAGACAATCAGTAGGGTTGAGAAGTTAACCGCGGGCATCGTAACGATATCAAGTAGGTATCGTTATATCTGAAATAACTAAACTAAAATATCCGTTACTATACGTCATCTTAAAAAACGAATACGTTCCATATTCGTTTCGTTTTCCAACTTTTCAGTTGTGTGCATTTTAGGAAATTAAATATAATTTTAAGAATATATACTCCAAGGAGAAGAAGTGAATCATGAAATACATGAAAATGTTGGATATAGTAATAATAATAATAATAATAATAATAATAATAATATAGCCTTTATTTCCAAGTACATAAATTACAAAAATTTTACAGTTTACATTTTTAAAAATTACAAAAGATACAAAAGTTACAAAAGTTAAAAAACATTAACATTTCATTTCATTTTGTTGGATATAGTAGCGACATTATTTCCGCATACGAATATTTTTGAAATAAAGTCAGTGGCAATTTATAATGGAAATT